>NC_058404.1:164052164-164203117 GCF_002201575.2 Neomonachus schauinslandi | reverse complement strand
TGTGTGTGTGTGTGTGTGTGTGTGTGTGTGTGTGTGTGTGTGTGTGTAAGAGACAGAGGGAGAAACATACGCATTCAGTTTCAGAGTTCAGAGAAGAGTCAGGCTCGAAACCCACATTGGTAGTTGTCAGTTCCTGGAGGTATTTAAAGCCACAAGCCTGAATAGCCCTAATCAGATCACTGAAATAGACAAGATCCAAAGACTAAGCCCTGAGGCACTCCAATGTTTAGAAGTGATAGAAATGAGAAGAAAACACCAAAGGAGGCTGAAAATAAGTGGTTTCTTCCTGGAAGCCAAGGGAAGAGAGCTTATCAGGGAGGAGGGAGTAATTAATGGTGGCAAATGCTCAGGAAGTCAAGTCAGAGGGGGAACTGAGAACTTCCCATGGGATTTAGCAACCTGGATGAAAATCCCTGGAGACCAGGAAAAAAGTAGCTTTGCTGGAGAGGTAGAAGTGAGGACATTGGAATATGGATCTAAAGCTTGGGGAAGTAGAATACAATTTGATGTGAAATACAGATTTAAGAATCATCAGTACTTACATGGCCAGAGGCAAGAGATTTCCTAGAGAAAAATGCATAGAATGTTGAGGAAAGAGGGTTGAGGCTAGACTCTTAGGGTCCATTGAGGAAAAGGAAAGAGACTGGCCGATGTGGTGAGAAGCAGACCAAACAGAGCAGTGTTCTAGAAACCAAAGGCAAAGAGAGTGCTGCAGATGAAGAAGTCAACAGGGACAAAAGCCTTCCATTGCAGGCACAGGCAAGTTTTCTACTTCCTCCTCCTCTCTCATGTCTTTACTCTTAGAGGATGTAGTACTTACAGGCTAGTAGATACTATCAGTTTCAAAGGCTAAAGAAGTAAGTGCATACCCCAGCTACCTCACCCCTCTAGTGGGGTAATTCTGAATTGTTGTATGTTGTACACTATTTTCCAGGTTTTTTCCAAAAGATTAAACTCCAGCTGCCCACTATGGTAGCTGGTTTAATAATTTACCTCTGTTGGCCATCTTCCCTTCCCTGAATCACCTCTCCCCTGCCTCACTGTCCCATGCCTCTCCCAAATATACCATTTGTGCTCAAACCCTTGTATCAGGCTCTGCCTCTGTACTTAGATATCCATATTTCCACTGGCTTATGAGCTCTTCAAAAGTACGCATATCATCTTTCCTTTTCCAGCTCCTGGTAAACTGCCTGGTACATAGAATAGGCTTCTAAATGTCTGTTGAATCGAAGCATTCACATTTATATTGTATGTTATGGTTTCCAAAATTCTTTCAAATACATTATCTCATTTAGCCCATAAAACAGTTCTACCACCCAGGTATTATTATTCCTATTAAAAAGGTGAGGAAAGAGGGGTTAAAAGGGTTTAAGAAATTTGCTCAAGCCCATACAATTAGTAAGTAGAATAGTCAGGGCTTGAATACAAGTCTTTAGATCTAAGTTTGGTGCTCTTAAAAGAAGCATCCACACATGGAAAAAAGAAAATGATCCCATGGTTTAAATTTTTAAGTAATTTAAAATTATAAATGTAGGAAAATTTGAAGTTCTAAGAAAACCCCATTTTATTTGACTATTCACTGTAATGAAAAGTGCATGGCTAGCTTTTAGTAACTTCGTGATGCTATCTATAATCATCTCTCTCTGGCAAAACACTGACACTAAGTACCTCAAGGAAACAGTATTGCATTACTTCTCCCAAATGAATCCACAGCCCAATAGCAGAAATTCAAGAGTATGTGTTTTACCAAGATCCCAAAACTACCATTTTGCTGCTATGTGCTGAAATGGTTGCTCTCAGCAACCAGAGCTGGAAAGGCAAATAAGATACTAGGAGAAGGAAAAGGACGAGGAAAAAAATAAATAGCTGAAGTTCTTTCATGGCAGGGGAGATCTCTTTAGACCTACAAAAATACCATTTAAAAACGACTTTTCATATATGATCACAGAGAAGGTAAAGTAAAGGATTAGTGAGAAAGCTTAGAATGATTGATGGGCCCTGACCTTTTGCTCCTGAGTTCTCACAACTCAACTATGGAAACATACACAAATGTTTATTTTAAAACCCTGAAGAACAGTTCCCACAGCGTTATCACTTTAGCACATTATTTACTTTACAGGATCTAGCATCAGTATAAGATAGAAAGGATAAGACAACTGTGCATCTTTCTATATGACAACAAAATCTCTTCAGAGTTTTGACTGATCTAAAGGACGCTCACAGAAGAATGAAATTCACAGAGCTGTGCATTGGAGAAAGCAGCTGTTACAAGTCAGCGTTTTGGCTCCATTCAGTCTGAAAAGACATTTTGAAAGCTCTTGTGAGTAGGGGGCTGTAACAGAGGGTAGGGCTCAAGGATTAATAATTGAATCCCAGGATGGTCCCACAATGGTGGACTATTGGGTAGATGATAGGGCCTGGCGGGGCTAGATTTAAAATAATCTTGAAACAATCTCCACGACCCTTAGTTTCCCAATTAATTAAATGAAGATGATAATACCTCAGAGATTTACTCTGGAAACAAGGGAGCTAACAGCTGTGAAAGCACTTTGGAAAGGAGAATGGGGACCATAATATAAAGAGGGAAATTATTATCTTCTTGGGACAAATGATTCACAAGTGGGAAGAAAAAGCCTAAAATGGGAGTCAACTTTTAATGACCCTTCATTTTATGGGCTAAATAGGAGCAGGACGCCCAACCCAAGTTCACAGTGCTGAGTGCCTACAGAACACCTTCTCTCTTCTTCTTTGTCAGGTGGGACCCTTCCCTTTTTCCAATATTCAAAATTCCTTTATGCGGTTGACTCCACTTTACTCCATTGACATTTAACCTGCATCCCTTTGTAGTTTCTGTGTGATAGCATGTTTAAATGTAGTCACAATATTCTTCTCACATTGGTTTTCACATAAGGTGGACCAGATGAGGTTTAACACTCTTTAAATGTAGGAAACATGGTAATTATTATTATTATTACTATTATAAAATATTTTGCAAAACATAAAGCCTTAGACTAGGGTTTCTCAAAAGCAGCACTACTGATATTTTGAGCCACAGAGCTCTTTTGTTGTGAGGAGTTTTCTGTGCATTGTAGGATGTTACACAGCATATCTGGTCTCTACCCACTAGATACTAGCTAGTATCAACTCCTTCTGTGGGTGGAGATGTAACAACCAAAATGTCTATTGGAATTGCCAAATGTTCCCAGGTGGAGGCTACAAAATGACTCCTGGTTGAGAACTACTGCATTAGATGGGTATAAACTAATATTATGATTATTGTGATTACTTTTATTTTCTCAGATTACCTGGGATGATGCCCAAAACAGAGTAGGTACTCAATTGATATTTACTGAATAAATGAAAAAATGAGAAAAGGACTTCATCAGGTATATTTATAAGTGGCCATATAGTATAAACTCTTATATGATTAAGACTGTCTTATATAATAAATACTTCTCTAGTTGGTATACATATTCTTAGTACATGAACACATTTTTAGTAACTGTGTGTGTGTATGCTAGAAATTACATTCTTATGCTTACACAAAGATCATAGCTAGCAGTAGCTCTTTCCCTAGCACACGAACTATGCACATATCTGTTTTTTTTTTTTAAGATTTTATTTATTTATTTCAGAGAGAGAGAATGAGAGAGAGCACATGAGAGGGGGGAGGGGCAGAGGGAGAAGCAGACTCCCTGCTGAGCAGGGAGCCCGATGCGGGACTCGATCCAGGGACTCCAGGATCATGACCTGAGCCGAAGGCAGTCGCTCAACCAACTGAGCCACCCAGGCGCCCCACATATCTATGATTGTTAGCACCCTGTTTATCCATCAAGCATCATCAAGCATGAGACAGAACAATTATTTTAAATTCTAGGAAAATATTGCACTGAACACTTTTTATCAGATTTATCCTCAGAGAATTAATCATATGTGGAAAAAATAATACAACCAAAAAATTTAAGAAGACTATGACAAGTAGAGGATCTCAAATCCTCTTAGGAAATTTCTGTCTCTTTAAACATATGTTTTTAGGTACAAATGTTTCATCAAACTTCCGAGGTGTTTTTCAAGATCAGAAAATTTGTAATGTTTTCCGATATTTGGAGAACCTCTATTACGTGGCGTTTCAGTTTGAGCCATTAAGTAATACTGATAATCTTATTTTGATTTTCAAGAACTGAAAATTTTTGGCCGTCAGTGTTAAAGAACACTGACGATGTTTTGATTTTTAAATTTTCTCTATGGATTCTTAAATCCTGTACCAAAAGGCTATATTTTCCAAATGACCTCTAGTAAAGACCATTAATAAAACGTTCTTATCAAAACAGGGGCAAAGGTAGCTGAAAAAGAAAAGACGTGAGAGACTTCTCTTTCAGATACACTGACTCATGCTAATGGTTTATTGCTATATACTGTCTTTCAGATGGAATCCTAACTTAGTGGCAGACCTCCACTAAACACTGTGTTAAAAAAAAATAAAACAAACTTCCACTCATGGCTTAAATATAGTAACTTGCAGTAGGTTGATGCCCTCATCAAGTAAAATTAGAAAAACCAGATAAAACAGAAGAAACATCTGTATAAAGGCATCTGATAGTTCTCAAGACAATTAGGATGTGAATGGCCAAGATCCTGGAGAGAAGATAACTGTTGAACAAAGAGTATACATTCTGGGGATGCTTTTTCCCTTGTGGAACTTGCCAGTTCTTGGCATGGAGCTAAAAACTGAGAATCTGGACACGGGACCACTGCAAAGAGGCAAAGAAACCAGCAGAACTTTTGGAAATCCCACAGGCATAGAGAGACAAAAGTTAGAGTTTGGGTGCTGCCAAAGGAGTGGGTATTAAGGGGCCAAGTATGTGGTGAGAAAGGAGACACGGACAAGTAGGCCTATCACTTGGAAGGATTTTCTCTCGAGGCATTCTCCACAAAGAGCAAGAGGCTAAAAACCTAAGCAGAACACTTCTGCAAAATAAAATGGAAATTCCAGCAATCTTATTGTTCTGAGAAGAAAAAAATAGAATTTGGGACTGCCCAAGGGAAGAGAATGCAGTAAACACCTCAGTTTCTCTTTGGGACCACTGAAGAAGTGTATCCTCAAACTCAAGATAAACCAGAGGTAGATGGAGCCTTAACCAAACAGCAAAATCAGCTCAGTCTCTGTTGGATCAAGGTGATCTGTTCCTCAACAAAGGATTGGTGCTCCAACTGTCAGCCAACAGCCTTTAGCTCCTTCAGATTTTGCCCCAACTGCAGAGAGCTGCCTCTCCCAAAGGCACACCCTTCCCAGGAAGGACCACATCAATGACTAATTGAGATGGGGATGTAAAGAACCAGCTATTTTGGCCCAACGTGGAATACCTTTCTCAGACCATTTACACTCCAGAGCTCTGCATGGATTTAGCAGAGACTTAGATGGACCTAGAGCAAATTTCAATTTCTCCTTCTGCTCAATCCCATTTTCTCTCCCTCCTTTACACAAGTGCTGATGCCTAATAAAATACCCTGTACAACAAACTCCATCTCAGTGACTACTTCTGGAAAAACTCAATTTGTGACAGTCCCAGGAGTGATCATCAAGACAGCATGTTATAAGATTGGGTTATTGATCTGGATTACTCCTTGCTGTGAAAGTGCCATCATTCCTGGAAGGTAGGGTAGACATTCCCTGGCCCAGTGGGGCAGTCAAATTGTTAAAACCCTCATCAGAGGTGAATTGGAATAATGTACCTATGGAAAGTAATGCACTGAATGGGGTTTGAGAAGTGCAAATAATAGTAGTAATGATAATAATGATAAGAAGAAGAAGAAGAAGAAGTAGTAGTAGTAGTAGTAGTAGTAACTATAAGGACAATGGATTGGATGCCTTACTGCTAAGCATCAATGACCTAGAAAACAGTAACTCAAAGCTACAGGTGGGGCACCTGGGTGGCTCAGTTGGTTAAGCAGCTGCCTTCGGCTCAGGTCATGATCCCAGGGTCCTGGGATTGAGTCCCGCATCAGGGTCTCTGCTCGGCAGAGAGCCTGATTCTCCCTCTCTCTCTTTGCCTTTCTCTCTACCTACTTGTGCTCTCTATCTCTCTGTCAAATAAATAAATAAAATCTTTAAAAAAAAAAAAGCTACAGGTAATTGTAACTCATATGTGAAAGCCAAAAACCCTCTCTAGTAGCTTAGAAAGAGGCTCTTACATACTAGCAGAAAAGTCTAGAACTGAGTACCAGACCCAAGAATTAACAGTCAGAATGCTCAAGCTTTATTGAAGGATAAACAGCTAATCAAAGCAGGTCTTCTATGCCAATGTAAAGCCCTAGTTAGAGGGGAAAGAAAAGGAGAGAAAGAAAGAAAGAAAGAAAAAGAAAGAAAGAAAGAAAGAAAGAAAGAAAGAAAGAAAGAAAGAAAGAAAGAAAGAAAGAAAGCTGAAAGAAAGAAAGAAAGAAAGCTGAAAGAAAGAAAAAGAATGCTGACACTTAGGATAAAGACATCTGGAAGTATCCCCCTGAATCTCTCACCTCTAGCTGACATTGAGTCTCTACATAAGCAGGAATTGAAGGCTAAGGCAGAGCTGGAAATTGCCAGAGTGTTTAAGTCCTACCACAACATACACACTGAACCCATTAGAAAGGGTGGGAGACTTACTGGTTCAAGGCATTTAAGGAAATATCTGTCCAATCACTAGCTGACCACTGAGCTGCTATCTGAGCAAAACTTTCAGTGGTCAGACATGACAAAGAACACAAACTTTACAATACAGACTTAGTTCAGGGAAATCACTAAACAAACAAATATCAACAATAAATGCAACACCAAATAGTAATAACAACAAATCCTGAGGAGAGGAAAAACTGGATTTGCAGAGTTGTACATTATATTATTTAAAATATCAAATTTTCAACAACAACAACAAAAATATGACAAGCAAAGAGACAGGAAAGTATGACCTATATATAAGGGGAAAAAATAGTCAATAGAAACTGTCCCTGATGAAGCTCAGACATTGGACTTACTAGACACAGAATTTACATCAGCTATTTTAATACATTCAAAAAATTTTTAAAAATCCATTTTGAACTAAAGTATAGTAACAATGTCCCAACAAACAGAGAATATTAATAAAGAGATATAAATTAGTTTTTTCTTAAAAAAAAAAAGAACCAAATAGAAATTCAGCAGTTGAAAAGTAAAACAAATAAAATGAAAATTTCACCAGGATGCTTAACAGCATATTTAAGCAAGTAGAAAAAAGAATCAGCAAACTTGAAGGTAAATAAGTTGACATTATTCAGTCTAAGGAACACAAAGAAAAAAAATCAAGAAAAATAACAGATCCTTTTTAAAATTTTTTTTCAAGATTTTGTTTATTTATTTGGTGGGGGTGGGGGGAGCAGACTCTGTGCTAAGCACAGAGCCTGACATGAGGCTTGATCTCATGACCCTGAGTGAGATCATGACCTGAGCCAAAATCAAGAGTCAGATGCTCAACCAACTGAGCCACCCAGGCACCTCCAAAAATAACAGGTCCTTAAATACTTAAAAGAAACATCAGATATACCAACATATACACTGTGGGAGTTCTACAAAGAGAGGAGAGAAAGGGAAAAATAAAATAAGACAAAATCAGAGGGAGACAAACCGTAAGAAACTCTTAATTATAGAAACAAACTGAGGGTTGCTGGAGGGGAGATGGGTGGGGGGATGGGGTAACTGGGTGATGGGCATTAAGGAAGGCACTTGCTGTAATGAGCATTGGGTGTTATATGCAACTGATGAATCACTAAACTCTACCTCTGAAACTAATAATATGTTATACCTTAATTAATTGATCTTAAATAAAATATAATGATAAAAAAAGAAACAGTGTACTGTTCACCAAAAGAGAGAGAGAGAGAAAGGAGAAAGAATGGGGCAGAAAGAATATCTGAATATATAATAGCTGAGAAATCTCAAATTTGATGAATAATGTTGATCCACACATCCAAGAAGAAGAACAAACTCAAATTGAATAAACTCAAAGGATCAATACATAGATATGTCATAATCAAACTATCAAAAACCAAAGATAGAAAGAATCTTGAGAACGCCAAGAGATAGATCAGGCAAAATAGATTCTATAGAAGATTAACAGTTGATTTTTCATTAGAAAGCATGACTCCAAAAGAAAGTGAGATTACATATTTAGAGGGCTGAAAATAAAAGACTATCAACCAAGAATCCTATACGCAGCAAAACTACCCTTCCAAAATGAGGACTATAGTAGGACATTTCCAGATAAACAAAAGCCACTATCAGAACTTCCCCATGAGAAATACTAAAAGGAGTCTTTCAGAATGAAACGAAAAGACAAGAGATAGTAACTCAAATCCACATGAAGAAATAAAAAGTACCAGTAGAGGTAATTCCTAGGTAAATATAAAAGACAGAATGAATATATTTTATTTGTCAATCCTTTCTTATTCTATCTTATTTAATAGACAACCTCATAAATCAGTAATTTTAAAACTATGTTGATGGGTTTATAATGTATAAAGATATAATTTGTATGACAATAATGGCACAAAGAAGGGGATAGGGAACAAAGCCATATAGAAGCAAACTTTGTAAATTATTGAAATTAAGTTGGTATTAATTTGAACCAGATTGTTATAACTTGATGCTAGCTGTAAGTCCCACAGCAACCAATAAAAACAACTCAAAAAATATAATAAGAAGCAATAAGAAATTAAAATGGTATATTTTAAAAAATATATAATAGAAAAGGTAATGGAAGAGAGAGGAATTTCTTTAAAAGACATAGAGAAAACAAATAGCAAAATAAAAGATGTAGGTCCTCTCTTATCAGTAGTTACATTAAATGTAAATGAATTAAACACTACAATCAAAAGACAAGGATTTGTCTAGTGCATAAAAAATGCTATTCAACTATATGTTCAACTCATAGTTAGAGACACAAATAGGTTTACAGTTAAAAAATTAAAAATTTGAGATGTGTATATGTTTACATATATTCTGCTATTGTTGGGTAGAGTATTCTATAGCTGTCTAAATCAAGTTGGTTTATATTGTTTTTCAATTCTTCCTCCTTATAGATGATCTACCTAGTTATTCTATCCACTATTTTTCCCTTAATTCTATCATTTTTGCTTAATATATTTCTGGGCTCTGATATTAGATTATGGCTTCTTGATAGATTGATTCTTTTATCATTTTAAAATGTCCTTCTTTGCTTCTAGTAATCATCTTACTGCAAAGCTATCATAATCAATACAGTAGGTACTTACATAAAAATAGACATATAAATCAATGGAATAGAATTGAGAGTTCAGACATAAACCCATACATCTATGGCCAACTGATTTTTGACAAGGTACTGAGTCCATTCAACAGGGAAAGAATAGTCTCTTCAACAGTTGGTTCTGAGATAACCGGATGAGGTTAGACCCCTACCTGATACCATATATGAAAATTAATTTAAAATGAATTGATGACCTACATATGAGGCCTAAAATCTTAAAACTCTTAGAAGAAAACAGGAGTAAATATTAGTGACCTTGGATTAGGCTATGATTTTTTTAGAGATGACACTAAAAGCAGAAGTGACAAAAGAAAAGATAGATATATTGAACTTCCTCAAAGTTAAAAAAACTTTTGTGCTTTAAAGGACACAATCAAGAAAAGTCATTTGAAAATTACTTGAAAAGACACCCCACAGAACATAAGAAAATATTTGCAAATGATATACCTGATAATGGGCTTGTATCCAGAATGGATGAAGAACTCTTACAATTCAACAATTAAAAGACAAATTACCTAATTTTAAAATGGGCCAACTATTTGAATAGCTACTTCTAAAAAGACATACAAATGACTAACAAGCTCATGAAATGTTGAATTATCTACATAATTAGTCATTATTAAATTGCAAAACAAGGGCGCCTGGGTGGCTCAGTTGGTTAAGCGACTGCCTTCGGCTCAGGTCATGATCCTGGAGTCCCGGGATCGAGTCCCGCATCAGGCTCTCTGCTCAGCAGGGAGTCTGCTTCTCCCTCTGACCCTCCCCCATCTCATGCTCTCTCTATCTCATTCTCTCTCTCAAATAAATAAATAAAATCTTTTTAAAAAAATTGCAAAACAAAATCACACTGAGATACTACTTCCTACCCACTAGGATGGTTATAATCAAAAAGATAACAAGTGTTGGTGAGGCTGTGGAGAAATTGGAACACTTGTACATTGCTGATGAGACTGGCATTTCCTCCAAGTGTTAAACAGAGTTATTACTGGTCACAACAATTCTACTCCAAGCTATATACACAAGGGAATTGAAAACATATGTTCACATAAGACTTTCACATGAATATTCATTGTGGCATCATAGTAAACAAAAAGTAGAAACACCCAAATGTTCCTCAACTAATGTATGGATTTTAAAAAATAGTATATTCATACAGGGGCGCCTGGGTGGCTCAGATGGTTAAGCATCTGCCTTTGGCTCGGGTCATGATCCCAGGGTCCTGGGATCGAGCCCCACATCCGGCTCCTGGCTCAGCGGGGAGCCTGCTTCTCCCTCTGCCTCTCCTCTTGCTCGTGCTCGCTCGCTCTCTCTCTGTATCTCTGTGTCTCGAATGAATAAATAAAATCTTAAAAAAAAAAAATAGTATATTCATACAAAGGAACAGTAATTGACAATAAAAATGTATGAAGTACTGATACATATTACAACATGGGTAAACCTTGAAAACATTATGCTAAATGAAAGAAGCAAATCACAAAAGGTCCCATTTTATGATTCCATTTATATGAAATGTCCAAAATAGGCAAATCCATAGAATCTGAATGTACATTAGTGGTTCCAGTGGCTGGGGGAGGAGAAAATGGCATTACTGCTAATGGGCATGGGGTTTCTTTTTAGGGTGACAAAAATGTTTTGGAATTAGATGGCTATGGATGGTTGTACAACTCTATAAGTATACAAAAACCAGTTAATTATACATTTTAAAAGAGTGAATATTATGGTATATGAATTACATATCACTAAAGCTTATATTTTTAACATAATGTGGAGAAAATCATATCATCTCAAGTGATGTAGAAAATGCATTTGATAAAATTCAAAATCCATTCATGATTAAAAAAAAAAAAAAACCTTAGCAAACCAGAAATAGAAAGGACTTCCTTAATCTGACACAGAGTATCAGTAAAAGTCTTTCTGCAAACATTATAATTAAAAGTGAAATATTGAAACCCTTCTCTATGACAAAGAAGAAACAGAAAGCACAATGATTGGAAAAGAGAAAATAAACTGTCATTTGTAGATGACATAATGTTCACTTAGAAAATCCAAATGGATCTACAGAGAGGTATAAAAATCAATATGTGATTTATCTGTACACAAACAAAAATTTTTTAAAGATTCCATTTATAAATGACATAAAAAATATCAGATACACATGAACAAATCTAAAGGAAGATGAACAAGATCTTTCTGGTTGAAATTACCAAACATTATTGAGAGAAATTAAAGAATGACTCATTAAAATACTTAAGTAAAGATTACCATAGTATATCATTTTGATGGGTTGGAAGACTCAATGTTATAAAGCAATTCTCCCTAATTTGAACTATTGATTTAATGCAATCCCAAATCAAAACAAAAAGCATTTGTGGAAACTGCACAGTGATTTGAAAATTTACATAAAATGTAAAGGACCAAGAACTGGCAATCTTTAAGAAGTAAAAAGGTGAGGAACTTACACTATTGAATATAAAGACTTATAAAACTATAGGAATCCAGACAGAGTGGTATTGGCTTAATTCTATGCCAAATAGAGGGTCTAGAAACAGATGTTTATATAATCAATCACTTGACCGATAACAAAGGTGACATTATAGTGCAGAGGGGAAAGATTGTACTCTAACTAAATAAAGAGCAGTGGGTCAATTAAATATATGCACAGAAAAAAAGTTAATCCATAGCTCTCACCATACACAAAAATTAATTCTAGGATATGGTAGGTGTAAATGTAAATGCTAAAACAATAAAAGGTCCGAGAAGAAAACACAGGAAAAAAACTTCAATGTTTTGGTGTAGGCAAAGATGTCTTAAACAAGACACCAAAAATGAACCACAAAATAAAAGACTGATAATATGGACCCATTAAAACTAAGACCTTCTATTCCATAATTTGACACCAATAAGAAAGGCAAGCCACAGAGTGGGAGATCTTCACAATACATAAACCCAAGAGTTGGCATATCTAGAATACATAAAGAACTATAAATCAAGAACAAAAAGGCAAACTACCCAAACAAAGAATGGTAAAACACTTGCACAGATGCTTCATGAAAAGGGGTATTCACATCACCAAAATTTTTTGAAAAATTAATCAAACTCGTCAGGGAAATGCAACTTAAAACCACAAAAGGCCACAATACTATCATCAGGATTGGTAAAATGATGAAGACTGACAATAACAAGTGTTGGGGAGAATTTGGAGCAACTGCAGCTTTCACACCCTGCTGGTAGGAGGATAAATTGGTACAACCACTTTAAAAAACTTTTTGCTAAATAAATATATGGACTATGTTCAATCAAAGACATACACAAGAATAGTCAAAACATCACTATTCATAATAGCTAGAAGCAACTCAAATGTCCAGCCACAATTGAATAGAAAAATATATTGGGATGTAATATATTAGAATACTATGCAACAGTGAGAATGAATGAACCATAAGAGGAAAACATAAGGAATCTCTCAAACATAATGTTGAGCAAATGAAGCTAGATACAAAAGGAGTCCATCCTTCCCAATTCCACTGACACGAAGCTCAGAAGTAGGCAAGCCTATCTAAGATGACAGAAATCACCTTAGGTGGCTTCTCTTAGAAGAGAGGTTTCTTGGGGCACCTAGGTGGCTCAGTTGGTTAGGCTGCTGCCTTCGGCTCAGGTCATGATCCCAGGGTCTTGGAATCGAGCCTCGTGTCGGGCTCCCTGCTCAGCCGGGAGTCTGCTTCTCCCTCTCCCTCTCCCGCTCCCCCTGCTGTGCTCTCTCTCTGTCTAATAAATAAATAAAACCTTAAAAAAAAAGAAGAAGAGAGGTTTCTTTTGGGAGGGTAAGTGGACTGGAAGGGGGCTTGAAAGATTTTTGGGGATGCTGGACCTTTTGTGATTTGCTTCTTTCACTTAACAAAACATTTTCAAGGTTCATCCATACTGTATCATGCACAAGGAGTCCATGCATTTTTACTGTCAATTAATATTCCACTGCATGAATATACTATTTTTTAAAAATCCATACATTAGATGAAGAACATGTGGGTTGTTTCCACTTTTTGGTTACCATAAATAATGCCACTACGAACATTCATCATGTACAAGTTTTGTGTGATCTATTTCTTGATCTGGGTGCTGGTTATATGGGTCTGGTCACTTTCATAAAATGTATTGAAGTATACATTATTTGTATACATCCTTGTATGAACGGTATATTTCAGTAAAAAGTTTTTTAAATGAAATGAAACACGGACACCTACATTCCTTGCCTTTTTCCTGTTGTGGTGAGAAGCAAATCCTGCTGACATTGCTGCTTTCGGTTTGGTTTCTAAACTGGGAGCAGGTGAGGAAGTCAGGCCAGGAGGCATTCACCATCCCCAGGACTGATTCGCAACCCTCTTGGGCAGCCTCACAGAAGGACCTACAGGGCAGGAGTCCATGGCTAGAAGAAAAGAAAAAGTGAAAATTAATGTTTTTACTGACTCCTTCTTGAAATAACAATGAAATTAAAGTTGGCCACGAGTGCCGTGATATTATCTTAATTTATATTTACTACAGTCAACAACTTAAATTTCTACATTAAGTCCTAAAACAAGGATTGCAGCCACCCTATTCCCATGATTCTGGAGGGAATAAGCTAGTTCCATAGCATATCAGCCTACTATCTCTTGTAAAAGTATTTATCCCAATGATTTTTGTTTTTTAGATTTCCTGTGCTCAAGTAAACCTGTCAACCAAAGAAAGAGCTCTAGTTAATATCAAATGGAGTAAATTAACATAGAAAGGAAGGCCCCCAAATTGGAAAAGCAGAAGTAGGTCACAAAATAAGTTAATCTCGTTTCTTTAGCTTCCCTTTGAGAAATTAAAAGTATCTCTGAGAGGTAGACAGAAAGCTCCTCCTGGACCTCCACTGCCTCCCCAGAAAAAAATAGACAAGTGGCAACTCAGTTGTGTATCTACAGTAATAAACTATTTATCTTCACTTTTTAAACAGTTATTTATCTTCTCAGATTTCTCCTTTATCTTCTGCAAAATAGAAAAATGCAAACAACTGCTGTTAATGGTAAGAGTAATGATGCCCCCAGAGCTTGCCTTTATTCATCTGCCATGCAATCAAACCCTTCTGGACGAGACTGTTACAATTCCAGCTGTAAATGTAGAAATGTTACAAGGCAGGGACTTGTTCTCTTGCAGACCCAGCGGGCATTTCCTACTTTGCAGCCACAGAATGCCTCTCTCACCCTGGCTGGGGATCTGGCAAAGCCATTTCAAATGGTTTTAAGGAAACTGGGAAAGAAACTATACACGTCAGTCAAGGCAAAGCACACACTTCACTCGGTAGGGTCACTGGGATGTTGCACAATCATACAATATGAGATCTGTCACAAACCTTAAGCAATACCTGGTTCAAATCCTCCATTTGAGACAGGCCCAGAAAGATTCTGGGATGGACTCGAGATCACACATCTTCTTAATGGCAGAAGCAGGAAGAGAATCCAGGAGTTTGAACTTTTGTTTTATGTTCTATCTACTCTTCCATATTGTCTATTTTCACATAAGGACCAAATAATTCGGCCTTAAAAAT
The DNA here is from genome assembly GCF_002201575.2 of Neomonachus schauinslandi. Classification (NCBI taxonomy): domain Eukaryota; kingdom Metazoa; phylum Chordata; class Mammalia; order Carnivora; family Phocidae; genus Neomonachus; species Neomonachus schauinslandi. Next base: position 164,188,258 of record NC_058404.1, on the reverse strand, counting down.
CCCTTGATTAAACAAGCACATTAAAATTCCCCATTCATACTTCTCTGAATTGCAGAAACATAATGGGATACACCAGCTACTGAGTTAAAATAGAACTGATAAGAGTCTGTCATAGAATCTTGAGAGAGGGATCTTGTTCTATATACAAATATGGAAAAGGGGTACTCGACAATTACATTCAGATGTAAATGAATGTAATTTATTTCCTCTCAGGAACTTGTCTCAAAACTCAGTACCTTGTAGAATCCTGATCTCCACATAATTATCTACCTACTAAATTTTGTTAATGAAGATGTGGAAAGAGAGGTTTTGCATTTGAAAGATTAGGTTTGGGCTATAAAATTATGAATTGGTCCAGACAATTTCTTGGTGTAAAGAAGACAGCTGACCACCATCGGGAAATACATAGATATTTATAGGACTAAGAAAGTGTCACTTAAATAACATTTTAAAATCTTATTTCAGAGGGGCACCTGGTGGCTCAGTTGGTTAAGCAACCCACTCTTGGTTTCGGCTCAGGTCATGATCTCAGGGTCGTGAGATTGAGCCCAGCCAGGGGCTTGGCTCTGGATGAGGAGCCTGCTTAGGATTGTCTCTCTCCCTCTGTCCCTCTCCTTCTCCACCCCATCACATGATCTCTCATTCTCTCTCTCTCTCTCAAAAAACAAAAATCTTATCCTAGAGAAGTTAGAGACTATATTTTCTCAAATAAAACTGAAGGACATGGTTGACGAATCAGATCATAGAATTCTTATGCAACTGCTTTGCAACACTTTGCTAGGCTCTGTTCTAAGTGCTTTACATGCATTAACTCACTCATTTCTCATTAAAGCCCTAAGTGATAAGTACTACTACTATCATCCCAAATATACAAATAAAAAAAAAAAAAATGAAGCACAGGAAAACTAAGAGACTTGTCCAAGATCTCTGAGGTAGTGAATGTAGAGCCAAGATTCAAACCCAGCCAGATTGATCCCAGGACCCACTTGGTTAACACTCTATTCATGTGAATCCATACTTCAGGAATGTGTGCTCCAAAAGCACAACTCAAGGTTAGTTCAAAACTTGATACTTAATATCAGAGATATTGCAGGCTTGGTTCCAGACCGCCACAATAGAATATTGTGAATATCACAATAAAACAAATCAAATGAATTTTTTGGTTTCCCATTGCATATAAAAGTTACATTAACACTATGCTACAGTCTATTAAGTATGCAATACATGTCTAAAAAAACAATGCACTGCGTACATACCTGAATTAAAAAATACTTTACTGCTAAAAATACTAATCATCATCTGAGCTTTCAGTGAGTCATAATCTTTTTGCTGGTGCAGGGTCTTGCCTAGATGTTCATGGCTGCTGACTGACCAGGGTGGGGGCTGCTGAAGGTAGGGGTAACTGTGGCAATTGCTTAAAATAAGACAACAGTGAAGTTTGCTACATCCTTGGACTCTTCCTTTCATGAGCAATTTCTCTGTAACAGTGATGCTGTTTGGTAGCATCTTCCCCACAGAGGAACTTTCAAAATTCAAGTCAATCCTCTCAAATCTTGCCACTGCCTGATAAGTTAAGTTTATGTTATATTCTAAATCCTTCACTATCATTTCAATAATTTTCACAGCATCTTCACCAGGAGTAGATCCCACCTCAAGAATCCACTTTCTTTGCTGATCCATGAGAAGCAACCCCTCATCTGTTCAAGATGAATCATGAGATTGTAGCAATTCAGTCAAGTCTTCAGGCTCCACTTCTCATTCTATTTTGCTTGTTATTTCCACCACACCTGTACTTACTTCCACCACTGAAGTCTGGAACCCCTCAAAGTCCTCCATGAGGGTCAGAATCCACTTCTTCCAAACTCCTGTTTATGTTGATATTTGGACCTTTCTCCATGAATCATGAATGTTCTTAATGGCATCTCGAATGATGAATCCTTTCCAGAAGGTTTTCAATTTACTTTGCCCAGATTGGTCAGAAGAATCACTATCTGTGGCAGCTATAGTCTTATGAAATGTATCTCTTCAGTAATAAGACTTGAAAGTCAAAATGGATCCTTGATCCATGGGCTGCAGAATGGATATTTTGTTATGAGGCATGAAAACATTAATCTCATTTTATGTCTCCAACAGAGAGAGAGCTCTTAGGTAACCAGGTGCATTGTCGATGGGCAGTGATATTTTGAATCTTTTTTTTTTTTTTTCTGAGCAGTAGATCTGGCTTAAAATATTCAGTAAATCATGGTTGTAAATAGATGTGCTATTATCCAGGCTTTGTTGTTCTATTTATAGAGCACAAGCAGAATAGATTTGGCATAATTCTTAAGGGCCCTAGAGATTCTGGAAAGGTATATAAACTATGGCTTCAACTGAAAGTCAACAACTGCATTAGCCCCTAACAAGAGAGTCAGCTTGTCCTTTGAAGCTCTGAAGCCAGGCATTGACTTCTCTCTAGCTCTGAAAGCCCCCGATGGCATCTTCTTCCAAGACAAGGCTGTTTCATCTACACTGAAAATCTGTTGTCCAGTGTGGCCACCTTGATTAATTATTTAGCTGGATCTTCTGGGTAACTCACTGCAGCTTCTCCATCAGCACTGGCTGCATCACCTTGCACTTTTATGTTCTAGAGAAGGCTTCTTTTCTTAAACCCCATGAACCAACCTCTGATAGCTTCAAACTTTTCTTGGGTAGCTTTTTCACTTCTCTGTCTTCACAGAATTGAAGAGAGTTAGGGCCCTGCTTTAAGCTTTAGGATTATATTTTGGCTTACGGCGATGTTGTGGCTGGTTTGATCTTCTATCCAGGCCACTCAGACTGTCTCCGTATCAACAAGGCTGTTCTGCTTTCTTATCATGCATGTGTTCACTGGAGTAGCACTTTTAATTTCCTTAGAACTTTTCCTTTGCAGTCACAGTTCGGGGGTGTGGCACAAGAGGCCTAGTTTTGGCCTATCTTGGCTTTTGACACTCCTTCCTTACTAAGCTTAATCATTTCTAGTTTTTGATTTAAAATATAAACACGTAACTCTTCCTTTCACTTGAATACTTAGAGTCCATTATAGGGTTATTAATCAGCCTAATTTTTACATTGTTGTGTCTCAGGGAATAGAGGGAACTGAAGGGAGGAAGACTGACAGGGGAAGGCCAGGGGAACGCACAGCACTTACCAATTAAGTTCACCCTCTCATGTGAGTGTGGTTCATGGCACTCCAAAACAGTTACAACAGTACATCAAAAATCACTGATGACAGATCATCATAACAAATATAATACTAAAGAAAAGGTTTGAAATACTGCAAGAATTACCAAAATGTGACACAGAGATAGGAAGTGAGCAAAGGCTGTTGGCAACATGGTACCTAGACTTGCTCGACACAGGGTTGCCGAAGATTTATTAAAAAACGCAACACCTGTGAAGCACAATAAGGCAAAGAGCAATTAAACCAGGCTTGCTCGCATGCACTTTCTGAGTGGACCAACAATATACACAGGGTTGGGCTCTCCCTTCATTCCACAAACTCCTAGTTAACCTGCAATGAATCAGTATTTGCCAAAGGAGCTAAGGAACACCAGGGAAGGATAAAGTCATTTCTCTTTTTTTTCCACGTGTGAGATAGCCCTGAGTAAAAAAGCAATCTGGGTTTGTCTTCAGCATTCTTCCCTTGCCTTCTAGTCCCTGACCTGGGTCCCAGTTTCTGACACTATCCTGGCCACCTCACTTAGATGGCCATCTCCACCAGAGTATTTCTGGCTCATCAACATTTTCTTCCCTTCCTACAATCAAAACTACATTCCCCAAATGATCAGATCCCAATTAGGCTGCCAAAGAAGGATGAAAATAACACAGAGTAATTCATAATAACAGACAGACACTTAACCCTCCCAAAGGTTTTTTGCATCATTAGAAGATTGTTTGCTGGAGCAAAGGAATCTCTAATTGATGGAATGCCAGGTGCCATCTACAGGGGGAAACATTCATCCAACATAGTCGGGGGCGGAGTGCAGGGAAAGATCTTTGAGAAGTTGTCTGTCTACACACAGGGCCCAATTCTCCCAAGAGGTTTCTGGACCTTTCCTCACTTCTGAACCCCTATTTTTGGATGACTCCACATCTTTTCTCAGAATCTTCTATAAGAGCAATAAAGTTTCACACAAGGGCCCAGCAGACTATTTTCATGTTCTAAAGCTGAGTCTTATCTCAGAAACTGTTACTGACTCTTACCACGGTCATCTTCTGCAGGAAAACGTAAGTCTACCATTCTAAAACTTCCATACTCCTCACTGTCTGATATTGGGCCAACAGTTCACTCACACCAAGACTCACACTTTCCTTGTTTGAAAAGTGAGGGGTTTGAACGAGCTGATTTTCCATGGTCCTTTTGCCGCTAACATTCTGTAAATCAAAATTAATTCTTTAACATAATACTTCTCAGAGGAGCAGTGATAATCCTACCAGCTTTGCTAAATTTCAAAAGGTAACAGATACTTTTTCTTGAGATTTGTTCTGGGAATATATAGAGACATTAAAATACCATTAGGCCTTCCATTCTAAAAATAGGACCTAAGAAAAATGTCTAGAGTGTTTCCAAATAGCTCTCTTAAGAGGTGTAACCAACCAAGACCCATAAGCTTCAAATTGCTGGACCAGGACATGTGAAATAGTGATAGAGTATTTATAACAAGGAGCCCTTTCAAACAGTGAGTAAAATGAGGAACCATTTGTTCTTGCTTTGCAGGAAATCCAACTGCCTATGAGGGGTTGAAGTATTTGGCTTTTCATCACATGGAACAGTGTGGTGAGACAGACCACACTATTTTGGAACATGAATGTCTATATCCAAGCAGCAAGCTGACTGACATCTGAAAACAGTGCTCTGCACAGGGAAAGAGTTGGATTTGGCTATCAGAATACTATTTTAGAACTGGTGATTATTTTAAATTGACGTGTGAAGTGCTTTTGGTGTTACAAGTCCCTAACACATTTCAACTAAAGTTCAAAAAGAGAACTGTTATGTTACATCATCTCTGTAATTATTTGTTGAAACAAATACATATAAACAAATATATAAATAATTCTGTTATATAGTGGTAGTGAAGCTTTTATGGTATTGTCACTAGGAAGAACATTCTAAAACAATTAACCAAAAAAAAGTGGCAGATTTTACCTATATAATTTTTAAAAATTTTTTATTTAAATTCAGTTTAGTTAACATATAGTGTATTTCTAGTTTCAGGGGTAGAATTTAGTGATTCATCAGTTGCTTATAACATCCAGTGCTCATTCCATCAAGTGCCCTCCTTAATGCCCATCACTCCGTTACCCCCTCCTCCCAACCACCTCCCTTCTAGCAACCCACAGTTTGTTTCTTAGAGTTAAGAGTCTCTTATGGTTTGCCTCCCTCTCTGTTTTTATCTTATTTTATTTTTCCTTCCCTTCCCCTATGATCATCTGTTTTGTTTCTTAAATTCCACATATAAGTGAAAGAAATCATACAGTATTTGTCTTTCTCTGACTGACTTATTTTGCCTCTAGTTCCATGCACATCATTACAAATGGCAAGATTTCATTCTTTTTGATGGCTGAATAATATTCCACTGTATATACCTATATAATTTTTAGTGAATTTATCTACTAAAATTGTTTGCTTTATTTACAAAAAAATTACAGTTTTTTTTCCTTTACTGTGCCCTTTGACCAGTATCTTCCCATTACTCCCCAAATTTATAAATGCTATCTGCAAAAAAAGGTCTGATAAAGACATAATGTTAAAATTATTGAACAAGCTATGGCCACAAAGTAGGCTTATATAGTTATGGATTTTTAAATGTTACAAATCACTTTTTCTAATTTTTTACTTTGACCTACTTTTTGACTTACAGACAATTTATAAAAACATTACAGAAAGTTTCCATATATCCTTCATCCAAGCTCCCCCAAGGCAAACATCTTATGTAACTGCAGTATAATTATCAGAATCAGAAAATTAATATTGGTACAATACCTTTAAGAACTCTATTCAAATATTCCTACGATCTCCACTCAGGGTCTCACGTTGCATTTAGTTGTCACTTTTTATTTTTGGCACATAAACTAAACTTTAAGTACATTAGAAGAGCTTAGGATTTAAAACTCTTTTACCACTAAAAAAAGAGAAAAAGAATCTCTGTGGCAGGCAGACCCTAAGATGGTCCCAATGATCCCCACCTCCTGATATTCATGCCCTGTGTAAGCCCCTCCCTCCCCTTGAGTGTCAGTCAGCCTAGAGACTTGCTTGCAACCAATACAAGGCAATGAGATGTCTCATCCATCATTAGGGTACATAAGATTATGACTTCTCTATTGCTAGCAGACTCTCTCCCTTACTGGATTTGATGAAGCAAGTTGTCATATTGTGGGGCCCACATGGCAAGGGCTTAAGAGTGGCCTCTGGCCAACAGCCAGCTAGAAACAGACCCTTGGTCCAACAACTCTTGAGGAACTAAAATTCTTCCAACATGATTCAGATAAGACCCCAACCCTGGCTAATACCTTGATTGTACCCATATGACAAACCCTAAAGCAGAGGACCCACATAAGTCATTCTTAGATTGAGAATCCACAGAAACTATGGGATAATAGATAGGTATTGTTGTTATTTTTTTTATTTTTTATTTTAATCCTGCTGTATTATCTTTAATTAAGTAAAAGACTTCCAGTCATGTCACCCAGAGACCCTTTCCCCACTGCTCTGTTTGGCCAACCGTCTCTTGTCTCTCTCTTCAGCAATGGTGAGGCAGATACTCTTTCCACAGGGAAGAGAAATCCATGGTTTGTTGCCTTTGCCAACAACAAAAATATCAGAGAGCTGGGTGGCAAAGTTGTAGCTATCGGCATCTTTCACATGAACTACATCAAAAGAACTAAGGTGTCTCTCTCTGTTGGTGATCACACCAATTTTCCCCAGGTTAGCATCTCTGATCACCATAGTGTCAAATATGATGAAATCAGTAATCTTTCCAGTCTCCAAATCAGTCTGAATGGCGTCATTCACTTTGATGAGGGATTGGGATAGTGGGTGATGCAAGTATCACGGGTCACCAGATGAGGAATTCCTCCCCCACAACCCCCAAAGATGTTTCTCACTTTACACAATTTATACTTGGCCTCCTCAGGTGTAATCCAATGAATAGCAAAGTGACCCTTAGTGTCACAGATCGGATGGAAATTCTCCCCAGTCCTGTCAATGATGATGACATCTATAAAACTAGCAGGGTAGGTTATATCAGTTTGAACTTTGCCACCAATCTTAATAAAATGCTGTATACAGATCTTCTTTACTTCATCTCCTATTAGGTCATAATTAAGTCTGGTTCCTTAGGAAAAAGATGAGAGGGAGACATTCTTTTAGCTTATGGGAACCAGTAGATGGACGAGGGGCAAACACACCCAGTCAGCTTATCTAGCATCCTATGCTTTGGAACTGCTACATGCTTCAGATGCTTCTTGGGACCATTAGACATGGCTCAGCTAAGCACAAAAAGAGCTAGATGTGCATTGTTGTAAGCTGTTAAATTTGTGGTAATTTGTTAAGCAGCAGTAGGTAACTAATATACTTTTCTTTGATATATCACTTGGTCAGAAACATGCTACTGAGTTAGATGTATTCATTGACAAAACTCATACAATCATTTTTAAAAAACATACTCCTAAATTTTCTTTGTTAAGCTGAGCTGCTCCGTGGACAAGGCTTACAAAGTCATAGTCACAGGCAGCTCCCAAAGCTGCAGACCTTCATCATGAAAAGAATGTTAAGACTTGCAAGGTAATTGACACTTATTTCCTCCTTTTACATTGTGAGGAAACTGAAAGCCAAAGAAGAGATCTCATAGGCAGATACTATGACTCCAGCCCAGTGCTCCAAAGTGTGTCAGCTAGCTGGCCTCTTTGCATAAACATGAGCCACAGGTAACACAGGAATAAATCCACAAATGAGACAAGAGCATGACTTCATCACCGCTGCTGGAAAACACAAAAATAACAGATGGCTTGTTCTCTCTTTGATGGACCAACAGTGTCAACTTCCTATATAAGCACATTCTGTTGGCCTCAAGAGACCATAAAAGCTATGGTTTAGATGGGGTAGGACAGAGGTAGGAAAGAGGTTTCCTTGGTTTCCAAGTTCACTGAACATGGAGATGGAAAAGTGTACAAGAGAATGTTTGTATGTCCTTGTCCCACATCAGAAGAGAAATAAGAGGAAATGTCAGGGTAGGTGGGGGTCATATTGGTCTGAAGCTCTTTAAAAGCAAGGCCTATGTCTGTCTTATTTTTTTATGTGTAATAGCCATGGTTCCAGCAGGAAAGAAACGACCCACTGAAGTAGGATCACTGCAGAGCTTTGAAGGAAAGGACCACTTAACAAAGGTGCTGGCAGGGTTTAAGAAAACCAACAAGGGGTAGTGTACTATGCTGGGACAGGTTCTGTTAGCACCCAGTCTTGAGGAACAAGGAAAGGAGCAGTTATTGGAACTTAGAGAAATCCATAGGGAGAAGGCTGGTAGGAGCCACAGCCTCTCACAGGGGAATGCAGGCAACTCATGCAGAAATCAGCAGTTTGATTTTTTCAGGGAGCCAGTTGACTACCAAACCACTCGATGAAAGTATAAATCAGGTCATCTCTTACAGAAGAAAAATTGTTTTTAACTCCTCTGAAAGGAATAGTACTGTCATGCACTTCTTGAACCAGATAAAAATATTATGTCAATATTAACTCAACCCCCTCACCACCACAGCCCCCACTTCTCCTTTGATATACATGATCTTCTTGGTGGTAATACTATTTACCCAAGTCCCAAGCCCAGAAACCTTTGCCTTGTCCTCAACCCCAAAATTCATATGCAATTAATCACTAAGTGCTGCTAATTTTACTTCTTAAAATTCCCTAAAATATGTTTGTTCTCTCCCCATTTTATATCCTAGTAAAATTTAACTAGTTGTAGTTCCCCTAATATACGATAGATCTAGAATGTTACTCTACCTGAAATGCCTTCCTATTCCACCTTGTCTACATGGCAAACTTTTTTCCATCCTCTAAAACCAATTTAGCTGTTACTTCCTCCCTGGTAGTAGCCTTCCCTAATAATGCCAGATGGAAAGAGTTCTTCCTCTGTCTCTCTGCTACCCCCACACTTGGTAAACTGATCACACTGTACAACAATTTAATTGTTTTCAGGTCTGGTCCCCTATTATGCTGAGTTCTTTGAAGGCAGAACTTTATTTTATTCATCCCTACATCCCCAGCATCAAACTATGCACCTGGCACATTGCAGGTACCAATAAATGCTTGCTAAAAGCATAAATAAAATGGAAACACCAACAGACGTTCAGGTTTCCCTCATCTCCTGGATTCTCATGTCCTCACAGATCTCACTGAAGTTTCGCTGAACAACACTCTGCTTAAAATTGCCCCTCTTGCCACCACACTCCCACTTTCCCAATGCTCTCCAATTCCTTGCTGAAATTTTTTCCATTGCACTTATCACTGTCTGATATACAACTATTTATTTATTTATTTTAATTTTTTATTTGTTACCTATTTATTTGCTTATTTCCCTTCAATATAATAAAAGTTCCATGAGGTCAAGGATCTCATTTTGTTTGTAGCTTTATACCTAATGTGTACTACTATTTATGTATTTATTTTAATTTTTTATTTGTTATCTATTTATTTGCTTATTTCCCTTCAATATAATAAAAGTTCCATGAGGTCAAGGATTTCATTTTGTTTGCGGCTTTATACCTAGTATGTGCAGTCAGCAAATACTTGTTGACAAAATAAAGGAATCACATGCAGGGGCTAATTCAGTGGCTTGCTTGGAATAAAGCTGTCAGCAAAGCTGGGATCAGAACCATCACTACCTAACTCTCAACGTATATGGATTATACAAGAGCTCATGCTGGCCCTGCTCATGTGATTTCCTCCCCATTAGGTCAGCAAATTTTACAAGTACTGTTCAATCTTGAAATAATTCTCATGTAAGAGGAAAATGTCAGTAAAATTGTTATGGATGAAAACTCTACAGATTAAGTGCCTTGTTTATATGCCAATAGTAGGGGGTCACCCTTAAAATAGAAAAACAAGGAAATACCAACAGATAAACACAGCTTGAATTAAGATGAGTGTGAATAATGTAAAACCACACAACCACTCCTGAAAGGGAATATAAAACTCCACACAACTTGTAACCAACACAATCCTGATTCTCATTAATACTTGGCATACTACCAGGGCCCATGGGATAGAGGATTAACAAATCACAAAAGAAACTTGCAATTGTTAAATTATTTTTGCAGCTGTTTTGATTTTTTGTACATCATAAAATGATGCCTTACATATGGATCTTCAAATGAATTGAATCAGAAATATTAAATCTAAATTCTAGTCACATCCGTGTAATACCAATGAATTGTTGAGGAGAAAAGTAAGCAAATGACTCCACTGAGCTTGATAAAATGTGTGTGCTTGAGACCCTGTCAGTGATGTGACAGGGCATTGTCAGAAAGAGCTGAGCTGTCATGACCTGATTCTCCAGCTTTATGTCTTTGTGAAATAAAAGTAGTATGAGTTATCTGACTATATCTTACCCACATTTGGAGCCATTTTGGCTCATAAAATGGAAACTTACTTATCATTTAATATTTATGTATAATGGCAAAAGGCAGACAAGATTAACTGTTAGATTAGTCTAGCAGACTACACTAGATTAACTGATGTTGAAAAGGAAAGAGTCATACAATTGACCATTTCAACAGCCATGTAGTCAGCACTGGTTTGGCTAAAAAAGCCTGCTGCTTTCCAGTTTGTTGATAAACTCAGGGAAGTAAGTGGCAAATGGCTTTCAGAATATACCAACAAAGCTCATCTTTATTTGACTACTGATCTATATAAATTTTTAAAATTATAATTATGAAAAAAATGTTAATTCTGTAATGTTTCCATTCATTCCCAAATGTGACACAATAGAGTTCTTGGGACGTAGATAAAATCTTTAGTAAAATAAATTAGCAGTATATAATTAGTCTCCACTTAGAAAAAGATAATAAAATAAGCCTATTCTGACTTGATATAATAAATGAATACTTCAAAAAATTGTTTTAAAGCAAGCTATATTTTCCAATTAGCTTTTAAGATGATTTCAGGGTCACATTTACGCAGGAGATTGGCCCATGCTGTCTTATAAAATAACACATCTAAGAACACAGTAAGCCCTCCAAAATTACATTAGAAACACAGAAATTTTACTCTCTTATTACATTGTCAGTAAAATTTAATTCAGAAATGATATGGCAATACAATGCTGTGCTGTAGTAGAAACTGTGAGTATAAATTGGATGATGGGGGAGATGTTTTAGAATTCTAGCATAGCAAATATTTTTTAATCATTCCAGTAATAATTTTGGTACCCATCTTGATTATTCACCTAGAGGCCATTTTAGTAATATGGCCATCTTTAGCAATATGAAGGAGTCAGAATAGGAAGACCAAAGCATCTGTATATTTGAAATGACAGGGAACTTTTATTGTAACTTTAAGTAATGAGAACTGGAGTATGGGCTCATTTTTTCCAGGGAACTCTGCTGCTTCTAAAAGGAAACCTAGGGCATTTTTGAGAAATGAACAAATTGTGCCTTCCAAAAGGCAATTTTTAATATCACTTGTTTCTTTTAACATTTTTCTTCCTCCCTAGGGACTGAAACAAAAATGGGCCTAGACTTTTATTTATCTACAAAGATTTTAGCAAAAGCAAAAGCTTAAAAGATGAACATAAAGTGAATGGAAGTTAGCAACATAGCAGAATTCCAATCTTGATTTATTATCAAAATTTTAGAAACAAAAACCAAAGACACCATAAAAAAAAAAAAAAGCCAACTACAGGCCAATACTGCTGATGAACATAGATATAAAAATCCTCAACTGAAATATTAGAAAACCACATTCAACAATACATTAAAAGGATCATCCACCACGATCTAGTGAAATTTATTCCAGGGATGCAAAGATAGTTCAGTTGATTTGCAAATCAATTAACATTATACACTACATCAACAAAACAAATAATAAAAACCATATGATCATCTCAATAGATGTGGCAAAGCATTTGACAAAATTCAACATCCAAAATTCAACTATCAATAAAGTGGGTTTAGAGGAAACATACCTAAACATAATAAAGGCCATATATAAAAAACCCACAGCCAACGTCATACTCAATGATAAAAAACTGAAAGTTTTTCCTATAAAATCAGGAACAAGACAAAGATGTCCACTCTCACCCTCTTATTAAACATAATCCTGGAAATCCTAGCCACAGCAATCAGAAAAGAAAAAGAAATAAGAGGCATCCATATTAGTAAGGAAAAAGTTAAATTGCTGCTATTTGCAGATGACATACTATATATAGAAAATCCTAGAGTCCACCAAAAAACTATTAAAAGTAATAAGTGAAGTCAGAAAAGTCACAGAAATCAGAAATCAGTAGTGTTACTATACACTAATAACAAAATAGCAGAAAGAGAAATTAAGAAAACAATTCCATTTACAACTGCTCCAAAAATATTAAAATACCTCAGAATAAACTTAACTAAGGAGGTGAAAGACCTGTACCCTGAAAACTATAAAACGCTGATGAAAGAATTGAAGATGACACAAACAAATGGAAAGACATCCCATGTTCATGGATTAGAAGAATTAATATTGTTAAGATGTCCATACTCCCCAAAGCAATCTACAGATTCAATACAGTCCCTATCAAAATACCAAGACATTTTTCAGAGGACTAGATCAAATAATACTAAAATTTAGATGGAACCACAAAAGACCTCAAATAGTCAAAGCAATTTTGAGAAATAAGAACAAAGCTGGAGGTATCACAACCCCAGACTTCAAGATATACTACAAAGCTATAGTAATCAAAATAGTATGGTACCAGCACAAAAAATAGACACATAGATCAATAAAACAGAAGTCAGAAATAAACCCACAATTTTATGGTCAATTAATCTATGATAAAAGAGGCAAGAATACACAACGAGGAAAGGACAGTCTCTTCAACAAATGGTGTTGAGAAAACTGTACAGCTGCATGCAAAAGAATTAAACTGGACCACTTTCTTTTATAATTCACAAAAATAAACTCTGGGGTGCCTGGGTGGCTCAATCAGTTAAGCATCCAACTCTTGGTTTCAGCTCACATCATGATCTCAGGGTCATGATATTGAGCCCCGCATCGGGCCCTGTGCTCAGTGATGGGTCTGCTTAAGATTCTCTCCCTCTACCCCTCCTGTACTCATGCTCGCTCATTCACTCTCTCATTCTTGCTCTCTAAAATAAATAAACTGGATTAAAGACCTAAATATGAAACCTGAAACCATAAAATTCCTAGAAGTAAATACAGGCAGTAATCTCTTTGATACTAGCCATAGAAACATTTTCCTTGATATGTCTCCTCTAGCAAGGAAAACAAAAGCAAAACGAAACTATTGGGACTACACCAAAATAAAAAGCTTTTGCACAGTGAAAAAAACTATCAACAAAACAAAAAGGCAACTTACTGAATGGGAGAAGATATTTGAAAATGATATATCTGATAAGGGGTTAATATCCAAAATATATAAAAACTTATACAACACAACACCAAAAAAAAAACCAATTAAAAAATGGGCAGAGGACCTGAATAGATATTTTTCCAAAGAAGACATACAGAGCATGAAATGATGCTCAACATTACTAATCAGGTTTAGAAGGTGGGAAGAATGGGGAAAAAAATGCAAATCTTGCATCTCTGAAAGAAGTGATCAAGTTTATACCCTCCCAGAAAATTCACTTATCATCATTGACTACTCTGTCAATAATAGTAAGTTACTGTTCATGAAGAAGTTACTCTGTGCCATATAGTGTAGGCCATGTATGGGCACTTTATATAAATCATTCTGTTTAACACACACAAATGCAGCTTATGAAGGCTCTCATTATAGAGATGAGTAAACTGCGGGTCAGAAGGCTAACTAAAATGCCCAAGGTCTTATAACTGGCAATTGGCAGAATTAGGTTTCATCTGCCCCCAAACTTCCAAGTGCTTTTTTTTTTTAAGATTTTATTTATCTGAGAGAGATTGAGAGAGAGAGAAAGAGAGCACGAGGGGCAAAGGGAGAAGAACAAGCAGACTCTCCACTGAGCAAGGAGCCCGACATAGGGCTCGATCCCAGGACACCCGGACCATGCCCTGAGCCAAAGGCAAACCCTTAACCGAATGAGCCAACCAGGAGCCCCTCAAGTGCTTTCTCTGTAGTTGCCAGATTAAATTTTCTAATTTCCAGTCAACATACTTATTTGGGAAAAAGCAGAGCATTTTTTAAGAAGCTCATTTGAAGAAACACGTTTGATTCCTATCACAATCCTACAGGGATTAAGTACATTAACAGAAAACTGTCCTGTAGTTCCTAGGTTTGAAATATAATCTTGAATCTCAAGTAATCTGGCTAAATGAAGAATTTTCACTTCATTTCCACAGCTATTAAGAATTTCTGCAAAGGACCTAGTGACAAATCTATAGTCCAGAGGGAAAAAAAAATTAATAGCAAACATGTCAAGTTTTTAATGTGAAGGACTCATCTCATGAGCAGAGTTTCTCTGCAAAGTATCAGAAGATGTGAGTGGGGTGACGGTCATCCCACATTAGCAGGTCTCCTGGGTGTCTTCTAGAAGCAAAACTGGACCTTCCAAGCCAAACTGACCCCCCTTCAGTTTTGACAATATTATAGGCCCATTATTTAAACAACTTGGGTATGAGTGATAATTACACATCAAAAGCATGTGTTTGCAATACCTGTTTTCTCTTCCAGAGACCTTAATTGTATCTGGTGTGTCAAAAAGCCATCCAGAAACAACTGTTACTCTCCTGGCCCAGGAATTGTGGATTTCTCTCCAGCTACTTGCTGATATTTTTAAGCTACTCCTGCTAACACATATATTTTTAAGGCTATCCAAATGACTTATCAATGAGATCTCTATAGTTTGAGATAAATTTCATTGAATCCATATAAATTATGTACCACTTCAGTTAGCCTGTGTTATAGTATATGATATATGTATTTATTAATAGCAACCCTCGTCTAAATAAAAACTGTTAACGTTTATTGTTATAAAATGTAGTTAATGAGCATTTGAGGTCTCAAAGGGGCAGGTTAAAAACCAGACTATTTATATACCCCACTAATCTTTTTAAACTAAAATTTAAACATTAGCTATTTTGTCTAGGATGGAATATAAGCAATTCTCCATTATTTGAATAGTTAGAGAAAATTAGTATAATGGATGATCGAAAATAATGAAATATAAGAAAACTGTATTTACGCTATTTTCTACAATACATTTCATACCTTTATGAACTTACTTTGCTTATTAAATTTAGCTTCTGGTTTCCATGCACACACTAAATGACAGCAGGAAGCACTGGTCTGGAAGTATAATTATAAAATTAAATATAATAATAAATGTAACAATAAAAAATAGGATAAGTCCCCAAAGCATACCTGAAAAGTGACTATAAGTTATTATCCATTATAACAGAAAATGGAAAACACTTACAGGAGAGCATTTTTTCAGGATGAACCAGGTCAGGAGAAAAACAAATTTTACCTAAAAGTGCCCTGAAGACTATGAGGAGCTTAACCGGAATTTTACAACTGATTTAAGTGAGAGTGGAGATTGAGTTATATTAAGAAGGAAGACCAAAATGAATTCAGAGTCCCCAGGAAGCTTTCTTTCATTGTTTTATTTATGCACCCATATGACTCCATAGAGAAATTCAAGAAAAGAGTGGTAAGTGAAAATGTTTGAAATTAAGAAGTGGAACAAGAATCCAACTCCAACAGCCTTGAGTATTCGACCTAATTTTCTTTTAATCCATATGTATTCCACATTCTTTTTTTGCAATCCTTCAATACTTAATATATGTTAGAAATACTCTTTATGCTCTTAATTTCATTAGTACTACCTCACCTTCTCAACCCATTGATTTGATAGCCGTTGCTAACATTTCTTGAGCTCTTCATAAAAGCCAGGCACCCTCTGTCATTTGATCCTCATGTGAACTTTGCAAAGGAGGTTCACTATTATCTCCATTTTACAGGTGAGAAGGATGAGGCACATGGCCCCATAGCCTGCTTTCTTAGCCACTGTCGTGTGTTGAATGGAGGGCCCCAAAATGATGTGTCCATGTCCTAACTTCTGGAATCTGTGAATGTTACCTTATTTGGAAAAAAAAAAAGGTCTTTGTGGGCATAATTAAGTCAAGAACCTTGAGATGATGAGATCATCTTGGGCTACCTAGACCAATGACAAGTGTCCTCACGAGAGAAGAGAGACACACAGAGAAAGCTATGTGAGGATGGAGGGAGAGCGTGGGGTGACGTGGCCATAGGTCAAGGAAAGCCTGAAACCACCAGAAGCAGGTGAAAGTGAAAATGATTTCTACCCCCTCACAACCCCCACAGGGAGCATGGCCCTGTCAGATTTTACATCTCTAGTTTCTAGAACTGTGAGAGAACAAAGGTCTGTTTAAGCCACCCAGCTTGTAGTAATTTGTTACAGCAGCTCTAGAAAAATATTACAACCACCATGTTATACCGCCACTGTTTCTCTCTTGTTACCATGAAAGCATGCTCTGCATATGATTCTTTCTAGTGAAATGTTTTCCTAAAAGCAATATCTGCTCATAGTTCTTTACTTACTTCTACAATAAACAATCTACTATTTCTCTTCTACGCAGATTTTATTCTGTGGCAATGTAGGCTTTCCCCAATCAAAACAATGAATGCCTTCCTTCTGTTCAAAACATATTTTATACACTAACTAAATTAGTACATGGAACCTACCTGCACTTGAAAATGAATTTCATTCTAACATTATTATTCTGAAAACTCCCTAACATTTTAATTCAGAAAATAATTGATGTTTTATGTGATTATGTATTTAACACATGCTTTGCAAAAATTTTAAAAATGTATACTTAGTAAACTTAAAAAATTCCATAACATACTTTTCATTGATTTACTCTTACTGAAAATTATTTCAATATAATAATGTAATATCGAAATTATGTTATTTCAATAAGGTGATGATGGTCAAAAAGTACAAACTTCCAGTTATAAACTAAGTAATTCATGGAGATGTAATATACAACATGGTGACTATATTGTATTGTGTATTTAAAAGTTGCTAAGAGAGTTGATTTTAAAAGTTCTCATTATAAGAAAAAGAAAATTTATAACTATGTGTGGTGATGGATGTTAACTAGACTTATCGTGGTGATCATTTGGCAATATATTCAAATATTGAATCATTATGTGGTACACCTGAAACCAATATAATGCTATATGTCAACTTTATCTCAAAAAAAAAAAATGAGCTTACAAGATACATCCACAAGCACACTCACTCAAATGTTCTTTCCCCCACCCAAAATAAGAAAATTCTTTCTAATCTTATTTGATATTGTACTAGACATTCTCTGTTTGTCCCTCTGCAACTACCCTTCACCCTCCTCACCCTGCTCTGGGCTCTAGTGTTGACCATAAGAACCACCCAGCATCTCACCTATGCCTGTTTCAGAGGATGAGATTTGGGACTTTGGACCCAATAATATTTGGATGAGATTTTAGATCTCATCTATTGTGGTCACATCAACAACACACCCTTGCCCAATGGCTGTGGGTGAGTTCGGATGGTGGGAGGCCCCAGCAGATGGGAGGGCAGGAGTAGAGTGAGGTCAGAGTATTTCTTTCTCCTCTCTCCTGCAGGGCTGACAGGCTGGCTGCTGGTGGCTATGCTCCTCTGCATAGGGTCGCAGGACTTGGCTGGTTGGAAGACCCCTTGCCCATAGCTAAAACTCTCTCCAGTCGCTGTCCGCCCTTTTTCCCCCTCCACGTCTTGGGTGGTGGAACTGCATCCCCTATCATGAGACCCTGATGCCTCCCATCATTTGGTCTCTTAACCTGTCCATACCTCTATAAATCTTCTCTTCAATAAACTCTTTTCAGTCACCCCTTTGAGTGTGCTGTCTTCTGCCAGACCCTCACGGAAACAGCTCCTCAGTGTCCCAGCTGATTGCCTCAATCTCACATCCGGGATAATTTCTCTCCAGAAATAAAAGTATTCCAAGTTTTCACAAAAAAATTTCAGTTTCAAAGAATTACAAGTGGCTGTGATGGGTATGGGATATTTTCTCCTTTAACAAAAATAAACGGTGGTAGCTCGGGATAATTTCATTCCTCTCAGACACCTCTGTTACAACCGACTCTTATCACGGAATGATTTTGATTCCAAAATACCTGTCATCAGCATCACCGACGCACTCGGGGAAGGCGAGGCTACAGCCAAAAAGCATGATATGTTGGTAGCAGCTGAGGCGATGGAGGTACATGAAGAACTTGAGGAACTTCTCCACTTCCGTGTTTTTGACAATCGAGAAGAGAGGTGTTAGCGTGGTTTGGTAGGGCAGCATCTGACACTGGCTGTGGGTGATGTTCCTACAGGCACCTGGGAAGTCAAGGTAAGTATATTTAAGAGCAGACTTATCAGAATTATCTGTTTACAAACTCACTCGGTATAACAGACTGACATGTTCATGAGATAAAATACATTCTGTAAGAGTGATTATAGATATACAATCAGACATACACAGACGTACAAATAAGTGTGGCAGCGTTTGTGCATAAGATAATGAAATCAAGCTACTAATATTCACAAAGGAATAGTATCTGTATCCTGGGCAAATATAGAGAAAAATACACTCTCACACCTTGCTGATGGGCACCTAAGTTGGCAGGCACTATTTGGATCATAGCTAGGCAGGGCAATGTTAGATATGTTATATATGTGTTATAGCTATAAAGCTATATATATATATATGAAGAGAGAGAGAGACACTTTAAATGCATATCCCTTGGCACTGTAAAATTTTTGAAAATTTATTCTAAGGAAATAATCATGATTGTGAATATGGATTTATTTACAGGGATCTTCATCTCTGCACAGTTTATAATTTTTAAAAGATACGAATCACCTAAACATTCACCGATGGGAATTGGTTTAAAATACTTTGAAACTCAGGGGCGCCTGGGTGGCTCAGATGGTTAAGCGTCTGCCTTTGGCTCAGGTCATGATCCCAGGGTCCTGGGATCAAGTCCCGCATCAGGCTCCCTGCTAGGCGGGGAGCCTGCTTCTCTCCCTCTGCCTCTGCCTCTCTCTCTCTCTCTGACTTTCATGAATAAATAAATAAAAAAAAAAAAAAAAAAAAAAAAAAATTTTAAAATACTTTGAAACTCAAACAACAGAATACTTAGCTGTATGAGAGATGTTTTAGAAGACTAGTCAATCACATAGAATGGTGCTTGTGATAGATAAAAACAGCAAGTCACAAAAAAATTTGCATACCAGGATCCTGTTTTAAAAAATACATGATTAGGGGCACCTGGGTGGCTCAATCGTTAAGCGTCTGCCTTCGGCTCAGGTCATGATCCCAGGGTCCTGGGATGGAGCCCCACATCGGGCTCCCTGCTCCGAGGGAAGCCTGCTTCTCCCTCTCCCACTCCCCCTGCTTATGTTCCCTCTCTCGCTGTCTCTCTCTCTGTCAAATAAACAAATAAAATCTTTAAAAAAAAAAAAAAAAACATACATGGTTATACAAAGCTTTCCAGTCTTGTCCATGCCAACAATCCAGGGTCAGTCAGAGCCTCCAATTTCATTTTGTTTCATAGCTGGCTCTTCTCCCAAGCACTACCACCTCCACAGCCTCTCTTTCTCATTCCCTAAATTTGAACGTTTGGTGTCGTATAAATCAAAATATTAATATGAGTGCAGGTAATGGGATTTTAGGAGACTATTCTATTTTTCTTTCTTTAATTCTGTATTCTCTTACTGGTTTGTATGAAGATTTATTACTTTTGCTTTAAGAAGGAGATAAGTTAGGGGTACCTGGGTGGCTCAGTTGGTTAAGCATTTATCTTCGGCTCAGGTCATGATCCTGGAGTCCCAGGATCGAACCCCATGGCAGGCTCCACACTCAGCAGGGAGTCTGCTTCTCCCTCTGCCCCTCCCCCTGTCATGCTCTCTCTCTTTCTCTCAAATAAATAAATAAAATCTTTTTTTAAAAAAAGGAGATAATTAAAATTTCGGTTATTATTTAAATAAGCTATTATTTAAAAACAGCATCTTCAGGTTTTGGAAAAGGAGTGAAAGTATTCTAATTATGTTGAGAGGGGGGAGAAAAGCAAGAAGGGAAAGAAGCTCAATAAGAAAGGAAACATCTTTTCTGATAACTATATAATTCCCAGTCAAAGAAATAAAGAGAAAAACCTCTCCAAACCTAAGGCTAATTTCATTTTAATAAAAATAGTGTTAAAAAATAAGGCTGCATTTCTGATAAAATGGCCAAACTAACCCTTTGATCTGTAATACAGAATAAATACAG
The DNA here is from genome assembly GCF_002201575.2 of Neomonachus schauinslandi. Lineage (NCBI taxonomy): Eukaryota > Metazoa > Chordata > Mammalia > Carnivora > Phocidae > Neomonachus > Neomonachus schauinslandi. The sequence continues at coordinate 164,167,749 of NC_058404.1, read as the reverse complement.
CCTACCACAGAAGGATTCCCAACCTCCGCATCCGCTTCCTTCACATAGGTCACCTCAGAGACTTTACTTCTGATCCTCTCACTGCCTTCCCTAGTCTCCTAAGTGCACTTCCTAATCTCACTTCTCTTTTTTCAAACCACTCTGAAAACTGCCCAAACTCTGTAGGAAGTCTTTTCCCCAAATGACCAGATTGTAGCCATTAGCTCAGTCTCATACTTCATGAAAAGACACACTCCACCATTGTTTTTATTATCCAACCCAAAGTGTGCTGAGCTCAGTGGGACAGGATCAAAACACTTTCCACTTTCAAAGGCAACAGTGACATGTGGAATTTCTCTGCATGCTAGACCCTAGGATAGACTCGGCCAAAAATTTAAGGGCACAACACTTTTTTGGACCTCATCAAACTCAAGATACAAAATGGGAAAGAAAGGAGTGAGAGAAGAAGAAAATCCAAATTAAAATATTCAGACAGGGGGCGCCTGGGTGGCTCAGTTGGTTGAGCGACTGCCTTCGGCTCAGGTCATGATCCTGGAGTCCCGGGATCGAGTCCCACATCGGGCTCCCTGCTCAGCAGGGAGTCTGCTTCTCCCTCTGACCCTCCTCCCTCTCGTGCTCTCTCTCATTCTCTCTCTCGCAAATAAAAAAAAAAGAAAGTCTAGGACATCTGCCCAGCTAGGCAGAGCCGTTCTGTGGAAAATCCAGATCTTCAAACCTATGTGTTCTGAATAACTTCTATTTGGAGCCACCCTGGGCTAACATAAAATGGGGTTATTATGTTAAAAACAGACCTTAAAGAAGGTAATTCCTAATGGCCCATGAAAGGAAAAGACTAAAAAGTATGTAATGATATGTCACAAAGCCTGAATTTATATCCATAGATAACACACCCATGTATACTGACCACATGCTATTATTTATTTTATATTACATGATTTTCTGTAAGGTTTGCAGCTTTGGGGTTTATACACTTGATGATAAACTATATTTGAAGTGATGAGGTGACCAAAAGGCTAATTCACCCCCACCCCCATTCAGTAGCCAAAGAAACTACTGAATACTGAGAAATCATTGGAAAAATACAAGATAGTAAGGTAACTCGTATTTGGTGTGCTATTCTATGTTCATGGCAATGTGAGCTGCACACAAGAAAAAAAGATATTTCCTTCTCAGGAGATAGCGAAAGTTCCCATTCCCATAAGTATACCATCCAAAGTGCTCCTACATCCCTTAATAACATCATCCTGTTCTATTTTCATTATAGTGTCAGGACTGCCTCATACAATCTTGTCTGTCTGTCTGTTTGTTTATTTATTTACTTATTTATTCCCAGTATTCATCCACATCACTAGAAATAACATCACTGGGATACCAAATAGTAGACACTCAATAGTTATTCACTGCATGAATGGGGAGATTACATGGAACAAAGTCTTCCCACTAAAAGTTTTCTTATTAAACAAGATAGATGCTGATGTGAACAAGCCAGTATATCTGAGACCCAAAAGCACTAAGGTTGATCGCTATTATTGAGACTATTGTTTTTAATGATCTGTTCCCTAGAACTTACCATGGCCTAGGGAGTCATCCCATCCTATTCCTTCCACCAGACTGATTCCCATCCTGGACTCCCCTCTGGACTATAGTGCAGCAATTGAAAGTAAAAGAGGAGGGACTGCCCTCCCTTTCCTCTACAAGGTATAACCTTTCATTATCCTTAAGCATGCTCAATTGCTTTTAGCACGAGACCTCAGCATGGCAGAGAAAACATAGCAGAAATCATCATACTGCTGATGTTCAACTGATGTATCAACAGCGTTGATACATAAAAATATATTATATAATAATATATATAATAAAAATATATTATTCACAGAAGATAGGGTGAGATAAGTTTACAATAAAAGCCTAAATAAATTAATTAGTTTCTATTCAGGTTGTCTCTTAATATAAAATATATTTTAAATTTCATTTCTACTTATTGTTTTATATTAAATACAACAGTTAAAAATAAGAAAAGAGATAAAAGATCCTTGAGTACTTTCTAGGCTGGATGTTTGCTAGGTACTTTATATACGGCACTTTACTTAACCTTCCTACAATCCTATGAGAAAGCTTTTTTTTTTAAAGATTTTATTTATTAATTTGACAGAGATAGATACAGTGAGAGCAGGAACACAAGCACGGGGAGTGGGAGAGGGAGAAGCAGGCTTCCCGCAGAGCGAGGAGCCCGATACGGGACTCGATCCCAGGACCCTGGGATCAGGATCTGAGCCGAAGGCAGACGCTTAACGACTGAGCCACCCAGGCACCCCGAGAAAGCTTTTTTATTCCCACTTTATAGAAGATGAATCAGATTCAATGAGGATGAGAAAGTATTCGAGGTTACACTATGTTAAGCTGTAGAGTTGTAATTGAAACCAGGTCTTTCTGATCCCGTAACCTATTCTCTTCCTGTGTATGATTCTGCCAAAGATACTATTCCATTTTAAACACTGTAAATGTACTTCATTCATTGTAGAATATTTTGATGAATCTCCTTGGATTTAGCAATAGAGCTGCTTCTCCAAGATTGGCAAAAATTAAACTTTTTCAAAGAAAACAGTGAATTGGTTTATCGTCCTTACTGCGAGTCCATTTGGATTGGGAATGCTTAGTATCTTATCTATTCCTGGCTGGACCACAAAGTCAGCACAGGTTGGAACTACATCAGCAGAATGGAATAATGTAAGCCAGTCTCTATTCTAGATAACTTACATGAAAAGTTACATTTTGTCCAAATAATTTCTGGGACAAACCAATTTGAAAGGACTTTGTGTACTTAGGGAGATCCATAAGAAGGTTACAGAAAGATAAGAAGGAACACAAAGTTAAAGACAGGACCTCTCTGTGAGGATCTGGGCTTCTTAAGTAACTCTGTAAACATCTTTGAATACAAACATGGTAACTATTTTATTTCTCATAAGAGAAAAATCAATGAATCAAAGTAAAACACATGAGTCAATTGTGGCATTTGTAATAAAGTCTTTACAGACATATTCAAGGACATAGGTAACCCAATGTCTTGCCAATTTATGCACAGGCAAAAAATATAAGTGCCTAGTTAGTACAACACTGTATAAATTATCAAAGTTAAGTAAGACCTATCTACTCTTGCCAGAAGAAGCATGAGGACTGGGATTTAATATTTTCTATATAATTACATATATTCCAGATTTAACATTTTTAATACAACCTCAAGTCTCTTGGGAAAGACTTTGCCAACGATTAAGCTTTGATATCCTACATATACCTATTACTGGGTCATTCTCTTGTATCATTCATACACACACGTTCATACTACTTGATTCTAAGATGTTTGAATGGTAGCTAAGGGCACACAACTTGTTGTCATTCATTCATCCAGCAAATATCTACTGTGGCAACACTGTAACACAGTGAGGGGTCAATATTTTATCGTAAATTAATTATTCACATTCCATAGAACAAAGTAAGATGTAACATTTTAGCTGTCACATCTTCATCTGTCAGTCATTTTTCATTCATTTTTAAAGAACACATCTTGTCCCATATAATTATCTATCCTAGAATTGTGAATGACTGAATGATAACAATAATTCAGATATGTACTTTCACGTTTGTAAAACACTTTTCCCACACATAGCATGGGGTGGTTGCACAGTCTGATTCAAATCCTGCCTTTATTATTCTGTATTTATGTGGCCTTTCACTAGTTCCTGAACTTCTCTGTTTATGTTTCTTCATCTGCAAAGTACTGTATTTGAGTTATTATAAAGATTAAGTGATGCTTTTACAATGCCTATCATTAGCACATATGATAAACTATAAAACTTTTTGCTGGGGTGCCTGGGTATCTCAGTCGGTTAAGCATCTGCCTCTGGCTTGGGTCATAATCCCAGAGTCCTGGGATCCAGCCCCACTGGGGCTCCCTGCTCAGCGGGGAGTTTGTTTCTCCCTCTCTCTCTGTTCTACATACTGAAAAGAAAATATTTAAAATAAATTTCTAGTTTTTGGAATGCATATGACATACTATTTATTTTTAATAAATATACCTTTTATCTTATTACAAGGCAATGTAAGATTAGAAAATAAAAGTAAAACATGAGCAACTACTCAACAACAACAACAACAACAAAGGAGGAAGAATGGAATAGTTCTTGTTGGTTGTACGCTCAGTATCAACTCTCCCATCCCTAAATGAATAGCAGTCATGAATTTTCAGAGGCCTCTCCCTAGCCCTAGCTCCAGGCATGAGTTCTGACGAGGCCAATGACAATTAGTTCATGGCATTGCTTGGCACTGTACTTTATTCAAGGGCAAATAAGAGACTGAAGTTGGTCCAATCACAGTAAAACCCAGGAACAGAATGGACTACATAATTTGGGGCACCCAGGGTAAATTGCAAATGTAGGGCCCCTGGTTCAAAAACTATTTTATATTATTTTATTTATATTATATTATTTATAATATTTATATGAAATTATATTATCATTAATAATTTCAACAAAGTGACAGCAGAGCATTAGACAACACATGGAGTCCTATGCTTAGAACTCTGTGTAACTATACAGGTCGGCATGTTTATGAAGCCAGCAAATGATTAGAAAGGAATCCTCCCTCCAGAAAACTCTATAACTCCCCATATAGGGAGGGATTTTTGAGCAGCAGCCCCAGGATTTCTCTAGAACATTAGATAAGAAGTAAAGGTGATCAGTTTAAGAGTTTTTGGGGCCTCCAATATGGAGAACTTCTGTCTTTTTAAAAGAGGCAGAGATATCCAAACACATAAGCATCTCTGGCTTTGTCACCCATTCAAATATCACATAAAAGTAGTACCTCTTCTCGGGAAACCAGATGCATCTACAAACTGCATCTCAGCTCCAGCTTGGAGAGTCACACATCTCTCCAGGGAAGCTACCCACACAGGACTGGTAAGGAGGCCATGCCCTACCCTTGTAAGTAGACACTTATCTCCCAAGTTTAGCTTAGGAGACAAAACATGGTCTGATTCTAGTTTTCCAACAATTGTGCTGAAATGTTTGTTGCTTTATACCTGCTTCTAAATTATAGCAGACGTAATAAGGCCAACCCCATCATGAGTCAGTCATTTTGAGTTCTTGATACACAGGGAGTTTCTCAAGAAAATATTAATGGCTATACTGTATCTCTACTCTGGATAGATTCGACAAATTTGGTCACACTGTAACTGAAGACATTTGTTGAACATTAAGAAAACTGTTTCTTCTTTATCTAGAAGATATTAACAGGAAATTTTAGAATACTTTTCTCCTACTCATTACCAACTCTAGTAGATAATGTCAATCCACTTGTCAGATGACAAAAAACAGAAGCCTGTGTAAAACCCAGCCTTGGAAAAAATGTAAATGCTGAAACCTCTCTACTCATTGCCTCTCTCGTGTTAGGGTGAAAATGGAAGGAAGTAACTGGAGTAGAGGACTCTGGGATAATAAAGCTGAAATAGAGAAACACAGGAAGCTTAAACATGTAAATGAATGTATAGAGTTGAAATAGCAAAGAAGCAGAGTCAAAATTAGTGAGACTGGCCCAGATTCAAATGGGGCAGATATAATGCAAACCTAGAGAGGCAGAGATTGGAATGGTGCATGGAACTATGGAATATCCAACACAAAAAACCCAAGAGGGGAATGTCAATTCAATTTTGTTTCTAGAGACACTGTAATTTTTCCTATAATTGAAAAATGTTGAAATATGAATTTTAATAATGATGAATTAAATATTTAATATAGGGTTAACATATTGTTGTATAAAGCCTTTGCTTTCTCTAGATGATTTCTTAAAATTATGAAATAGAGTATTTTAATTAAAAACTAGCTAATATCAAAATTCCTCTGTTCAATTAGAGGAGCAAATTTAAACTCTACTATAAGAGGCCCTAGAAAAAAGTCCTTTAAAAAGGATTCTAACAAAATTGATAAAATATTGATAAGCTGGGAGAGGGCACATTGAGATTCATTGTACTATTTTTTCTACCTTGTGTGTGATTAAAAATTTCTGTGTAAAATGATTTCTTTTTAAAGAATGAATTCCAAAATATTGCAAAATAAATAACCTGAAAGTTCACCCATGATAAACATCTAGAAATATTTTGTAAAATAAAACAAACTTCTTTTATGTGAACAGCTGAACTATCCATAAAATAAAAGGAAACCTCAAGATTCCAGAAATGTAACAGCAAACTGAAAACAAGAGCAATGAGTACATGAGATGACATCACAGGAATGAATATCACATGAGTGGCTATCATGAGCCAATACAGCAATGACCTTGTCTTAGAGGAAGCTATCTTCTCAATAAAGAAATAAAGGCTTGAATCCACAAGAAGCACAAAGAGGAAACAAGACCCCCACAAAAAACAGGGAACCAACTAGCTCAGGTATTTGATGAGGACACTTATCTGACTCTGCCTAGATTCTGGTTTGAAAGAAAAACCTTTCTTTAGGTACGTTCTACCAGAGCCCTAGCCCTCCCAAGGGTTTGAATTTACAATTACACATGTGATCTAAAAACCACACAAGCCAAATGTTAACATAAAAATTGGCCCCGGGGCAGGGATACCTTGGGGTGCCTGGTCAAACAAAACACTAAATTGTCCTAGAGTGACATGCCCTGAATCCAAGGAAGTTTATAATCCAAACTCATAAAATAAACAGGAACCCAATCCATTAAGAGAAAGAAAAATCATTGGTCATAACCAGCATCAGTATTAAAAGTCTGAGAACTTCAGAAAACTGAAGGTTGTCTGGAGGCTATTAAACAAGTATGAATGAAACAACTAAAGACAAAAATGTAGTCATTTGAATGACATACTGTAAATTGAAAACTGGAAGATTTGAAAAGAAACCGAACAGAACCTCTAGAAATGAAAAATATATATCAACACTAAAATTTAAAACTCAGTGAATAGAGTAAAATAGAAGATTAGATACTGCTGAAGAGAGAAGTAAAGAACTAGAAGACAAATCCGAGAAAATACATCAGAATTCAGCACAGAGATTAACAGAGGATGGATGAGAATGTCCAACCTAAGAGTAATTAGAGTTCCAGAAAGAGAGAATAGAAACATCAGGAGAGAAGTTATATTCATAGGGTTAATAGCTGAGAACTCTCCCAAATTGAAGAAATACCTGAATCCTCAGATTCAAGAAGCACATATTCTAGATGAGATACATAAAAAGAAATCCACATCATATCCATTTTAATAAAACCAGAAAAGGTAAGAAAAACTTTTTAAAGCTTCCAAAGACAAAATTCCAAAATTTAAATTGGCACTAAGGTTTCTGATAGCGTTGAAGAATCCATATAAATGTGAAATAAAATTCTTAAATTGATGAGAGAAAAAAAAAACTGTCAACTTAGCTAAACAATCATGCCATAGTGAGGGGGAAAATAAAGACATTTTAAAACAAATCAAAACTGAAATAGTATTCACTGGGAGAACTCCCAAGGAGTAATTTAGTTAAGAAGAGAATTTAACCCAGAAGGAAGAAGCAGGATGCAAGAAGTAATGGTAATTATTAAAACATGTATACTTAAAATCCTTCACAATATTGAAAAGTAGTGCAACAGCCTTCTTTGTTTAAGGGCTTCTTTAAACTTTAGGGTTTGAGTACCTGCTTCTAAATTATAGCAGACATAATAAGGCCTTATTTATTTATTACTTATTTATTACTTATTTATTATTAAACCAGAAACCTAGGGCTTATTGCTTTGATTGCTCAAAAACATAAAGAAAAATAAGAATATCCCCCATTTTTTGAAGTTTGAAAAAAAATGAAACTCTATGCCATGGATACAGAAAGGAACTAAAAAAGAAAATGACATATTTTAAGTTAAATCATATTATTGAATTATTTTGATTTCAGAATTTTAAACTATAGATTTGTTGCCTATCCTATGTAAATCTTTATTAAATCCCTACTATTATAAGGTATGCAAAACTCCCTATATAACTAGCAATGAAATGAGGTAAGCATAAGTAGAAATTTATTTTAAAATAAATATTATTAGATAAATATAATTAGTAGATAAATATTAATAGTATCTACTTAATAGAGCTTTCATGTAAGGTATACAGTACAATACTTGATACACAATAAGTGTGACATTATTTTCTAGTCTTTTTTTTCTTTCAAAAGATACATTTTACTTAACATAAAATGAATATATATAGCATTACAGTGTATTACAATGCTTTGTATATATGCAATGTACATACTATTTTGTAGCCTACTTATTCCACTCACTAATATATGTTCATTTCCACATTTCTCCAGAAAAGACATACAGACGACCAACAGACACAGGAAAAGATGTTCATCATCACTTACCATCAGGAAAATGCTAATCAAAACTACAATGAGATATCACATCACACCTGATAGAATGGCTAAAATCGACAACACAAGAAACAACAGATGTTGGCGAGGATGTGGAGAAAAAAGAACCCTCTTGCACTGTTGGTGGGAATGCAAACTGATGCAGCCACTTTGGAAAACAGTATGGAGGCCCCTCAAAGAGTTAAAAATAGGACTACCCTACGGTCCAGCAATAGCACTACTGAGTATTTACCCAAAGAATACAAAAACACTAATTCAAAGGGATAAATGCACCCCTATGTTTATATAGCAGAATTATTTACAGTAGCCAAGATATGGAACCAGCCCAAGTGTCCATCAACCGATGACTGGATAAAGAAGATGGGGTATATATATACAATGGAATATTAGCCATAAAAAATAATGAAATCTCATCATTTGCAAGGACATGGATGGAGCTTGTGAGTATAATGCTAACCACAATAAGTCAGTCAGAGAAAGACAAATACCATATGATTTCACTCATATGTGGAATTTAAGAAACAAAACAAAGGAGCAAAGGGAAAATAGAGAGAGAGAGAGTGGCAAACCAAGAAATCGATTCTTAATTATAGAGAACACCTCACACCTGTTAGGATAGCTATTTGATAATAGCTAGACAAGAGATAACAAGGGTTGATGAGGATGTAGAGAAAGGAGAACCCTTGTACAGTGTTGATGGGAATGTAAATCGGTGTGGTCGCTATAAAACTCAGTGTGGAGATTCCACCAAAATTAAAAATAGAAATACCATATCACCCAGCAATTCCACATCTGGGAAAGTGGCATTTCTTTTTTATCTGAAGAAAACGAAAATGCCAATTTGAAAAGATATATGCACCCCATGTTCATTGCAGCACGAGTTACAACAGCCAAGATGTGGAACAACAGAAGTGTCCATTGAAAGATGAATGGACAAAGAACATGTAATGGGATATTATTTGGTCATAAAAAGAAATCCTGTCAATAGCAATAACATGGAGAGAGACAAATACCGTATGGTATAATTTATATGTGGAATATTAAAAAAAAAAAGGACTTCACAGAAACAGAGAATAGAGTAGTGGTTGCTAGGAACTGAGGGGAAATAAGGGGTTGTAGATCAAAGGGTACAAATTTTCAGTTACAAGATGAATAAGTTCTGAGGATCTAACTAACATATAGCAGGGTGACTATAGTTAACAATACTGTATGATAGACTTGATATTTGCTGAGAGTAAAAGTGTTCTCACCACACACACAGAGTTAACTACATGAAGTGATGGATGTGTTAATTACCTTGATCTTGGCAATCATGTCAAAATGCATATGTATATCAAATCACCACATTTTACACTTTAAATATATGCAAATGTTTATCAATTTTTCCTCAATAAAGCTGGGAGAAAAAAAAAGACTACTTGTTGAGTTTAAATCTTCTTGGCAACTCTTTTGGTGCTTAGAGTTCATCCACTAGGGATGTACAATCAAAATATTCTAAGTTCAGTGGAGATAATTCTTTTATTTTGGATGGTTGAGTCACTAACTTGATATACAGTTAGATAATTTATTGCCTTGTTTTCAATTTTTAATGAATTTTTCCCTCTGGTCTAATTGTTTATTAAATGAGTCATTTACCTGATTCTTAATCAAAACTACACGAAAGGTACATTTAAAAATGTCTTATTTGCATCCCTGTCACTTCCTTCATGTTCTTCTTCACCAAAAAAACCCCATTTTTATTAGTTTTTGGTGTAGCCTCCCTCTGTTTATTTTTTTAACATAAGTAAATAAATATATTTTCCCTTTCCAATTTATCACACAAAAGGTGGCATATTTTATACATTGTTTTGCACCTTGATTTATTGATTCATGATTTAGTCTAGAGATCACTATATATATATCAGTGTGTAGAGATCTACCTCATTATCTCCCCAGATGTATCTTACACTATTGCTTGGCTACACCACATTTTTTTTTTAACAGTTCCCTCCTAATGGACAGTTAGAATATTTTCATTCTTCAATTACAAATAATGTCAAAGCATCCAGGTTTTTGAGAGATACTCCTTATTGGATTAAAGATATTTTCTTCCTTGTTTAGTGTCAAATTTTAACAAATGTTTTTGCTTCAGCAATTGAGATGATCAGTAAAAGAAATCTACTTTATTAATTAAATTAGGAGACCTATGAATGAAGTGTCTAATATTAAGCCATCCTTGTATTTCCACAATAAGGCCTATTGTGTTAAAATGCAATATAATTTTAGGTGTTAATAGATTTGGTTGCTGATATTTTATTTAATAGCTTTGCATTAAATGTGAGATTTGTATTAGTCTACCCAGGCTGCCATCACAGAATACTATAGACTGGGTGGCTTAAAGAACAAAAATTTATTTTCTCCCAGTTCTGGAGCTGGAAGTCTAAGATCAAAGTGACGGCATGGTGGGTTTCTGAGGAAGGCTCTTCCCTTGGGTTATAGAGGATGTCTTCTCACTCTGTGCTCACTGTGTGCTCACATGACCTCTTTTTTGTATGAGCATGGAAAGAGCAAGTTTTCTGGTGTCTCCTCTTAAAGGAAGGACACTTAATCCCATCATGATGGTCCCACCTCATGACCTCCTCTAGCTCTAATTACTTCCAAAAGTCCCCATCTCCAAATACCATCACATTGGGTGTCAAAGCTTCAACATACGAGTTTTAGAGGGATACAAACATTCAGTTCATAACATTCCACCCTTGGTCCCCCCAAATTCATGTCCTTATATGCAAAATATATTTATTCTATCCCCAAAGCCCCAAAGTCTAAGTCATTTCCAGCATCAACTCCAGAGTCTTACCTAAATATTATCTAAATCAGATGTGGGTGAGACCCAAAGCACAATTCATCCTGAGGCAAAATTCTTCTCCAGTTGTGAAACTGTGAAACCTGACAAGTTATGGGCTTCCAAAATACAATGGTGGGACAGGCAGAGGATAGACATCCCCATTCCCAAAGGGAGAAATAGGAAATAAGGAAGGGGTGACGGGTCCCCACCTTAACACTGACAGTGCATGATGTGTCCCCACACATTACTTGCTTCACTGTCTCTCATGATTGGCTATAACATGGCCACTTGGCCAATCCCCAAACTCTAAAACAAGTAAAAAGTTAATTCATTTCTTTCCCATGGCAACCCTCTCATATTATTTATTTTTAAAAATTTCTGTTGACCTTAAAAGATACATAATATGGTAACACACGATGGCTTAATAGCCATCAAGTTATCATAAATCAGTTTCTTAAAATGCATATCCTTTGTCCAGTACACATTTCTAAACATATAACCAAAGCAGAAACAAACTCTGTGAGTTGGTTACTTAATAAACAATGAAAGATTGGAAAGAAATTTCAAGGAGGGAGTTGTGTAATTCCAGACCTCCCACTTTCTGAGGTGATAAAATTCTCAATAGTACCTATAAAAGCAAGGTTGGCCTTCCCATGAAATTGAAAACTACAGGCTTGGTTCAAATTATCTAAGTTAATTATATTCTAACTAGATTTTTAAATTTAATAGTGATACAGTATAATCTCATTAAAAATGAAAAATCCAGGTCAAACCTTTAAACTGAAATTAACTTTTATAATTATAAATAAAACTTTATTGTTTGGAAAAACGATATATTTATTATAGCTTAAATATGGTATGAATTAACAATTTTATCTATTAAAGAAATAAGAAGAATTGAAATAGATCATGTTTTCCTCTGTCCCTGACCCTCTCTTATAGAATTTCTCAGTTTGTTTATGTCTCAAGGCAGTTACTAGACAGTGGCTACTTAGGGACAGGATTTCTCTATCTGGTCCAATTTTATAGTACACAGCCAAACCCCAGAGCCTGGCACCCAATAAACAGCTGCTGATGAATAAATGGTGCTTCCCAGAACATCCTAAACTCTCAGAAATTGAGATCTCGCAAAGCTTGGAGGAGCACATAAACATCAGAATGAGTTTACACCAATTAACATAATTATAAACAAGTACTGTAAGTTTTATCAATTCAAACACCACATACAAATATTAGGTTAATGATGCAGAGGAACAAAATATAAGAATAAAATATGTTAACAATAAAAGACAAGGAGCAGTTTGCATCAAATGTAAACTGATGCAAAGCTTTTGGCTTACAAAATTCATTATTATATTCATTTCAACTACAAGTAAGTGAAAAGTCATATTCTCCAAAGGCACAAGTAACAGCAAACAGATTCCCACAGATAGTTTTTTTGCTTTCAACACAGAATTGTACAAAGACCAAAAACCTAAGACAGTCAGCAAATTGAATGATTCAGGCAAAAGAATATACACAATGCCAAATTTCTTTCAGAACCAGAGAGTAGAATAAATTACACAGGTTTTTTTTTTTTAACTTTTATCTAAGAATTTGGCTTTTAAAAGATCATTTTTATCCTTGAATTGGATCAGGATTGTGTTGGCAATGTAGTATCACCATGCTATTGTTTTGTTTTTCTTTTTTCTCTATACTGATCAAGGATATTGGGCTGTTCTTCCTGAAGAGGAAACTGTGATAATGATTCTGGAGAGGAAAATTTTGAACCACAAGCTTTTGACACAACTATTTAACTCTGACTCTCATTTGCTACAGTAATGTGTTATAGGCACGATGCCTTTGGGGGAACATGTCACCTGTGGAATATTGCAGGATTCATTTTGGAAAGAAGGTCAGGAAGTCTTACCCAGAGATCTTTGAGAAGGGAAAACTGGGACCATAGTCAATGGAGAGTGAACCAGTGACCAATCCATTACCCCTTTCAAAAGCCTACCTCTGCAAATGATTGAGTTTGCTTTCTCAGGAAGAGAACCCAGTACTTCCCAAGGACAGTCATCTAAAGATGAAATAAGGAGAAAGGAAAGGAGAGTGGGTTGGGGGGGGGGGGTGGAATCCATCACTACATTTGAAATTCCTTTCTCTCTTTCCCAAGTATTGTGCAGGTCTTTACTAGAATGCTACCGTGCTAACCAGAAAAACATGCAACAATTATTTAAACGTTTCACTTGGTTCTTGCTTAGATGTTGATTCCAGCCAGAAGCCCATTTCTGAATCTCATAACTATTCTTCAAGCCTGAAGAATATGATTTAATATACAGAAGAGGGCAACCAACTGGACTTGAACATTGGTGTCTAACACTGATGGTTAGCAGAGCACATAAGCAATAGTGTCCAGGGTCATGACTAGAGTAAATTTTGGAGTAGCAAATTCCTAATGAAGCAGCTTAAACAGGCCTTAGACTCTTCCAGGTATCAAAAAAAACCTCTTTTCATCTGGAGTATGTATTCTTAATCATAATCCAAAGACCCCAAGGGACCCATACATAGAATTTTTATTGTCTATGAAGAACCTGGATTGGAGAAAAATAGCATTTCTATTTCCATTAACCTCCAACTGAAATTTTAGAATACTTAAATTATCAACGTAGGTAACAAATGTAGAAAAACAAATTAAAAATTATACATGATATTTTCTTATCAACACGGAGCTGTGGCAGACATTTCAAAATATTATTTATGCTCATCCCTGTTATAAAATTATAGTTATTGACCTACTGCTAGATATCATTATTGAATAGACACACGAATTACTGTATCATTAATTTATGTTTCTAATATTTTGATAACTGAATTTTAATAAAATTGCCTTCCTTTGTGATTCTGTGTAATTTATCTTAGGCACCAAAACATTATTCTGAGAAAGCACCTACAGGCCTCACCAGATTGCCAAAGCAGTCCTTGGCACCAAAAAAGTTAAGAAGCTCTGCCATAGAGCCTTGCTGCTTTTTCTGGGTTTGTGACACAAACAGCTAGAATTCTGTTACCCGAAAGCAGTATTTTGCAAGCTGAAAATTGTCACAGGCATTCTTACAGGGAGAAAGTTATGCAGGTGTATATATAATTAGATATAAACCACTTTATGCCTATAGATCTAGCGCAACTACAAAATTAGTATGTATAATTTAAATAGAAACAAAATTACAAAGCTAATGAAATTTAAGTTAATTATATTAATGAATAATAATAACATTATTCTATGAAAAGTATGGTGCTGAGTCCCAAGTTCTTCTGTACTTAGGAAGTTTATACCACCATGTATCCCAGCTGAGCAAGTGGGTCACCATTTTTCTGTTTGAATCACCATGAAGGTGCCCTTTGTACAGGAAGCCAGTACATACTTTCATTCTGCAATTGAGAAGAGTATCTATCAAGTCTGCCTCTGTCCGTTTCTTGATGGCTGGCAAACATCTAGGCAATACAGCTTAGCAGTAACATAACTCATAAATAGAAACTCAAATACAGGCACCAAAATTCCACGTAAGTACTTGTTATAAGACGGTTACCCAGGTTATTGAGGTAGACTTACAGTAGTTATTTTTTTATCACTGAAATGAAAGCATATATTTAAGAAATTATTATAGAGAATTCTTGGATCCTCAGAATACATCTGAGTCCCTCAAACCCCAGATGGAAAAGTACTGTCCAACAAAAAGCAAGGAATGCTAAGGATACAATTCTTGGGCACACTTAATCTGTTCACTCATCCCCATTTACACATATGAGCACAGATAAGCACAGATCCCCACTCCAAACAGCATAATAATCCATAGTCAGTAAGCTATAGAGGTGGGTGCATTACTCTGAGGACAGCAGAACTGACTTTAAAAAATATAATGAAGACATCCAGTGTTCTATTGTTGATAAGATTAGAAAATGTCAGGGAAAAAGGAGAAGGGACTTAACGTGATTTCAGATGTCTAATTAGACTCTAATTAGACTCCCTCTCCCCAAAATCCCCCTTTGTAGAGTTGCCTGATGAATAGTAATCATCAATAGTCTTGAAAACTTCAAGACTCTGATCCCCTTAGCTTCATACTCTTGGCAGAACTTACTTTCAAGCTAATAGAAACACCATGTTACAAACAGAAAACTAGGAAGAAAGAATAACTTTAGGGTTTTTGACTGGTGTGTAAGCTTTCTACACTCAGCAATTTTTTTTATTATGTTATGTTAATCACCCACATATTACATCATTAGTTTTTGATGTAGTGTTCCATGTACACTCAGCAAATTTTTAGCATGTGATTAGGGCACTTTTGGTACAAAGTTATCAGTGCTAATAAATCTTTTTTTAAAAGTGAATGAGAGGCATGATGCATTTTCATCTGATACAGATGATTACGGAGCTGGTTATCAAAGAGCATGATAACAGAATACTTGAAGCTTCTAGCACATTACCCCACTCTTTTCTCACTTTAATTCCTGACCAGAGTTTCTAGGTTACTTCATTGTGCACCAAATTATTTTTAACCCAAAAGCTCTTGGTTGGTCAAAGAGTTTTTTCCCTTTCCTTAGAATTCAATTTATGTTTAAATATTTATAAAAATATGTAAGGAGAAAGGTGAAAACAAAAAAGTGAAAATACAAAATGCAACCTAGAAAAATCCCTTGCTGAAATATAATATGCAAGCTTTCCCTTTACATATTACAACTGGGTTTCAAAATGCAGCTAATGAAAATCCAGAAGTAACAGATGTCACATAAAACCTGTTTTACATTTACAAAGCTCCACCACAGTGTAATGGGGGGGGGGGGGTATTCTGATTAAGAGTTTACAAACTATAGTAGTCTATGCTTTGGCTTGATATTGAGGACCACCAGGCGGAAAGGTCTTAAGGAAAGGCTACTTCCTTGTACCTTTGCCTGGAGTTCTCTCCTTGGTTTCCTACCCAGGATATTTGGATAGAACAGAATGTCTGGGCACTGTATTTTTGGACTGAAGTGGACTTAAATAGCTTTCACATATGCCAGGAATTTAAAATGACATTTCAATTAGATAATAATTTTTTTAAAAGTATAAAAGCAAATCCTCTGTTAGGTGTTAGTACTGATACAAGGCATTAAATGATGCTTTAAGTAAAACTGGTTAAATATCAAGTGCAGAAGTATGATTAGATATTGTTAATGAAAAGTGATAAATCAGATATTAAAATTTTGAAATGACTGTAGTTCATTTCTTTTTCATTCAATAAATATTTTATAGTGCAATGAACAAAACAAATTACTCTCCTCGAGCTTAAATTTGTTCTGCAACAACAAAGAATGCAATAAAATTAAATGAAGAAGCATGAAATTCTTGGAAGAGCAGTGGTCTAGGAGTCCCAAGAACAGAATTCCAATTTAATGCCTACCAACTACTACACAAGTGATATTGGATATGTCAACTTAATTTCGCTAAGCCTCAATTCCCTTACTTGAAATGGTGTGTATTGTCTGTCCTGCACACCTCATCAGTTAATTACATATAAGGACCACAGAGAAAGTATTTAAATATGCCCTCAAAACAACCAAAAGCTCTATAATTACAGGCTAGCAGTATTATTGAAATGTATGAAAAACTATCAAATCCTTTGCAATGAATAATTTTAGTTAATACCGACAGCCTATTGAGGGTCTAGGTGGTCAGACAGTAAAGCTCAACGTTAACTGTCAAGTACATTAACGACACGGAATGATATATATTCAAAGGTTTTGACCTTTCTCCATTTAACCGTTCTAATTTCACCTGGATTTCCTTTACACGTCAAATTACGTTCATAGTCTCAAGCAATGTTCCAGGCATAGGAAGAGAAAACGAGTCAAACAGACTTCCATCAAGCTTCCAAACTGAGTAACAAATACCATATGTTTCTTTACTCTTCAGAGTATGTGTCTGCCACCTCTACTTGAATCTTAACAAATGACAGAACTTTCAAAATAGAGATAAATCCACTTAGCAAAAGAAAATAACAATTGCTGTAATTGCAACCACATTAACGGGACTGAGTTTTTGCTTAAATGACTTCTGCACTTGTAATGAAAAACACGGTCCTTAAGAAAATAAAACTGGGGTAAAAAAAAGTTGAGCAATAGGAGAATGATAAGAAAAACTAAACATATGACAAAACCATAGAATAACCAATAAACATTAGAAACAATGTTTACAAAGTATGTTAATAATATGGGAGAAATTCTCTTACATCAACTGTTAAGTAATAAAAGCAGAATAAAAAAAGAATAATGAAGTGCTTAAAACATGAATAAAATCTTAAAAACTTCAAAATCAAACTCATGAGGAAAATAAATTTTACTGGGCATAATTTGGGTTTGCAGTTATTATTATCAGGTAATAAACACGGATCTGTGTTAATCACTGATGAACACCAAGCATAAGAAATAGTTAATACGTGGGTGCTGTGTGAAATAATGGAATCCAAATAGTCTGTCTCTTTGGGGCTAAAGCAACAGAATAATTCTGCTTTTCTTCAGACACTGACAAACATATGCTATGATAGCTACAATTTAGCCTAATCCTTCCCTTCCTGGCTCAGAATGAAAATCAATACTCTGTCCTAGACCTAGGCTGTGATTTCCCTTTGTGTGTTTTCATGAAAGAGGGAGGAACAAACAAGAAAATGACCATGAATGGATGGGCTTTGTACAATTTTCAATCACATAATCTTGTTTTAGGAAGTAGAAAATAAGAATTAAGGGATGCCTGGGCGGCTCAGTCAGTTAAGCATCTGACTTCGGCTCAGGTCATGATCCCAGGGTCCTGGGATCGAGCCCCACGTGGGGTTCTGCACTCAGCACGGAGTCTGCTTGTCCGTCTGCCCCTCCCCCCACTCGTGCTCTCTCTCTCTCTCTCTCTCTTTCTCTCTCTCTCTCAAATAAAATCTTTAGAAAAAAAGAAAATAAGAACTAAGACAAGTGCAGAGAAAGTTCTTACAGTGACTGCACTCTGATTATGTTTTGCCAGCACTAACTGGATCAGAGCCGACATTCTTGGACACTTTACCCACAACTCCACTCCCACCAGAATTCTGGAAGCTTAGTGCCTTTACTAAAAATCTGAGGGATATCGAGGAATAGAATCACATTCCAGAGCATATTGCCTGCTACCATCTAACTGGTCCCATCTCCACACTTGCTGTCCTCTCTCTCTCTCTTCCAGCTCTTGTTCTGGAATAGCTGACATATTCCTCCATTTGTCCTTAAGCAGAGTTTCATACACGCCATTTTCCTCAAGGTGTGATTGTCAGTCACCAACACATACAATAAATAGCACAGCCAAAAAAAGAGGGAGAAGAGGGAAACAAGGTAAAAAGAACACATGAACACCTTCAAAGCAAATGGGGGGATAGTTCCCATTAAATCATTGACATTCTATCATAGAATTGAGATCCTTCCCACAAGGCACCAATAAGAAAATAAGTAACTTGACTTACTTATTCATTTAACCATCTCAAAATAAGTAACTTCAAACTTCAAACCAGAAACACAAACTTTCAGAAGTGAACCACCATAAAATCAATACCATTGTATTGGGGCAAGCAGTATGCCTCAGAAATGTTGAATGACGTTGATACATTTTCATTTCTTACCCTTCTCCCTATTTGGACAGCTGAGCTGATGGCATTTCATGTTAGGAATAGAACTCTCAGTTAAGTTTGCCGGATAAGTGAGTAGAGCTTTGCCCGTGTGACCAGTAAGTGATTGTGAATTAAGAGCACTGGTTGCCACACTTAAAAACCCACCCATGGGTTCCACAGACATTAAAGGGCACAAGTATTCAGCATCCTCAGACTTACTTGTGTTCTTGTGATTTTGGTCCCCTGGGAGAGAAGCATCCGTGGTCCAGGCTGGAATGTGTTGATTGGGATGTGTAGTAGATGTCACAGTGCTCTTGTTACAGATCGTATTTGTAAGAATAATATCAGACACTTGAACTTCACCATCGGTGACCAAAGGTTCACTCCCATTTGCTTTAAAATAGGTTTTTTTTAATGTTCCTGAAAGACCAAAAAAAAGGATATTTTGATACATTACTAGAAGTATTTATTTTTAAAAACCCATTAAGAAAACTCTAGAGCTATTTTCCCAAGTTTCATTCTATCCAGGCAAACACAAAGAGAAAGATGGTGGCTAGCAAAACTACCCACTTCACTGGGACAACCAAGAGAGTTTCTCTTCTACCACGAGTAACCTAACCCTGTGAAGAAACTACTGCTTTCTCAAAAGCTTCAGGTAGAGAAACTGAGTCTCCCATCTAGGTGTCCCCATGCCCAAAGAATTTAGGGCAATTCCACCTCACCTGAGACTTACAACAAATAAATGAAATGTGGTGAACCTTACAATGTTCCCTTCCTCCTTTCTCAGTTTCTCAATTTCATCCATCATTTTATGCTACTTAGTACCCAGGACACAAGCTCTGCATATCTCTATATCTGCCACCAAAGGACAATAGTGTCTGCTTAGTTTCAGCCTTATATTTCTCCACATTTTCCAAATTTCAGTGACCTATGCATAACAGATAAATAAAAATAACAGGGCTCATATATTTGCCAAGACTATATCATAAAAAAACCCCAAAAGTAAAACTCTAATTCTAGAAAAACTGAGAGAAGGAGCTAAATTATCTTCATCTTTGACCAGAAAATATAAATATAATATGATTAATACGATATAGTCGTTAAACAAATTATCAATTGGTCACTTTCTCGAGGTATTCATTCAATGACAAAATAGTCAAACCTAAGATATTGGAAATCACCTAGATTTGACTTCGGCACAAACTCCCGAAAACTTTGAAAGAGATCATGTATTTTTAACTTAGTAAAAATAGACAACAGACTGCTTCCAGAATATAGCACTATAATTGAGTATGTCACTAAAATAAACAAATGTGATATTGATTCATTATAGAAATGCCCAGGGGAGGTTTTTTTTTCTAAAGGAATTTACGATGAATGCTCTCATTGGCTCTCACTTTTCTAAACAGTCCACGGACCATTAAAAATAAAAGACATATAAATAAAATGTTTAATATCAGTCTATGGAAAAAATTTCTCTACATGTGCTTGACACTTGGAAAACATTAACTACAAATCAAAATAGAAAAGCAGCTGTTTTCTAGCTAACTAAGGTCAACAGTTTCATCTGCCAAAGGATTCTAAATAAAACGCTGGAGCATAAAAGTTCAGTTGTGACCATGTGGTGCAGGTAACATACTCTCCAAAATGTCTGTGTGATTCTGAGTCAATATTAAAGTCATATTAAATGTGATAGACTTGACGACTGTATAATATGTATAATATGTATTTCTTTCATACATAAGAATGTATGAATCGATTAGATATAATTTTATTTTCATCCATTTATTAGTTGCTCTCATTGTTACTTATTTTGACATAAATAGCCTTTTCGCAAAAACATGTTAATTCCAGGGCGCCTGGGTGGCTCAGTTGGTTAAGCGACTGCCTTCGGCTCAGGTCATGATCCTGGAGTCCCGGGATCGAGTCCCGCATCGGGCCCCCTGCTCGGCAGGGAGTCTGCTTCTCCCTCTGACCCTCCTCCCTCTCATGCTCTCTCTATCTCATTCTCTCTCTCAAATAAATAAATAAAATCTTTAAAAAAAAAAAAACATGTTAATTCCACTAATGTGGCCGTAATGAACTTTTAAAGCCCGTAAAGGTGATTTACTTATTATGCTAACAGCATCCAGCTCTGTCAACATATTTTTAGCAAATCCAACTCCTCATGGTTACATCCCTAAATAACTCACTTAAAAGGAGTTCCTTTCCATATGAAATTGTTCAACAGTTGTTCTTAACATTTTGTTTGTAATGATTAGCCATATTAATAATCTTTCTTTTATCTTTTTCATCTAACCACAGTGGCAAAAGTGTTAATAGCATCTCTTTACTCTAAGAGGTCCTTGGAAACACGGACTTTCTTAGGAAACACTGACTTGGATAACAACTATCTAAAATAATTCAGCTTCCTTGCTCTTAAATTCTACATATCAAAGCAGGTTGGCAGAATAGATCAAAAGGCAAAGGTAATACATGATGTATGGTAGTTGCCGTGGTTAATGTTCCTAGGGTACAATTTTAAGAGACAGACTGACCAACCCAACTCACGGTGAGGGGGAGGGGACATACCTAAGGACCTATCCAAAAGTCTGAACTCATTAGACAATTTGTTTTCAAGCATCTCTGAAAACCGACCAACTCCCAACTCACAGTTGGTCATCTATTATGCATTTTTTTTAAAGATTTTATTTATTTATTTGACAGAGAGAGAGACAGCGAGAGAGGGAACACAAGCAGGGTGACTAGGAGAGGGAGAAGCAGGCTTCCTGCTGAGCAGGGAGCCCGATGCTGGGCTCGATCCCAGGACCCTGGGATCATGACCCGAGCCGAAGGCAGACGCTTAACGACTGAGCCACCCAGGCGCCCCTAATTATAATTTTTTTAAAGATTTTATTTATTTATTTTAAAGAGACACTGAGAGAGGGAACACAAGCAGAGGGAGTGGGAGAGGGAGAAGCAGGCTTCCTGCTGGGCAGGAAGCCCAACGCGGGGCTGGATCCCAGGACTCTGGGATCATGACCTGAGCCGAAGGCAGATGCTTAACGACTGAGCCACCCAGATGCCCCTATTAGGCATTTTTTTAAAAGTACAAAAATTAGAACTCAGTAAGACTAAATACCCTCAAGCTATCCCATGATGAGCTATAAAAATGCTGAGAGTTATTAGCCCAAAGTGGAGGGTTCGGTCTTCCCATTTTGCCCCATCCTTTTTACACTCCTATTTTTATAATGCTGTGGCTAAAAGTACAGGTCCTACAGCCTGACCACCAGGATTTAAATCCCATTACTTACCAGCCCTGAAACTTTGGGTAAACTCTCAACTGCCACAAAATAAGGAAAATAAAAGCCCCCCCCCCACCCCGGGACTGGTCATTAGGATCAAATTAGTCTTTCTCTCCCTCTCTGTATACACACACACACACACACACACATTTGGAACAGTTCCTGGCACATAGTAAGTTCTCAATAACTGTTAGTCATTACTACACAATGATAGTCATGAAAGTAAAACTGCCTTCCTTAGGGCTACAAAGGTACTTTTAAATAAATACCAATTTCCATTTACTATAAAGGCATCCCACATAATAAAAATGGCTAAGGAGATGTTCAAAAGTGAATCACTTAACCTACTTTTGGAGTGAACGAAGTGGGGCTCTTTCATGCCAAGTTAATACAAGGCCACACTGATCAAGGTTGTACAGCTCAAAAGTATTTCAGCTCTGGAACATAGCTCTGTTTAACAACCTCTGTTTAAGAAATAGCCTATAATTCCAATAATAACAGCCAAAATGTACTGGTCACTTGTAATGAGTGGATTGAGCACCGTGGTAGGCAAAATTAATGTTCCCTCCAGAGATGTCCACATCCTAAGTCCCAGAACCCGGGAATATGCTACTTTACACACCTTAAGTGGCAAAAGGGATGTTGCAGATGTGAGTTAGTTAAGGGATTTGAGATAGGGAAATTACCGTGGATTATTCAGGTGAGCCCAAGGTGGTTGTGGGGTTTTTATAAGCAGAAGAGGGAGGTGAGGGGTTATGTATCAGAGCCATGCAGCATAAGGACTCAAGGACTCAATTGCTCATTTGAATATGGAAAGAGGCCACAAGCCAAGGAATGCAAGAAACCTCCAGAAGCTGGAAAAGATAGGAAACAGACTGTCCCCTAGAGCCTCCAGAAGGAATACAGTCCTGCCAACATCTTAATTTTAGCCCAGTGCTATTTGGGCTTCTGCCCTCCATAACTCGAAGGTAATATATTTATGTCATTTTAAGCTACCAAGTAATCGATTTGTTGTATCAGTAATAGGAAACTAACATAGTCACTATAGGCATCTACTGAGTTAGCCTTCCAACAATCTTTTGAAACAGATGCTATGAACAACTCTTCTCTACAGAGTTTCAGAGAAAAGGAAAACGAAGCTTTCAAGAGTTATTTAACCTACCCAAGAACTGAGCTGGGACATGACACACACACATACCCATGCACCCACACGCTCTTCTCACTTTGAACAAATTATACAAGTTGGAAAAAATCAACCATCAAATGCATGTAAAAAAACCTATCTTCCTATGATATGAGTTTAAAAGTAATTCCTTATCTTTACATCTCTAGCCCTGTGGTAACACATTTACTTGGCTTTTCTATGTGCCAGGAACTTTGTATTTACTCCCTGCTGAAAACACAACATTTAGTCAGAGCTTCTTATTGTCAAGATGTTTATAGATTAGTTGAGGGAAACAGGCATGTAGTCTAAAAATACAAGCCATGATACAAGGGCTTTGAGAATGATATGCATATGGCAATCTGGTGACAGAAAGTAGAGAAATAGATGTCATTCCATTTGAGAAAGTCAGGAAAGGTTTCTTAGGGGAGAATGATCCTCAATAGAAATCTCAAAATATAGTTAAGGATTGTGTAGGTTTGAGCAAAGCATTTGTGGGGAAGAAGGAGGTGTGGTAATAGGGAATGGAGAACTTTCTAGATGGAACAAAGGGGTAAAGATATGCAAAGCCCAGCAGCAGGTCATTAAACACAGCTAGCACACGGGGGACTGGCAGGAAGAAAGGCGAAAGGAAAAGCAGCCACATTGTGAAGAATAGTTCCTGTTAAAGTCTTGGAATTGTTCTTTCTTTTTTTTTTTTTTTTAAAGATTTTATTTATTCATTTGAGACACAGAGATACAGAGAGAGAGAGAGCATGAGCAGGGAGAGAGGCAGAGGGAGAGGGAGAAGCAGGCTCCCCGCTGAGCAGGGAGCCCGATGCGGGGCTCGATCCCAGGACGCTGGGATCATGACCTGAGCTGAAGGCAGATGCCCAACCATCTGAGCCACCCAGGCGCCCCCTTGGAATTGTTCTTGTGATGAAGAACTTTTGAAGGATCTTAAATAAGGTGGCACACTGGAATGATCACTCTGGCAGCAGGGTGATGTTGGAAAGGGGTCAAGTCTAGAGGATAATAAGAAGGCTACTGCAATAGTCCCAGTGAGAAAAGAGTATGGCCTAACCCAAGGCAAAAGCAATGAAGACAAAGGTAACATTTGGAAGAGAGCTTTCAGAGGCAAAATTGTGAGTGATAAGGGAAAGAGTCAGAGGTCCCTTCCAGGTTTCTGGTTTGAATTACTGTGTATATGAAAGGACCTGCAACTGAGATAGAAGTGATAGTCATTAGTTCTATTCATCAAATAGTTTCAATTCTCTCGCATTCTACTAAGACACATGTGTGGGTTACATTCTCTGATCAGAGAATGATCTCTGTCTCTGGACATTTTTGACATTGGTCAAAGGGTACAAACTTCCAGTTATAAGATGAATAAGTTCTGGGGATCTAATGTACAGCTGGTGATTATAGATAATAATACCATATCATACACTTAAAAAAAAGAAGAAGAAGACTCTCTAGTGCTCTTTTTCTTTTTCTCTGGCACAATAACTACATAGGCACAAGATGACGGCTGATCCATCAGTTTAGTCCCTGAATGACCTCAATGAGCATAGCCCCCATGCCATTCACAAAGGACTTGCAGCATGAGTGAGAAATTACCTTTGTTGTTTTTAAACTGCTATTATTATAGGAGTACTTTCGTTACACAGTATAGCACATCCTATCCTGACTGTTACAGTAGATAGTTTACAAATACATTGAGTATAAAATGCCTGCAAAACATTCAAGGGGGAGAAAAGTCTAAATCTAGAGAATCTTAACATTTCCTCCAGAATGACTTGCAAGACCCCCACAAATTTGTATCTTCTTTGTGGTTCCAGAGCACACACTGTTTGTATCGCACCTACACTCAAGAGCAATTGTCTGTTTTCCTGTCTGTCTCCTTGAAGGTAGGAGGGTGTATTATGCATGTCTGCATCTCAAGTGCCCAGCAGAATGCTTGGCACCAGTGTCGGCCTTAATGAATATTTGTTGAAATGTACGGATGATGAAGGAAGTCATGGGAGTAGATGACATTGCCAAGAGAGGCATGGGTGTCAAGCGAGAAGAAAGAGAGCTTAGGACAGAAACCCCAACATTTAATGGCTAAGTAAAGAAAGATGAGAAGGTCAGCCAGATATAGCAGAAAAATCAGAAGTGAAAATATGCAGGCAAAACAGAAGAGCATTTTGAAAAGAAAGAAGTAGTCAAGACTGGGCAAGATCATATCAGGTCATAGATCCCACCTGAATGAAAGACAGTGTTGCTGGCACCAACTAACAATGAACATGCTCCTTCCAAACTGGCAAAAACAAACACAGAAAGAAAGCGTGGGTTCTTTTTTTTTTTAAAGGACAATAATAATTACATTTATTGAGCATATAGTGCTAAGCATTTTGGATCCATTATGCCATTTACTCTTCACAACCTTATGAAGTAGACATTATTATCATCTCACTTTACAAAAGAGAAAACTGAGAACTAGAAAGTTCTATGAAATTGCTCAAGATATCGAAGCTAGCAAGTGAGCAGGAATTCAGTCTGACTTCAAAGCCTAATCTTTTCACCACAGGGTTTTGCTGTTGAAGTGGTAATTGTTATCATTTTTATTTACTAATTTTTGAAAAATACCATAAAAAAGTCAAACTTCATTCTCTATATATTTAGGAAAATGATTGGCTCCACATTATGAGTGAAGATGAAAATCTATCTCCTCTGACAACCCCCTGCCCTCTATTACCCAATTTTGGTTGTTATATTCTTTTCTTTTTTAACTTTATATCTTTTTTTTTTAAGTCTTTTCAAATGCACATTGGTTTCAAATGCTGTGCATTGGATAAAAAGTCACTGGTGCCTCAGTAAGAACATTTAGTAGTATGACAAAAAGAGAAAGGGGGGAAGATCAGATTGCAGTGGGTTGAGGACTGGATCAAGCACAGAAATCACTCAGGGATCTTGCTAGAATGCAAAGTCAACAGGTCTGGAGTGCGATATGCATTTTACGCAAACACTCAAATATACTATTCACAAACATAAACTCAAAAAACTATTGGGACTACACAAAAATAAAAAGCTTCTACACAATGAAGGAAACCATTAACAAACAAACAAACAAACAAAAGACAACTTACTGAAGGGGAGAAGATATTCGCAAAAGATATATCTGATAAGGGGTTAATATCCAAAATATATAAAGAACTTATAAAACTCAACACCCAAAAAACAAATAATCCAATTAAAATATCTGCTGATTTTAGAAACACTAAACTAAGCTAAACCTTTGTAGTTCCAACTTCGGTTTTGGGGGTTGAGGAGAGAAACAATTTGCTATTGCTCTCTTCTATATCCTGCTGCTGAAATAATTATTCATAAAAGTCCAACTCTTTGCCACTTGACTTTATACATGAGAGAAGCCCAAAAAGACAAAATTAGAGAAACATAGTGCAACTGTGTTAGCATAAAGCTTTTATTATCTTTTCCTAAACAATAATCCTTTCACTATTATCTTTGTCTTTTGAAGATACAGCTCCTGTTATTTATACAAAATTGGCATCCCACCATCCCATAGTAACCTAATGGACCCATAAATAACTATAAAACTTGGAAAGAGCATGGAGTTACAAACGCAAACCAAACAGAATATGTTTAAAAGTAAGCAGAGTTTAATGAAGTTTTTTAAAACACAAATATAAAATGGTTTTATTGCTCATTACAGCAACAAACATCTCAGTTATAAAATAGGAAATGTTTATTTGAGCAGGTATTACTTAATATAGCCATATATCATCTGATGCAGAATCTATGAAAAGAATGCTTTTGAAGAAAATGTCTAGGAATTGTCCACTTTCTAAAAGTTACCTAAATATAAGCCAAAGTGGCACTTAGAAGTGGTTATAAATGGTACACTTCCTAATCCCATATATAGCAATAAAAAAATTCTACTCCTAGGTATAAACCCAAGAGAAATGAAAACATATGTTCACACAAAAACTTGTACATGAGTATTCAGAGCAACATTATTCATAATAGCCAAAAGATGGAAACAACTAAAATCGGTAAATGGACAAAGAAAATGTGGTAAATCCACACAATGGAGTATAATTTGGCCATAAGAAGGAATGAAGTACTGAAACACAATGCAACATAGATAAACCTTGAAAATATTATGCCAAATGAAAAAAAAAAGCCAGTTACAAAAATCATGTATGGTCATATGAAATGTCCAGAATAGGGAAATCTATAGAGACATTACATAGATTAGTGGTTCCTTAGGTCTGGGGCAGGGGGAGGATGGAAAGACAGGAGACTGACAGTGAAAAGTATAGTTTCTTCTGAAAGTGGTAAAAATGTTCTAAAACTGATTGTAGTGATGGTTACACTTACCTGTGAATATACTAAAAATTATTCAGTTATATGCTTTAAGCAAGTATGTGAATTATATTTCAATAAAGCTATAAAAATAGGATCCAACAAATAAATAAACAAACAGATTTAACCTAAATAAAGCACCGCCTTAACAGCATCTCTCTGTTGAGAGGCCTCTAAGCACTGAGATACTTAAAAATGTGTTTAAAACTTCTATTAGCATTCTACCCTGAGAATGAAAGGAAATAATCTTCAATGTGTGTGAGCCTCTGAATACATTATTACCAGAATTAGACTTAAAAATGTCAGTGATATGACTGAGCTTCTACCAGACAGACCCTCGAAGAGATAACAACTATAAATCTGGACAAACCACACAAAAAAGTACTTGAAGGCACTAGAAAGGAAATGAAAGCAGGCCAACTCTGGAGGAGTGCAGAGTCTTGGAAGGAAAAGGTGGCAAAGATGAGCTTCAGTTTTGTCCTGCTTCTACCCTGAGAGCAGGCCACAGTTGGTACCACTTGGGGGCAGGTCGACTAAAACTCCAACAGAAAACCTGAAGGCTCCTGGGCTGAGCCACTTACTCTGTCTTTTTTTTTTTTTTTAAAGATCTTATTTACTTATTTGAGAGAGAGAGAAAGAGCATGTGCATGGGGGGGGGGGGTGGGCACGGAGAGGAGGGGCAGAGGGAGAGGGAGAAGCAGACTCCCCACTGAGCAGGGATCCCGACACAGGACCCCAGGATCATGACCTGAGCCGAAGACACTTAACTGACTGAGCCACCCAGGCACCCCTCTCTGTCTTCTTCTTACTTATCAACCTCTGAAGTGTCTCTCATCTCTTGGCATCTGTGAAACCCAGCATTTCCAGGTTCTTTTCCTTCTTGTCTGACCATTCTTCCTGTATCTCTTGATTCCTCCTCTTTCTTTATCTTCCCCCTTAAATACTCCAGGGCTTTTGCCCTCAGCTTTTCATCAGCACACTTTCTCTTTACAGTTCACCTACTTCTACTCCTTCAACTGCCAGTGAGACTCCCACCTTCGTAGTCAGGACCCCCTTCTCAGCTTTGCTTCTGGATACTTCTAGCTTCAGGTCAGTAACAGTGCAGTGGGGGTTGGGTTCTAAAGTGAGTACATAAGTCAAAAATCATATATAGCCACAATTTCCCTTGAAATTTCCTTAGAAAAGCAACACGTTCTTATATTCCGACATTCATTTCTCGGTCCTACCTGCACTGTTGAATTTGCTCAAGATAAATGCACTTAAACTATGATGCCACTGTATTTTGTTGTCCCCCAAGTATGTCTAAGTTAACATGTCCAAACTGAACTTCCAACCTGCCCTCCATCTACGTGCATCCTACTCCTCCACCTTTACTTCCCGCATTAACAGATGGCACCAAAATCACCCTGATTTCCTAAGCCAAAAATCCAGCAGTCAGCATTGACCCCTGTTTTCCTTGATCTGTGTTCATTTTAATGCACCAAATGCCTTAATTCAAGCCCTTATCAGCTTTTATTTAGGCCACAGCCAGAGCCTCAAAAAAGCCTCCTCCCTTTCTGTCTCCAGTCCTCTGCAGAGCATCTAGGTCTACCGTCTTTTGCAAATGCAAATATGATCAAATTTCTCCCCGCTTTGAAAGATCCTCCAATGGCAAACTACCATCCCTAGCAGTGGTTTTCAAGTATTGTTGTAGCAGATAAATACCATTTTCAAATAAATATTATATAAGATCCTAATATCTACAAATAGATACAAGCTATATTTTATTAGGATTAATTTACTATATAAGTTGTAAACGTGTGACTTATTAAAAACCAAACATTGAGAAAAATGATAGGTAGTTTTGGTGAAATAAAAAAATTCAAAATCGTTGGTAAGCAATTTGATCAGAATCATCTTGC
Source organism: Neomonachus schauinslandi (assembly GCF_002201575.2). NCBI lineage: Eukaryota > Metazoa > Chordata > Mammalia > Carnivora > Phocidae > Neomonachus > Neomonachus schauinslandi. The sequence goes on along the minus strand of NC_058404.1, from coordinate 164,138,198 downwards.
TATTTATTTCCCTATTTCATTTGCCTGCATGTGATCAAAAAAATCCTAATTCATAGCAATAGGTAGCTACCAAAGGTAATATTTTGGATTACCTCCCCCAATAGCTCACCTTTTAACATAGTGTTTATTTAAAAAGATAGCAAGATCCAAATACAAATGAATTCATCTGTCTGCATGAATTATTTGGTTGCTGGTCTCTGCTTGGTTAAAACTTGGTATGTAATATTTAGTTTGAGTATGTGTTTAAGATTTATTTTTTTTAAATTGAAAGTCAAAACAAGCATTTGTGTAAACCTTGAAACTCCTCCCCTGAACCTTGGTTCCATGGAATAGAGTTTGAGAACCAATAACCTAAGTGCTGAAGCCCAACTTCCTAGGGCAGCATGTAAGATCCTGTGTCATTTGGATTTTATCAATTTAGCTGCGTTTCCTCCCACTGCCAAAATTCCACCCAATATCCTAAGTCTATCTCCATCTATCACAGGGTCATACTTTGGCACTTACTGTTTTCTCTGCCAAACCCATGCGCTATTGCCTTCTTACCTGAATTTCTACGAACTATTCCAAAGGTTAAAATGTTAATGCCTCATGAAGCCTTCTTTGACTTCCCCAAAGTACCTTGCATATGCCTCCATCATCAACATGTGTTGCCTTGTGTAATAATCGTCTCTTCCTCTCAAACATGAGCTCCTATGGAAGACAGACTAATTTAACCATCCCTAAGTGCTCAGGGACTTTCAAAGTGCCTGGTACCTGGTAATCACACCTTAAATGCTTTGCATCAATTACTTCATCACTTTCTATTAATAGGAATAACTAACAGAATGATTTTGGTGGGTGAAACTTCAGATCTGCGTGAGATAGTCAACAGATAACCCTCTCGTCAAGTTGATGTGTTAGGTTAAGTAAGTACTAAATGGAAATCACTGTTAGGCTCATTTTAATTTTTACTTCATTTTTCTTTCATAGCGGCGTCACTCACCAACAAAGGAAAGCAGGATCACCAGCAGGACAATGAGTGCACAGATACATGGAATCAAGACCAGCAATAGGAAGCGGAGAATATTAGCAGTTGCCAGCTTCTGAGAGCAGCCATCACCCATGGTATTGTCAACAGCTCCCAAGACCTAAAGTAAAAGGGAGATGGGAAACATGGTTTTTATATTACAAAGCAACTCAATACACAGAATGGAATTTTAGAGTACAGCTGTCCATTCAGAACAACAGCACTTCGGAGAGATTCTGGTGCACGTCCTTCAGGGCATGAAACTGAACTTAGTCACTGAATCATGCCAATAAATGAACAAATAACTGTACAACCACATTCAGGGCAGAGAAAATCATCTATTTCTGAAATCTTTTTTAGGAGTTCGTGAACGTTTAATGGGATTCCACCTTGATTTTTTTGACATATTTACCAATTTGGTGGTATTCCAAAGAGCTACAAATTACCATGGCCCAGAGCTATAAGCAAAGACTGCCTAGTACAGTGGTAACATATTGGTGAGTAGGTGTAGACAGGACATTACCCAGACTTCACTGCTGTTTGTCTCACCAGTCCTAACCCAAATCTGCATGAATCTGGATAAAATTAATTTTCAGCCATTCAGCAAGGTTAAATGAAGTTGAACACTGAAAAAGAGCCTGTCCTGGTCGACCAGGACACTGACAACCCCTCAGGATACCTTCCACGATGCCAATGTAGCCTATCCATCTGTGAGAGGATTATGAGATGCAGTCATGAGGGTTCAGATAAAAGTTCTTATCTTCAAATACTTTACATTTTGCTAATTTAAATTAAATACTTTAATTTTTAGTTTGGTCTCTTGCCAGAAATTCATTTATTACAAATGGCTAGCTTAGGGCAGTGACTTTTTCAACAGGAATCTGAGATGAAATTAAAAGTGATTTGTGGGGTGCCTGGGTGGCTCAGTCAGTTACGTGTCTGCCTTCGGCTCAGGTCATGATCCTGGGGTCCTGAGTTCAAGCCCCATGTCAGGCTCCCTGCTCAGTGGGGAGTCTGCCTCACCCTCTCCCCTGTTTCCCCCTCTCCCTCCACCCTTGTGCTCTCTCTCTCTCTCAAATAAATAAAATCATTTTTAAAAGTGATTTGAGTCCCACTCCATGAGCAACTCTTCCAGTTCCATATGAAGGTGTTTCTCATGGTTTTCTTTTAGACTTCTGACTCTCCTTGCATTTTTTTCCTGTGACAGTTCCAGGGCTTGAACTGTAACCTCTGCATAACTAACTCCTGAATCTCTCTTGAGTCCCAAACTTCCTTTCAAGTTACATCATATATTTCCAATGCCTAGTGCTTAGCAGCATCTCTTCTCAACATATCCAAAATCAAACTAGTCTCTTTCTCTATCCCTACTGTCAAACTAGTTCTTCTCCTGATTTCCATATTTGTGCTAACAGACACTCTACTTCTCCAATAACCCCAAGACTCTTCACTTCTCCATCATCCCCCCCATGCCATGCATTATTCAGGTTTTGTTGGTTCTTCCCCTATAATAGATGTCTAATTTTGAAAAATGAATGACCTTTGAGGCAGAGCTTTATCATAACAAGAAGTTGTTCCAACAGAATGGTCCTGTATTTGATCATTTATAGCATATAACAAGTACTTGATAATTTCCCATGGATAAAAAGGCAACTTTGGTAGGTTCTTCTGAATTGCAAGGCATATATGATACTCCATTTCTGCTTTATTGCCCCTACATCAGAATCAATTCTTGTTCACTAACACATATTGCAAGCAGTGTTCACTACATACACTGTGATATAATGATATCCTCTGTAATTTTAAGAATACCCAATGAGACATACTATTTGAAAGAACATATGATGTTAGCTTGAGAATGGCTTGATCTCCTAGGTTAATGTCTTTACTGACCCATTGCCTCTGCACCTGGTTTAATCCACCAGCCAAAGTGAGATCATTCAGAGTTAATTTACAATTTGATCTGCAAGAAGACATGGCACTGTGTTAGAGGAGACCACGAAAAGGATATGACCACCCACTGACCCGTGAGCTGGACTCAGGCAGTCAGAGACCCCTCACCCCCTCCCCTGTCCTTGAAATGTACCACTGTTCCCACAGCCTGAGCCATTTTCAAGAATGCAGCCTTGAGAGAGCAATGTGCTGTTGAGACCATCTGGACAAAACACATGACTGAACCCAGTTAAAGCCTCTATATAAACTTTTATGATTCTGGCTGGCAGGTGTGGAAAACTACTCATCTTGTCTGCCCAAGCAAACCTCATAGTAAGTTCCCTTGCTTATTAAACCTGCCATCTACCAATCTGAAGTGGTCTGCCTCTTTCTTTAGTACCTTCTTGCCCTCTATATATGGAGGCCAGTTTCAAATTTTACCTGGGGAAGCCAGGTAAAGTTTGCAAAACAACACACTGACACAATTTAATATAAGATCTGCAATAGCACATTGATTACAACACTAGCATTGGGTGGGTGGTGCCCTTTCAGACTTGGAGATAAGCAAGTGTGGGACTATAACCCAACAGAGAATCTACTTACTTATTTCATTTACTCAACAATTAGTTATTGAACACGTACTATTATAATAAGCACAGGGACAGATATAACAATGATTTCAGACCAACTGTCCCTCAAAAGTTCAGTCTTGTAGGAGAGATATGTCCACAAATAATATATGTCAAGGTAGCAAATGATAAGCACCATGAGACTTACAGCTAAAGTGCCATAGGAATTCAAAAGATAGGAATACAATTTCTTGCTGGAGGATCAGGTAAAACATTGTAGAGAACTTGAAGCAGACATAATTCTGACCTGCTGTCCATGGGTACCTCTATCTTCTCCCAGTCTATCAGCTCTCTCCTTTTTTCAATTCCCTACATATCTTCTTCAGACTCTTTGGACCATTAATGAAACAATACTCTTGCTAATGCCCTGCACCTGCCTACCCCTCTGGATATTCTTCCCCTGCATCATGTAAAAGCCAACACCAGATGAATCCAACAACCTGCTCTCTCTGTATCTACACCTGGAGAGTTGCAAGTGCCTGTAAAAAGCCACCCAACAGGACTACTCAGTTGCTGATGTAAAGCCTTCTCCATTCTCCTCAAACTACCTTCTCCCATTGGACCCTCACTCTCAGAAAACGGCCCACTTCAATTTCCGTCTTACAGAGAGAATAAAAAACAATCAAATGAGAATTGCCTCATCTACCTAAATCTAAACCTACACCTGATCATTTATAGACCCTTCTGTCCTGTTCAAACACAGAAGCTATTGAAGGCTCTTCGTATTTAAGACTAATCCTCCCACTTTTGTGACAGACTCCATCTCCTTCTCCCTTCTCAGTAATTTTACATCTTAATTCTCCATTAAATCATATATCCAAACTCTCTCCCTCTCTCTTTCTCTCACTGCCATCAGCTTTTTATCATGTTTAGGTCTCTCCAGTTATTTTTTTAACCATCCTCAAGCCTATATCACACTTCAGCCACTGTCCTATCTCTCTCATCCAAAATGCCCTGGGAGTTGTTAATATTTAATGTCCAAATTTCCTCACTTACTGTTTACTCTTGTATGATTTGGGACCCACTTCTGTCACTGCACCAAAAGAGCTTTTGCTATGGTCACCAACGACCTCCATGTTGCCATGTCCAAAGACATTTTTCAGTCATCACTGTAATGACATCCCTGTATCATGTGAGAGAGAGAATTCTCAGCCACTCTCATTTGCTTCAAGTACTTTGTTCCCTTGACTTCTCTTTCTCTTCCCTGTCTGGTCATTCCTTCTCTTTCTGTAAGTTCTTTTCTCACATTCATACTCTCCATGCAATACCACCCACACAAATTGCATCGATTGCCAGGCCTACACACATGACTTACATCTTTACATAGCAAGCCTAGATCGTTCCCCTGAGCTCCAGACTTTTGTATCCAACTGGCCATTTGACATTTCCTCAGTGGATATTACAAAAATACCTCAAACCTAACATGCCTGAAACCAAATAAATAATTTTTATCTCCATGTCTGGTATTTTTTTTCAGAGTTCCCTAACTCAGGAAAAAGTAACTGAGCACTTGTTTGGGCACTTGGGGTGTATGATTAGGCAGAGCGAAAATCTCCAGCCTCCTAGATCCTACATTCTAATAAAAACTACCATCATGTCTCACCTGGAATGGTTTACCTATATCCAGTCTTGCAGTCCCTAATTTGTTCTCTACCCTCTAGCCATGGTGAGAAAGAGGCTGTATATTAATGGATGAAGAGAAAAGGCAACATGAAAAATGATCCCCAAACTGAACTAATTCAGAAGATTCAGAGCCTGGAACCAGAGATGATCATGAGAAGCATGTACCCAGTGGCTTGGCAGAGATCTGGGGAGGGCTTTGGACTTTCACAGGGGTGTATGGAATTTCAAGTCCATTTTATTAAGATTTCAAAGGTCACAGAGACCATAGCTGATATTTTGGGTATATTAGCCTTTATCCTGTTCTGCCTTCCTGCAGCATTTGACTTTACTAACACACAGTAGAGTCTTGGGAATACTTCACAGCTGCAAATGGCAAAAACTGCTTTAGAACAAAGAGATACCTGCTTCTGTAATCATACCATAAATAATTTTAACTCAGTTGTGACTCTCTCTTTAAATGAAAATACCTCCCTTTGCTCATCAGTGTACACCTGGCATCTAGAGTAGCACCTGAACACAATCAGAAGTGGATTAATACCTGTGGAATAAATAAATGAATTAAATTGCCTAAACAAAAATTGCTCTGTGCATTATTATGCAAATTACTACTTCTTTGTAAACTGTAAATGCCTTACAAAGTCCATTCCTAAATCATGAAATTGAAAATGTATTTGGTAAAAAAGTATATGTGCTGCCAAAGCAAGCACTGTATTTGGTAAAAAAGTAAAAATATTTCCCTTTCAGAAAAAATATACTAAAATTAATAAAATCAGCTTTTACTAGGACTATTAGTACAAATCCATACTCACAGTTCCTATTACAAGCTTTGAAGTCAGCTAGAAAATTTTGTGATTTAAGAAGTAAATTTTAGGAGCGCCTGGGTGGCTCAGTCATTAAGCATCTGCCTTCAGCTCAGGTCATGATCCCAGGGTCCTGGGATCGAGCCCTGCATCGGGCTCCCTGCTCAGCGGGAAGCCTGCTTCTCCCTCTCCCACTCCCCCTGCTTGTGTTCCCTCTCTTGCTGTGTCTCTGTCAAATAAATAAAATCTTTAAAAAGAAAAAAGTAAATTTTAGTGGATTTGATTACAGACAAAATTTTTTAAATACCATCTTTGTTAAGAACATGAAACAAAGTGGCTTTGTTACTTAATTAACCCCCTAAATCAGAGATTCCCAGACATTCTTGGTTCAGGGCACTATGTGTCCATGTAATTTTTTTCAGTGGCCTAAACCAAAAGAAATGCCTAACAATTCCACTTATTAAGTCTCTTGGTCCAATTATTTTATCAGAATTTGTATCCTAAAAACTTAGTAGACATTTGAAAAAATACAACAGAATTTTTATGTTATTCTTAAGTAATGACAATTACTTACTAATGTAATGTGTGCATCTATTGGGCAGTGCACAATACTTCAAATCTTAGAATCAAATTGGGAATCACCACCATTCATTGCTTGTTCCACATGGATTTTTCCATGGTACAACTTTTTACACAACCACCACCAAGAACCCAGCCTTATGAAAATAGGACAACATCAAAAGGAATACAGTGCAATCTAATGTTGACACTGAACTACCTCAACCTAGTGTTTCATTTGGTAACCAACAAATGCTGAGTATCACTGGATTCCTCTCAAAAATTAAAAATAACTAGCAGAGCCTCTGTGCAACACTGCAGTTTTGGGTTACCTCAGCTCACAGTTTGGAAATCATAATTCTAGACTATATTCCCACATCTACCTGACTAAGTCCAAATCCATAGAGAAGTAATTCATTTTTAACCCCATTCAGAAAGACTCCCTTGATCATCTAGACACAAGTAATCTCCCTCTGCCTCATCTGAATTTCTGGTTGGTGGCAGAGACTGATCGGCTGCTAGCATCTATTCTTTTCCTTTGATCTTAGAAACAGAATCCTAAAATTTGGTTGGGCCAATATTTAACAGCAACTTAGAATAAAGACAACATTTCCCAGCCTCTCTTGCAGCTATGTGAGGCCATGTGGCTGAGTTCTTGCTCATGAGATGAAACTAGAAGTGGTAAATGTGACTTCCAGGAAGTGTCTCAAAGAGAGGGGTATTGTCCTTCCTCTTCCCTGCTTGTGGGAATACAAGTGTAATGGCTAGAGCTCAAGCAACCATTTTATTTTTTTTATTTTTTTAAAGATATATTTACTTGAGAGAGAGAGATAGAGAGGGAGCGTGTGAGCAGGGGGAGGGGCAGAGGGAGAAAGAATTCACAAGCAGACTCCCAGCTGAGCGCAGAGCCCGACGCAGGGCTTGATCTCACGACCCTGAGATCATGACCTGAGCCAATATCAAGAGTCAGACACTCAACTGACGGAGCCACCTAGGTGCCCCTCAAGCAACCATTTTAGACTCTGAGGTAAAAACTATATGCAGAAGGTGGCTGAATAGCAAGAAAGAGGGAACATGACTCCCTGATGGATTTGTGAATCTTCTCTATCAGCCCTGAACTGCTTATTTCCCAGATTACATTCACATGAGAAAGGAATAAATTCTTGATAAATCGCTGTTAATCTAAATATTCTATCACTTGCAGTTGAAGCAATTCAAACTGACCTATGCATTTATTACTTTCTACTTTGGATCATGGTCATGTACATACATACGAAAACTACTAAACTACAATCTCAGGAGGTAAAGATACATGTTCAGTTCATTCAACAAATCCTTACATCATGTGCCCAGAAAATTATTTTTATCCCCTAGGCAACTAACTGGTGCCTAGTACATAGTAGGATCAGAATAAATATATGCAGTCTCAATTGAATAAATTATTCACAATTAAAGCTCAAAAAAAATTTCCCAAGAAATGTTTGAGATTTTTAATATACTTACTTTTGATGGGAGGGAGATAAAAACCATTAAAAGGCTTTTCATAATAAATAATATAACTGTCAAGTTTGTTTGCCTTTGACCAGAAAAACAGCAACTCAGTGTGACCACAGCAGATTATCTCCTGTTATTCAGAAGCTCAGTGCCTTTTATATGTCTTCAACAAGGATAAATTCCAAAGAAAAATTTTACAACTTAGTAAATTATAGCTTTTCAGTTTTCAATTAAAAATTTCTTAATACAGTGTAGTAGCCAAAATGTTTTCATTGGGAGTTAATAGGGAGAAAGCAATAAAAAATAGGGTTAAAATGCAGGCAATCATTGGACAAGTTCATCTCATAATCCCATCAGAAACCCCACATTGCTACAGACTTCAGCAATCTCCTCCCTGGTTTCCCCAAATCCTCACTTGTCCCCTTCCAATCTCCACATTGTGGTTCTGCTTAAAACCCTCCAGAAACTTCAGAGACAAAGACGAGCTTCCTTAATATGGCATAAAAGGCAATGTTTCTCAGACGTCAATGTACACGTGAAACACATAGGAAGAGGCTGAGCCAGTAGGTCTGGGGTAGAGCCTGAAACTGTGCATTCCTTAGCAGCTCCCAGCTGATGCTGGTGCTGTTTTCCAAAGCAGGATCTGGGGACCCTTCTAGGTCTGCCCTGCCTAAGCTCAGCTCACTGCACACCACTCATGGCCTCGCCCTCTACACTTCTGCCACCTTCTGCTACTCATTCAGATCCTCACAAGCACTCTGCTTAGAATGGCCTCCCTCCAGCTCTCAACCAGCCTGTGTCACTCAAGACTCACTCTTCCTACATCAACTCATGACTTGTGATTGATTCTCATCATTCTGCTTTTTATCCCAGTTGCAATTTACTTGTATGTGTGTGATTATTAGATTACATTGGTTACTCCTGCTATACAGTAGGCTCCATGAAGTCAGGGACCATGCTGGCTTTTGCTCGCCATTGTAGCCCTAGTACTCAAAAAGGGCCTTGACTCTACTAGGCACTCCATAAAAGTATTAAAATAATGAAATCAGGGCAGCTGAGTGGCTCAGTCAGTTGAGCGTCGGACTCTTGATTTCGGCTCAGGTTGTGATCATGTGGTCTGGATCACCAGGATGGAGTTCGGTGTCCAGCTCTGTGCTTAGTGGGGATTTGGCTTGAGATTCTTTCTCCCTCTCCCACTGCCCCTCCCCACTGATGCTCGGGCTCTCTCTTGCTCCCTCGTGCGTGCTCTCTCTCTCTCTCTCCAAAATAAGTAAATAAATCTTTTTAAAAAATAATGAATCAGGGGCACCTGGGTGGCTCAGTCGTTAAGCATCTGTCTTCAGCTCGGGTCATGGTCCCAGAGTCCTGGGATCAAGCCCCACATCAGGCTTCCTGCTCGGCGGGAAGCCTGCTTCTCCCTCTCCTACTCCCCCTGCTTGTGTTCCTTCTCTCGCTATGTCTCTGTCAAATAAATAAATAAAATCTTAAAAAAAAAAAATGAATCAGGGAGCCTGGGTGGCTCAGTCGTTAAGCATCTGCCTTCAGCTCAGGTAATGACCCCAGGGTCCTGGGACCGAGTCCCGTATCGGGCTCCTCGCTCTGCAGGAAGCCTGCTTCTCCCTCTCCCACTCCCCCTGCTTGTGTTCCCTCTCTGTCTGTCTCTTTCTCTGTCAAAAAATAAATTAAAAATCTTTAAAAAATAATGAATCAATAAACTCACCTAAATATGCCCTCCCACTGTCAGAAGAGTCTTAGAAACACAGGGACTAAAATGCTGCCCCATGTTGGAATAATTACTACAGTCATAATAATAACAGAAATAGTAACAATATAGCAAAAAAACCCATTGAACATTTGCTGTGGGCCAGGCACTCCTCTCAGCATTTTGCATAGAAAATAGCTCTTAATTCTCAAAACAGCTCTACGAGGTGGTTGCTATTACCATACTCATTTACAGATGAGAAGTATGAGGTTCTTTGTGAATAATTTCATAAAAATAATTCAAGGTCATTGGCAAAAAAGGCAAAATCCAAAGCAATACTGAGTCACTCAATTCCCTTCTCTGAAACTCTGTAGAAAGACCAGAGATCTCAAAATTACATGTTAAGATGGTGGAGGAGTAGGAGACCTGGATTTCGTCTGGTCTCAGGAATTCAGCTGGATAGGGATCAAACCATTCTGAACACCTACGAACTCAACAGGAGATCGAAGAAAAGAATAGCAACAAATCTCTGAACAGAAAAGCGACCACTTTCTGGAAGGTAGGACATGCGGAGAAATGAATCCGAGGCAATATTCTGGAGGATGGATGGCGGGGGAGGGGGCCTCAGTCAGCAGCTTCTGGCAAGTGATAGAGCCCAGGAGCACAAAATCGGAACTTTTAGAAGTCGGCTCCGCTGAGGGACGTCGGTCCAGTGGGTGGAACCCTCTCTGGGACAGTGTGGTCTCAGGACCCTCGGGGTTACAGAAAGACCAGGGGCACCTGAGTGAGGCAGAGCTCCCAGGTATCGGAGCGGGGAAGCCGGCTGCACAGACAGAGCCAAGGCATGGGCTCTCAGCTCGGGGTCGCCATAAACCGTGATCCACGGCTCAGTCAGGCCACTGCTTCTCCAGCAGGGACCCAACAAGCGGCAGGTCCGGGGAGACTCCCCTTCCTCCCCCGGGAGGAGCGGCCCGGGAGTGCACCACAGGGATCTGCTGGGTTTGGAGACTCCACACGGGGTCAGGTGCCAGAGAGAAATGCTCGGTCACAGGCCGGGGGAGCACGGAGTGCGGCCGGAGACCGGGGAGACAGGAGTGAGGGACTGCTTTTCTCAGGGGGCTCACTGAGGAGTGGGGCCCCGAGTTCTCGGCTCCTCCGGTCGGAGATTAGGGGGTTGCCATTTTCACTCTCGCCCTCCAAAGCTGTACGGAAAGCTTGCAAGGAACAAAAGTTCCCGAGAGCAAACCCGAGCAGATTACTTAGCCCGACCGGCAAGGGCAGGGCAATTCCGCTCCGGCAAAGACATTTGGGAACCACGGCAACAGGCCCCTCCCCCAGAAGATCAGTGAGAACAGCAAGCCAAGACCAAGTTTACCGATCAATGAGAATGGCAGAACTCCAGCGCTAGGGGAGTACTGCACAGAATCCATGGCTTTTTTCCCCCCTGATTCTTTAGTCTTTCAAAGTTAATTTTTTTAATTTTCTTTTTTTTCTTTTTCTTTTTGAATTTTTCTTTTTCCCTTTTTCAACCAACATCTTATCAATCCCTTTTTTAAAAATCTTTTTTATTTTTCATTTTTAGAGTCATACTCTATCTCTTCATAGTAGTTAACCTTATTTTTGGTATATATATAAGATGTTCTCTCTTCAAAATTTTGGGATACAGTTTCTTCTAACATACCAAAATATACCCTAAATCTCTAGTGTATGGCTTTGTTCTAATCTCCTGCCTGATCACATTCTCTCCCTTTTTTTTTTTAAATCCTCTTCTTTCTTTTTTCAATCAACTTCTTATCAATTCCTTTTAAAAAATCTTTTATAATTTTCATCTTTACAGTCATATTCCATCCCTTCATCGTATTTAACCTTATTTCTGTACATATATGTTTTTCTTTCTTTAAAATTTTGGGAGTCACTTTTTTCTAACAGACCAAAATACACCCAAAATCTAGTGTGTGGCACTGATCTATGCACCAGCCTGATCATATTTGATCATATTCTGGTTTTTTTTTTATCTTTTTCCTTTTCTTTTTTTTTCTTTTTTCTTTCTTTCCCTTTCTTTTCCCCTGGTTTCAGGTCTCTTCTGATTTGTTTAGTGTATATTTTTCTGGGGTTGTTGTTACCCTGTTAGCATTTTGTTCTCTCATTCATCTATTCTCCTCTGGACAAAATGACAAGATGGAAAAAATCACCTCAAAAAAAAGAACAAGAGGCAGTACCGACTGCCAGGGACCTAATCAATATGGACATTCGTAAGATGTCAGAACTAGAGTTCAGAATGGCGATTATGAAGATACTAGCTGGGCTTGAAGAAAGCATGGAAGATATTAGAGAAATCCTTTCTGGAGAAATAAAAGAATGAAAATCTAACCAAGATGAAATCAAAAAGGCTATTAATGAGGCACAATCAAAAATGGAGGCTCTAACTGCTAGGATAAATGAGGCAGAAGAGAGAATCAGTGACATAGAAGACCAAATGATGGAAAATCAAGAAGCTGAGAAAAAAAAGAGATAAACAACTACTGGATCACGAGGGCAGAATTTAAGAGATGAGTGATACCATAAGACGAAACAACATTAGAATAATTGGGATCCCAGAAGAAGAAGAAAGAGAGAAAGTGGCAGAAGGTATATTCGAGCAAATTATAGCAGAGAACTTCCCCAATCTGGGGAAGGAAACAGGCATCAAAATCCAGGAAGCACAGAGAACCCCTCTCAAAATCAATAAAAATAGGTCAACACCCCGACATAAGTAAAACTTATGAGTCTCAGAGACAAAGAGAAAATCCTGAAAGCAGCTCGGGAGAAGAGATCTGTAACCTACAATGGTAGAAACATTAGATTGGCAACAGACCTAGCCACAAGACCTGGCAGGCCAGAAAGGACCGGCATGATATATTCAGAGCACTAAATGAGAAAAATATGCAGCCAAGAATACTATATCCAGCTAGGCTGTCACTGAAAATAGAAGGAGAGATAAAAAGCTTCCAGGACAAACAAAAACTAAAGGCATTTGCAAACATGAAACCAGCCCTACAAGAAATATTGAAAGGGGTCCTCTAAGCAAAGAGAGAGCCTAAAAGTAACATAGGCCAGAAAGGAACACAGACAATATACAGTAACAGTCACCTTACAGGAAATACAATGGCACTAAATTCATCTCTTTCAATAGTTACCTTGAATGTAAATGGGCTAAATGCCCCAATCAAAAGACACAGGCTATCAGACTGGCTAACAAAACAAGCCCCATCGATATGCTGTCTGCAAGAGACTCCTTTTAGACCCAAAGACACCCCCAGATTGAAAGTGAGGGGGTGGAAAACCATTTACCATGCTAATGGACACCAAAAGAAAGCTGGCGTGGAATCCTTATATCAGACAAATTAGACTTTAAACCAAAGACTGTAATAAGAGATGAGGAAGGACACTATATCATACTTAAAGGGTCTATCCAACAAGAAGATCTAACAATTATAAATATCTATGCCCCTAACATGGGAGCAGCCAATTAATAACAAAAGCAAAGAAACACATCGACAACAATACAATAATAGTGGGGGACTTTAACACCCCCCTCACTGAAATGGACAAATCATCTAAGCAAAAGATCAACAAGGAAATAAAGACTTTAAATGACACACTGGAACAAATGGACTTCACAGATAGATTCAGAACATTCCAACCCAAAGCAACAGAATACACATTCTTCTCTAGTGCCCATGGAACATTCTCCAGAATAGATCACATCCTAGGCCACAAATCAGGTCTCAACTGGTACCAAAAGATTGGGATCATTCCCTGCATATTTTCAGACCACAATGCTTTGAAACTAGAACTCAATCACAAGAGGAAAGTCGGAAAGAACTCAAATACACGGAAGCTAAAGAGCATCCTACTGAAGAATGAATGGGTCAACCAGGAAATTAAAGAAGAATTTTAAAAATTCATGGAAACCAATGCAAATGAAAACACAACTGTTCAAAATCTTTGGGATGCAGCAAAGGCAGTCCTAAGTGGAAAACCCTTTCTCAAGAAACAAGAAAGTTCTCAAATACACAGCCTAACCCCACATCTAAAGAAGCTGGAGAAAGAACAGCAAATAAAGCCTAAACCCAACAGGAGAAGAGAAATAATAAAGATTAGAGCAGAAATCAATGAAATAGAAACCAAAAGAACAGAGGAACAGATCAACAAAACTAGGAGCTGGTTCTTTAAAAGAATTAATAAGATTGATAAACCCCTGGCCAGACTTATCAAAAAGAAAAGAGAAATGACCCAAATAAATAAAATCATGAATGAAAGAGGAGGGATCACAACCAACACCAAAGAAATACAAACAATTATAAGAACATATTATGAGCAACTATATGCCAGCAAATTAGATAATCTGGAAGAAATGGATGCATTCCTAGGGATGGATCAACTACCAAAACTGAACCAGGAAGAAATAGAAAACCTGAACAGACCTATGACCACAAAGGAAATTGAAGAAGTCATCAAAAATCTCCCAAAAAACAAGACCCCAGGGCCAGATGGCTTCCCAGGGGAATTCTACCAAACATTTAAAGAAGAATTAATACCTATTCTTCTGAAACTGTTCCAAAAAATAGAAATGGAAGGAAAACTTCCAAACTCGTTTTATGAAGCCACCATTACCTTGATCCCAAATTAGACAAAGACCCGATCAAAAAGGAGAATTACAAACCAATATCCCTGATGAACATGGATACAAAAATTCTCACCAAAATACTAGCCAACAATACATTAAAAGGATTATTCACCACGACCAAGTGGGATTTATTCCTGGCCTGCGAGGTTGGTTCAACATCCGCAAATCAATCACTGTGATACAATACATTAATAAAAGAAAGAACAAGAATCATATGATCCTCTCAATAGATGCAGAAAAAGCATTTGACAAAGTACAGCATTCCTTCTTGAACAAAACTCTTCAGAGTATAGGGATAGAGGGTACATACCTCAATATCATAAAAGCCATCTATGAAAAACCCACAGCGAATATCATTCTCAATGGGGAAAAACTGAGAACTTTTCCCCTAAGGTCAGGAACATGGCAGGGATGTCCACTATCACCACTGCTATTCAACATAGTACTAGAAGTCCTAGCCACAGCAATCACACAACAAAAAGAAATAAAAGGCATCCGAATCGGCAAAGAAGAAGTCAAACTCTCACTGTTTGCAGATGATATGATACTTTATGTGGAAAACCCAAAAGACTCCACCCCAAAACTGCTAGAACTCATACAGGAATTCAGTAAAGTGGCAGGATATAAAATTAATGCACAGAAAGCAGTGGCATTCCTATATACCAACAACAAGACAGAAGAAAGAGAAATTAAGGAGTCGATCCCACTTACAATTGCACCCAAAACCATAAGATACCTAGGAATAAATCTAACCAAAGAGGCAAAGGATCTGTACTCAGAAAACTATAAAATACTCATGAAAGAAATTGAGGAAGACACAAAGAAATGGAAAAACATTCCATGCTTATGGATTGGAAGAACAAATATTGTGAAGATGTCAATGCTACCTAGAGCAATCTACACATTTAATGCAATCCCTATCAAAATACCATCCACTTTTTTCAAAGAAATGGAACAAATAATCCTAAAATTTGTATGGAACCAGAAAAGACCCCGCATAGCCAGAGGAATGTTGAAAAAGAAAAGCAAAGCTGGTGGCCTCACAATTCTGGACTTCAAGCTCTACTACAAAGCTGTCATCATCAAGACAGTATGGTACTGGCACAAAAACAGACACATAGATCAATGGAACAGAATAGAGAGCCCAAAAATGGACCCTCAACTCTATGGTCAACGCATTTTGACAAAGCAGGAAAGAATGTCCAATGGAAAAAAGACAGTCTCTTCAACAAATGGTGTTGGGAAAATTGGACAGCCACATGCAGAAGAATGAAACTGGACCATTTCCTTACACCACACACAAAAGTAGCCTAAAAATGGTTGAAAGAGCTAAATGTGAGACAGGAGTCCAACAAAATCCTAAAGGAGAACATAGGCAGCAACCTCTTCGACCTCAGCCGCAGCAACTTCTTCCTAGAAACATTGCCAAAGGCAAGGGAAGCAAGGGCAAAAATGAACTATTGGGAGTTCATCAAGATAAGAAGATTTTGCATAGCAAAAGAAACAGTCAACAAAACCAAAAGAAAACCGACAGAATGGGAGAAGATATTTGCAAATGACATATCAGATAAAGGGCTAGTATCCAAAATCTATAAAGAACTTCTTAAACTCAACACCCAAAGAACAAATGATCCAATCAAGAAATGGGCAAAAGACATGAACAGACATTTTTCCAAAGGAGACATCCAAATGGCCAACAGACACATGAAAAAGTGCTCAATATCGCTCGGCATCAGGGAAATCCAAATCAAAACCTCAATGAGATACCACCTCACACCAGTCAGAATGGCTAAAATTAACAAGTCACGAAACGACAGATGTTGGCGGGGATGTGGAAAACGGGAACCCTCCTACACTGTTGGTGGGAATGCAAGCTGGTGCAACCACTCTGGAAAACAGTATGGAGGTTCCTCAAAAAGTTGAAAATAGAGCTACCCTATGACCCAGCAATTGAACTACTGGGTATTTACCTGAAAGATACAAACGTAGTGATCTGAAGGGGTACATGCACCCTGATGTTTATAGCAGCAATGTCCACAATAGCCAAACTATGGAAGGAGCCAAGATGTCCATTGACAGATGAATAGATAAAGAAGAAGTGGTATATATATACAATGGAATATTATGCAGCCATCAAAAGGAATGAGATCTTGTCATTTGCAATGACGTGGATGGAACTGGAGGGTATTATGCTGAGCAAAATAAGTCAATCAGAGAAAGACATGTATCATATGATCTCACTGATATGAGGAATTCTTAATCACAGGAAACAAACTGAGGGTCACTGGAGTGGTGGGTGGTGGGAGGGATGGGGTTGCTGGGTGATGGACATTGGGAAGAGTATGTGCTATGGTGAGCACTGTGAATTGTGTAAGACTGATGAATCACAGACCTGTACCTCTGAAACAAATAATACATTATATGTTAAAAAAAAGAAGGTAGTAGGAAGGGAAAAATGAAGGGGGGAAATCAGAGGGAGGGACGAATCATGAGAGACTATGGACTCTGAGAAACAACCCGAGGGTTCTAGAGGGGAGGGGGTGGGGGGAGAGTTTAGCCTGGTGATGGGTATTAAGGAGGGCACGTACTGAATGGAGCACTGGGTGTTACGCACAAACAATGAATCATGGAACACTACATCAAAAACTAATGATGTAATGTATGGTGATTAACATAACATAATAAAAAAAAAAAGACCAGAGATCTCATATTTTTTTTTAATTTGGCCTAGTTCTGTGGTTTTCAGAACTGCTTAGAACACATTATCCACTCACCAGTTCTGTCCCTGTGAAAACAGACTAATTTTTACCCCCTGAGTCATACAGAACTGAATCTAGATGCCCAAGTCCTATGAAGGACCAGATCCCATGGCCCTCATCATCAGAGGTGCAAAACCACCCATCCCTCAGTATAGCTCCTCCTTTGGGGGTAAGAAATAGACGTTTTCCTGAGTTTCTATGCTTCCATGCCTCCTCCCAGGCCAGATATGGCATAACGGAGGATTACTACCTCACTGCAGCCAGACAGTAAGAGATATGTTTTAGAAATGGCCTGTCTGTAGTATTTTTAAATTTCTTTCTGGAGCTCACATTTCAAAATTACCTTTAAAACCTTGATCTAATTAAGTAAAGCCTCAATTACCTGGGATCTTTAAATACATAAGTTTTCTATTCTCTACCTTTCAGAGAGATGGAAAAATCATAAGAAAATAAGTAGACTGTCAAGAATTAAATTTATAAAATATTGCCAGAGAATGTTTTGGAATTCTGAAAAATGTGGAATCTTCTACAGTTTCTATAGTTTAGAATATTTTGCCTTGAGAATGTAAGTCTTGGCCCTCATGATCAGTTTTCAAAGACGTGGATGTTATCCCTCATAGCATAGTGTAAGTAACATCATTTCAAGAGTAAAAAAAATCAGAATAGAAAGGAGATTCAAGTTGATATTTCATTCATGAAAAACCTAATTAACAACAACAACAACAAAAACCCTGTTCCCTGACCATTCCAAGGTTTTGCTAAGCACAGGCTATCCTTGACCTACAATAGCTCTGAAAGTGGTAATATTCATCCAAAGATACTGTCTATAAAGAGACTAATATCAGCTTGCTACTTCTTAATGTACAGCATCAGATGTAGAGAGATATATTGATTATTTTTATTTCGAATAGGGTTTGTTTAAATTATAACCAAAGATCAGGCAAACTTGAGGCAATATATAAACTGTTTAAGAGTAACAGAGTATTTTGGGAAATGTGGAAGTTAATTCTACCTTCATAACGTGATACCATGCTATTGATCTTCTTAAATAGCAAAATGGCTATATTCTTAAATACAATTATGAAATTATGTAGACTTAGTTAACATAGCACAGTTAATTTGTGAATTAGCCTGTGAATTAGTCTGTGAATTTTAGCCACATACAAATATTACTACCCCAAGGTTATTCTAATTCATATGTTGATCTGGTAGATTTAGTAAAATTCCATTTATTACTTTGAAGTTTATGATATGAGCAAGTCAAATGTCAAAACATTCTTAAACCAAAATGACAGCACACATTTCAGTGGATGGGATTTTATGCAAAATTATGGCAGAATTCAATAACCATCTGTCCTACCAAAAAAGATTTGCTTACAATGTTAAAAACAATTCAAAAGAAAAATTCATCCCAAACCCAAACTATGTATTGGTTTGAGACTAACTTAGCACCTTAGTTCTCTAGGCAGGAAGCCGATGAACCGCAAATGTATTCTGGACTCTGCTGCTTCAGTGGTGCAGAGGATGACAAGGTCACTCTGACTGGTTTGGCCTGAGCAGGACACAGAAGCTCCCTCTAAACTCTGTGGGGATATTACGCTGTCAAATGTTAATACACTCACAGTCCTGAAGAAAATCCAGACACCAAGTCTCCACTTGCTGCTAGATAGTCAGCTTGGAACATTGTCTTGTACAACCATCACTCCAAAATGTGATCTGAATTATTTTCTCAGTATTAAAGAAAGAGCTAATCCAACCCACTTCCACTGTCTATCCACTGAGCAAAAACAAGCCATTACCCCATATTTAAGAAGTAAATCTGCCAGTGCTAGATGCTTTCCTCTCTGTTCTCAATAAACTATGAAAGTATTCCCTATATGAATTAAAAGATTTATTGAATAAGAGATCAGTGATTTAGATACACTCAAACCAGACATCTGTTAATTCTTCAAATATTAGCTCCCACTCTACCAATAAGCAAAATGCCTCCAAAATCATCCCCACCAGTGAATTATGCCAAACCCAAATGTCTTTTGTTGTAATGTTTGTTTTTAATGTTCCAAGAGGCATGAAGAACAAGCATCTGGTTTTCAGTAAGTCTTTTCATCCCATTTTCTGGTATTTAATTGATGCATACAAAGTTCAAAGAACTCATGAGCACTCTCAAAATGAAATTACTCCGTTCACACCAAAACACATGGTTCTGCAAGCCAACCATACTCATATTTTCTCCTTTGAAAATTAACATAACAGCAGCACCAGATAGTACCCCCATCCCAAGTCTCATATTCACACATCCCAGAATGGATGCTCAGTACAGAGACTAAATAGCGACAAATATTTTTCCTGTTGAGGAGACTAATAATAATAATCCAGTATCCAGGCAGCATATCAATTCAGTGTTTCTGTTTTGAGGGTAGCATTGTTTAGCCGAAGTCTGAAATATGACAGGGAAGACTGGAATGTTTCAGAAGCAACTTGTACAATATTGTCTCCACCACTGAAAATCTAGGTGACCTTATAAAGCCTTCACTGAGTCCCAACCATATTTCCATATCTGTAAGTAAGGGGTGAAAAATAAATGTCTTGCGCCAACCACAAATATTCCAAAAATAAAATGAAATTGGTAAGGCAAAAGAAAAGAAGAAGAATAACAACGTCTCTTTCAAGTTTGGAAAACTCTAAGAATCCTGATTTCTCTCCAACACATTGTGTGGAGTTTGCTCAATTTGGTCTCTGGAGGAAAGTTATAGTAATCTTTATTCCAGGGAGGAGATGTCTTCAGAGGCAATAGGAAAACCTTTTAAGATAAACCTCATTTTCTTCAGAGCAAGGTGGGAGGCTCATATTTCTGTTCAGTTACAGAAGATGATCTCAGAACAAAACAACAGGCAACTCCCCATCTAGACAAGCTAGATAAATAGGGCCCTGGGTCCTTTTTGTGAGATGACTTTGCCCCTAATCTCAAACATGTCAGTGTTACCATTTTGTGGCAGGCAAAAATCTTCAAGTAATAAAAGATTCCCTTTAAAGTAGATACAACATCAGATATCTTTCTGCATATATTAAAGCATCTCAAAGCCTTTTCAGTATATTGCTTTGGAAACAATGACGACTACAGAGAGAAAAGATAGGAGGGTTGGATTATCCATCCCTCAGGAAATTAAATCTTTGACATTTATTCGTTAAAATGTTTTAAATTTCACATCCCAATTATAAGTTACTGTATTTCGAAGGATGCTATAGCAAAATCCAGAGACGCCTAACATTTTGTCAAATGAAGCCAAACCTATTTTTCATGGAGCATTAAGAAAACTGTTGAGTGTGGGCAACTCTCAAAGACCTAATTGACTCACTGATCCTATGACAATGGAAATGTGGTGACTTTAAAAAAATCAAACAGATTGGCAAAGTGAGTACAGGACTAAAATATTGACTCCCTACAGCTGAAAACAATCAGGGAATGCATACAAGACAAAATGGATTTTATGCTCTACAACAATCCATTTCAGGCATTTCAATGCAAAGTAAAACACAAACAGATGTTGAAAACAGTTAACCTACTGAACCTACCTGCTAAAAGGAATCCTGCAGTAAAAAAAAAAAAAAAAGAAAAAAGGTACAAGTAAAGATTTTATGTGTTAGATGAAGCAGCAATTTCTTTCTGAATACCTGGAGCAAAGGGATGAATTCCAAACTTAACATTCATCATTTGTTTTGCTATATTTCATGAACATTCTGGTTGGAAAATACAGAGTTCTGTGTTACGTTCCATGACAAAACATGTCTATGCCATATGTTAAGATCTAATTAATTTGACTTATTCTGCTCATGCTTATTTAGCACCTATTCTGTGCACAGCTGGGCTACAGGAATATAAAGATGAGAAAGACATAGTCCCTGCCCTCCAGGAGTTGACAGCCTGCCTCCCAGGAGAGGCACAACTTCACGAGTGACTTCAAAACCCAGGGACAGGACAGTAATACACATATGTAGAAAGGACAACAAGTCAACCATAAGAGTGGAGTAAACTAGGGCACAGTCAGGTCACACTGTTATGTTTTTTAAAATATGTAAGCTTTTACTTTTGTGCCAAGATGGAACAAGAGTATTTCTTGAGCATTTGGGTCTCAAAGCTTGTGTGTATTGGTTGAGGGAGGAGGGAAGCAAAGGAAATCAATGTAATGACATTTTAAGCAGGGCAATTTTTCACTGATGGGACTCTCACACATATTTCAGGACATTTGGCATCCCTGGACACCACCTAATAAATGCCAGCAGTAACTTTCCCCCCCACCCCAGCCCAGGCATTGTGACCCATGATGCATCCTCCATTATTTCCAAATGCCCCCAGGGTACTACAGTTTCTGGTTGAGAAGCATTTGGGCTGTCTAGCAGGCATCTGTTGAACACGTACTGCACGGTCAGCTCAATGCCCTGGATGCAAGGTAAAGTCCTCGGTTAGCAAATTTCTCCCACATTCTATAGGCATTAACTAACACTGAGAGTTAATATCTTTAAGTAAACACTGAGAGTTTATACCTTTTTTCCAAAGAGAGATGGTATAATTTTTGAGATCAAACCTCATGTCTCTTAATTGCGACCATCATCCTACCTGGCATATAAAAGGACACAGAATCTTAATGTCAACATTAACTAAAGAGGAGAAGCATAATTTATTAAGCCTTTCAAAACCTAACATCTACTACATTAAACCAGGAATGGCAAGGAAGAGTAAGGAGTAGTATTTGGGGGGAAATACACATGGGGTGATTATTTCTTGGGCAGACAGGGCATGAGGCCTTAAGCTTTGGTGGACCTGTAACCAAGTGGGGTTCATGTAGGATTTTAGACTTTGGACAATCTTTGCAGCCTCTGCCCCCAAGCTACATAGCTGTAACTTGGCCTAGGGTTTCAGGTGAGGCTGAGGTAGGATCAAACCTTTGTAGTTCTGGAGGTGAGCAGAACAAAACATGCTGTTTGGAAACTACAAAGCAGCTGAGATGCTTTGGCTCTCCAGGAGTAGACGTGAACTTCTGGTTTTGACTATTTGTGCCAGTCTTAGAATAGATATTGAAGAAAGGCTGCCCCAGGTTCCATTTCTTATTATGTTGTTTTAAACTATAGTCAGGGCCATGGAAAGAAACCAGTAAGTGGAGGTAACAACACCTCAGATGTACGGGGCTTATCCAAAGGCCTTAGCCATCCTCCATCACATGGTCCTAATCCACCCTGGATTTGCTAAATAACCTTTGACCCTGGCCTTAGATTTAGAGGCTAGTTCATGGATTCTGTCAGGGAAAGGTGGCAGATTTTGTTTCAAAACAAACAAAAAGAATGATGTCTTTATCATCTTGTATTCCATCTTCCTGAGGTGAAGTAGGAACACAACTAAATAAAATTTTTATAAATGCAATCTTAAAAAGGCCATTTAAAAAGCCTGTGCATTGAACATTCTGTCTTGACAAAATCAATTTAACTCGGGGAGTCAAAGGAGATGTGGAATGGTTTAAAAAACATACTTCAGTCTTATTTCCAAAACAACAAACTAATGAAGCTAGAGGCAGAAAGAGATTTCCTTAAGAGAAAGGCTGAGACTTGAGCCAATGAGCTGAGCAGAAAGGAAGAAGAAAACATGACTCTGAAGGTCTAGATAAAGACTAGCAAAATTGCACCCAGGTCTACTACTGTTAAAGAGGCTATTAGAAAGGGGAAGATAGTTTTGGTGGTTATTAGATAATAATATATGCCTGGAACCCAAAGAAATCAAACAGAGGAAGAAGGGTAAGATCTCAAAGAACAAATGAATTAATTGCCCCCAAGGAGGCAAGCACCGGAGAAATTACTGAAAGCTGGCCTCTTAAACCTGCCAGTGGACTGTTCATTGCAAGAGCAATTCAGAAACTGTGCCTTCTAGATTGTACAGCTATGCCAAGTGGCTACTGAAAACAGTATTCATGGAACACACAGTCTATCAGAGGAGAAAGAGAGTAAATAGTTATACAAATCTTCATTCAATATAATTGTGTTAAGTGCTATATAGAGTAACTACTGGGTAAATAATTTGTGGTAATGTGAAAATGAACATACAAAACTAACTTCCACTTTTTCATGAAAACTTAACATGTTATTCTTAACTACAACAGGAAACAGTCTAATACTGAAAATACTTCAGTGACAAGGAATTCTAATGAATATTTACTTATTAGCACTCAAAACTGAATTACTAGAATTATTTCACCCATAATTAAATAATTTACCTTCCCCATTTCTTTCTAATGATGGTTCCAAATGTTTTTAATATGTTAATTCATATTTACAGTATAATCTGTGCCACTTAATAGTTATGGTCATAGTCCAAAGTATTAAGAATTACAAAACATTTCTTAAAATTATAAAGTTGATGATGAAAAAGATGACTTTTCAGAATATAAATCTCATTGGCCCAGCCATCATATCTTTAAATTTTGTTTTGATATCTTTCCACAGTTAGTATTCCCAAGTAAAAGAACATTTTAAAAATCAGTTTATGATTGTATCAAAAAGGATAAAATGGGGCACCTGGGTGGCTCAGTCGTTAAGCATCTGTCTTCAGCTCAGGTCATGATCCCAGGGTCCTGGGATCGAGCCCCGCATCGGGCTCCCTGCTCTGCGGGAAGCCTGCTTCTCCCTCTCCCACTCCCCTTGCTTGTGTTCCCTCTCTCGCTGTGTCTCTCTCTCTGTCAAATAAATAAATAAACTCTTAAAAAAAAAGGATAAAATACCTAGGAATAAATTTAACTAAGGAAATGAAAGACCTGTACTCTGAAAACCATAAGACATTGATGAAATAAATTAAAGATGACACAAACAAATATAAAGATCTACCATGCTCATGGATTAGAAGAATTAATATTGCTAAAATGTCCATACTCTCATAAGCAATTTACAGATTCAGTGCAATTCCTATCAAAATACCAAGAGCATTTTTCACAGAACTAGAATAATCCTAAAATTTGTATAGGACCACAAAAGACCCGGAATAGCTAAAGCAATTGAGAAAGAAGGACAAAGCTGGGGGTATCCCAATCCCAGATTTCAAGATATAATACAGAGGAACTGTAATCAAGACAGTATGGTACTGGCACAAAAACAGACACATAGATCAATGGAACAGAACAGAGAGCCCAGAAATAAACCCACACTTACATGGTCAATTAATCTATGAAAAAGGAGGCAAGAATATACAGTAAGAAAAAGTCTTTTTAATAAATGGTGGTGGGAAAATTGGATAGCTACATGCAAAAGAATGAAACTGGACTTTCTTAAACCACTGTTTTACACCATATACAAAAATGAACTCAAAATAGATGATAGACCTAAATGTGAGACCTGAAACCATAAAACTCCTAAAAGAAAACAAAGGCAATAATCTCTTTGACATCAGCCTTAGCAACATGTTTTTAGATGGGTCTCCTAAAGCAAGTGAAACAAAAGCAAAATTAAACTATTGGGACTACACAAAAATAAAAAGCTTTTGCATACCAAAGAAAACTATCAACAAAACAAAGAGGCAACCTACGGAATGGGAGAAGATATTTGCAAATGATTTATCCAATAAGGGATTAATATCCAAAATATATAAAGAAGTGATACAACTCAACACCAAAAAACCTCCCAAACCTGAATAGACGTTTTTCCAAAGAAGACATACAGATGGCTAAAAGACACATGAAAAGATGCTCAACATCACTAATCATCAGGGAAATGCAAATAAAAACTGCAATGAGATATCATTTTACATCTGTCAGAATGGATAGTATCAAAATGACAAGAATTAACAAGTGTTGGTGAGGATCTGAAGAAAATGGAACCCTCGTCTCGTGCACTCTTGGTGGGAATATAAATTGGTGCAGCCCCTGTGGAAAACAGTATGGAGATGCCTCAAAAATTAAAAATAGAAATACCATATTATCCAGTAATTCCATTATTGGGTATTTACTCAAAGAAAACAAAAATATTAATTTGAAAAGATATATGCACTTTTATGTTTATTGTAGCATTATTTACAATAGCCAAGGTATAGAAGCAACTCAAGCGTCTGTCAATAGATGAATGGATAAAAAAAAATAGTGGAATATTAGTCAGCCATAAAAAGAATAAGATCTTGCCATTTGTGACAACATGGATGATCTAGAGGGTATTATGCTAAGTGAAGTAAGTCAGAAAAGACAAATGCCATATGATTTCACTTACATGTGGAATCTAAAAAAAACAAAATAAATGAACAGACAGACAGACTTAAATATAGAGAACAAACCGGTGGTTGTCAGAGGGGAAGTGGGTGGGAGGATGGGCAAATAGGTGAAAGGGAAATTTCTTTAAATTATAATATATTATTTCATAAAGAATAACATTTGCCAATTCTCCTGAATTGCTTTCCAGTGCTAAAGTTGTCTGTCTATACTTTGAGACAAAACCAAACATATAAATAATAAATGTTTTAAAATATGTAGTATGTTTTGAATGTATTTAATTTGCTTATGAAAAGGCACACCACTGAATCCAAATTAGGAGACTAAACTAGTAAAAAAAAGGTATTTTTAAATGTTTAGTAATTGCCTAAATGCAGTGTATTGACATTTATCCTTTACGAAAATGCAATTAAAAATCATGATTGTGAACTAAGTGATTATAAATAATCCTGTTTTCATATGAAGAACTTAGAAAAAATTCTCCTTTTGGAAATGTAAGATTGTGTATTAACAGTGTACTTTTTGTTTACTGCCTCCCCCCCGAAAAAAAGTTGCCGTGATTACAAATAGTCTTAGTGTAGATACAAACATAAAAAGTTTTAAATCTCCTGAAATTATTAAGTAAAACATATTTACTTTTTTCTCCTTTTTTAAAAATTTGAAACAACCACCTATTTATAGGAAAGGTGGAAGTGCAATACAAAGAACTATTTTTCTGAACCATTTCATAAGTTGCCAACTGGATCCCTATCACTCTGGAATATGACAGTGGACATTTCCTACAAACAGGACATTCTCCTACATAACTACAGCACAACCACCAAAACCAGGAAATTACACTGATAGACTTCTACCATCTAATTCTCAGAACTCACTCAGGTTTTACCAATAGTCCCAATAATACCCCTTTTACCAAAAGAGTCTAATTTAGAATTGGATGTCACACTTGGTTTTCATGTTTCCTTTGTCTCCTTCAGTCTTCCTTTGACCTCCATAACTTTGACGCTTTTGTAAATTACAGACCAGTTATTTTGTGGAGTGTTGAGTTGCGGTTTAGGATTAAATTCAGACGTCTGTAGCAGAAATACCACAAAAGTGATCCTATATTCTTCTCCTTGCCTCCTATCAACGTATTCCTTTGCTGATACAATCACATCAATCACGTGGTGTCTGCAAGGCCTCCCTCCTATAATATTACTCTCTTCCTCTCCCCCACTCATCTGTGTAATCAATAAGTATTTTGTGGTGAGGTATTGAAATTATGTAACTATCCCATCCCTTCAAATTTTCAGTTTATCCTTTTTTTGGCACGTGCATGAACTCTTGGTTTCCTATTTTATTCAATGGTTTATCGTCTGTTACCACCATTACTTATTTTGACGCTAAACGGCTTTCCATTTGGCCAGTGGGAGCCAAGTCAGTCTGCATGCTATTGTTCCTTGAGCCCTTTCTTGCTTTCTGGAACAAGATGGCTGTTTCAGACTCATCTTGTACTTTCCTTGCCTCACCCTTGGAATTAGCCATTTCTCCAAGAACCTTGGTTCCTTTTTGTAAAAAATGGTATCTAAAACCTAGAGCTGGCTGTCCCTTGGAACCTACAGGGTGTGCTCACTGCTCTTAGGTTGTCACTGTTCCCAGTGTCTTTCAGCAGACAAGAGCCACAGGGGGAAATGTATTTATCTTTTGTCCGCATATACATACACACATTACATCTGTATTTATCTATTCTTATATGTTGAAACACATTTATACCCGTATCTCCAATTCCAATCCCATATCACAGGGTTCTAGATTTAGCTTTCTGCCTTTCTTTATCTTTAACTCCTTTTTCCCATAGCAAAAGACGTGGCTTATTCTTGTTGTGTGTAATTATTTGATCAGTCCTCCAGGCTGCAACAAGTCTCCCGGCCCCATCTCCACCCCATCTCCGCATGGGGCGCCAGGCTCACGCTGTCTGAGCTCTGACATCCTGCCCCGGCTGCCCCCACGCTTGGTTGCCTTCTTCATCCCACTCAAGCTCTGACCCCACACCCAGGCTGACCCCATACCCACCCCTCCTTTCCCTACTTGGGCTCCAACATACCCCGCAGGGCACCACTCCACGGCCAAGCTCTTGGCCACTGCACTGCCCCCGGTTTCAGGACTCGGCTCTTCACCAAGGGGCAAGAATAGGACATCCAAAGAAAGGTTTGAAATCTATAGAAAGCAATCATGTGCTTCCTTTGTTCACTCTCTTCCCACTTCGATAAAAAAGATGGATAAGATGACAAGATCTGGGTCCTTCAGCCTTCTCCCCTACGTTGAAGTCAGGAAGTTGTGAGGGTGTGTATTGTGTGTTTCACGTTTGATGCTGCAGCAGCCAGACCACCATAGAAGCTCTGTGTTCATCGCTTCCTATCTGACTTGACCAATGTGCCGGCCACACTGCAGAGCATTCAACACTCTATTAAGAGGGAAAAGGTCAAATTGGATAATTTGTTATATTTTCCCTTTGTCTTTGAGAAATGTGAGTGGAGAAACAACAAACTTTTTAAAAAGAAAAGCTCGCTTTTAAAAATTAAAAAAATAAATAAAAATTTAAAGAAATTTTGTTTTAATTTTTAAAAATTTTAATAAAAATTACAATAGTTATCCCATGAGTTTTGTTTACTTCCACTAGGAAGAATATTAATTTTTCTGGAAAGAAGATATTTTTCACCTGTTGGGAAAGCTCTCTTCAAGGAAGAAAGGAAGACCGTTGCCTGCTTTTAGGAGTTTCTGACACAAAATGATTGGAGGATATTATTAGTTAGGATTATTTATCTCTTATCCAGAGAGAATTTTTGTTCTTCTTTATTGACATTCCGTTGATAGAGGTCAAGTCAAAACAATCCAAATGAAAAGTGTGGGTGCTAGTCAGGAGGGAGTGAGGAAGACCATCAGAGGTGGCCCCAAGATGACCTGGACCACTGACCCTGGCACATAAATCAGCTCTTGCAGGTCTTTCCAAGGGACCACTTGACTTTCTTGCCAAGGACACCTTTGGAAAGGCTCATTTCTGTTTCAATTTCAGAAAGGATGGGAAGCTCAACTGTATTGTTATGCAGAAGATGGTAGCATAAAAACCACCATTAGCCGGTTTAGGACTATAGTTACCAATTCCGGAATTTACAGTAAAAAAGAAAAAAAAAAAACAACACAAAGACCAGGAGAGAGGGAGCTAGTCTCTAAAATTTGCCCTAACTCCTCCGCAGGATGAATCCGGACAAAGCCTAAGTTCTTCATCCCTTCCTGGCTTGATTCTCCTACCCGCCCCCTTGCCTGGAATTGGTCATCTCCAGTGGGCGGCTGGGTGTGAGCACTTTGAGGGGCCTCCCTAGGGCTATTTTTAACTTGGTATTTTCTGTTTATAGCCTTTCCACTGGGGCAGCCCCAGGTCTGGGGGATTCACTCCAGCTGGGAAATCTGAGAAGACAGCTGGCCTGTATGGCAAATGAGGTATTTTTAGCTGAGACTTGGGGATCTCAGGATTGACCTCAGGGTGGGAGACCCAAAAGACCCATGCAAGAGGAGAGGTGCCCACTCTGAAGTTCCTTAGCAACGGGGCCGCTCAGCTTATTGTTGGAAGAGGAGTGTGTGTATACCCTGGTGGGGGAGGGGAGGCCGGCCTCGGGGCCTTCCCCACAGTAACGCTGTACCCTCCCCACGGAGGCCAGGCCTGGGATGCCCTCCTGCAGGCCAGGGATTCCCTCCCTGGGGACCTCCCAACACCTCCCGGCCCACCTGCTCCATCTGCATCCCCTGGAACTTGTTAGAAATGCAAATTCTAGGGTCCCACCCTGCGATGGGTGATTCTCATGCTAACTAAACGTTGAGAATTAGGGTCCAATCATGTTCACTAGCATTCACAGATAAAAGTATAAGAATAAGGGGCGCCTGGGTGGCTCAGTCATTGGGCATCTGCCTTCAGCTCAGTTCGTGTCTCTCTCTGTCAAATAAATAAATAAATAAATAAATAATATCTTTGGGGGGGAAAAAAGTATAAGACTTTACCCCTACCAAACCCACAGGGCAATCCTTTTTTAAAAATTGATAGACATTATTTTCAGCACATTTTTAGATTTAAGAAACTATTGAGTGGATAGTAGAGAGAGCCAGTAAGTTTTTCCACACCATCTTTCCCTCCTGTGTACTATAACCTCTCTCCACTGTTCAGCCTCAAGGACAATGACATCAACTGAGTTTTGTCATCAAAGGCTGCACTTGAGTCAGTCAGAAACACTCCACTGCTCAGGGAGGATGACTATAATGGGTAGCAATCCTAGGAATGACAGCGCATCTCTACCCTAGCCCAGGCTGGGATGAAGCCAATAACCATAACTGTCTAAAATGATGGAGCCAGACAAACACCTTCTCAAATCAGTCTTAGAAACGATGTTAACATTAGACTATTAGTAAGGAATTTGTCTCCTTTGGCTGCTGTAACCAATTACCACAGTGGCTGACAACAACACACACTTAATTTCCTTTTAATCCTGGAGGTCAGAAGTCTGAAATCAGGGTCACTGGGCCAAAGTCAAGGTGTCAGCAAAGCCGCTTCCTTTGGAAGGTTCTCAGGGGAGAATCTGTTTCCTTGCCTTTTCCAGCTTTTATTGGTTGCCTGTCTGTCGGCCATGGCTGGTGGACCTTCCTGCATCTTGAAAACACTTCTTTCCAACCTCCACACCCACCATCTCATTGCTTCCTTCTCTGACTCTGACTCTCTTGCCCAAGGACATGGGGATTATAGCAGGTCCTCCCAGATAATCCAGGATAATCTCCCCATCTCAGAATCTTAACTAATCACATCTGCAAAGTCCTTTTTGCCATATAAGAGTGCATTCACAGGTCCCGGGAAATAAGACATGGATATATTTGGGGGGCCACTATTCAACCTACCATAGTCCATATGGTCCGTACTATCCAATATGGTAGACACGAGCCACATGTGGTTACTGAGCATAGAAATGTGACCCATCTGACTCGGGATGTGCTGTAAGAGTATTGAAATTTGAAGACTTATTATTTAAAAAAAAAAAGTAATATATTTCATGAATAATTTTTGTATAGATTCCAGGTTAAAATTATAAAATCCTAGACACAGTGAGTTAAATAAAATACATTAACATCGGGGTGCCTGGGTGGCTCAGTTGGTTAAGCGACTGCCTTCGGCTCAGGTCATGATCCTGGAGTCCCGGGATCAAGTCCCGCATTGGGCTCCCAGCTCAGCAAGGGGCCTGCTTCTCCCTCTAACCCTTCCCCTCTCATGTACTCTCTCTCATTCTTGCTCTCTAATAAATAAATAAATATTTTTAAAAAAAATACATTAACATCAATCTGTTTCTTTTTGCTTTTTCAAATGTAGCCACTTTACAGTTTTCTATTATACAAGTGGCCGACATTGCATTTCTAAGGGATGGTGCTACTGTACACCACAAAGGGAAGCAGGGTGATGTTACATTTCAATTGCTTTATTTTTGTCATACTCATAAGGGAGCCCAGACAAAGAAAACAACATTTCTTCTTTCAACCTTCTCTAGGGAGAGCAACTGACTACACAGAATTGAAATTTCAAATCAAGAGGGATATTATCTAGGGACAGACACAACTAAATTCGCCAAAGATAACAGTAACCAAAATAATAATAATAATAATAACAACTTGTATTCTTACAAAGCACCTCCACAAAGCATTATCTTACTGAATCTTTAATCGCAACCATCTCATGAGGGATCCTGTCCCCATTGTTCAGAGAAGGAAACTGAGCCTAGGGAAATGGACTTGCTGGAGGCGCCAACAGCTAAATGATGAGTCAGGTCTGCATGCATGAGCACCGAGGGCTGTGTGAGCCTATTTCCTGGCTTGGGTTTAATGGGTTAATCAGGCTCACTCTACTTCCTGAGTTATTTTATAACCAAGCTTCCTAAATTTCAGAGATTCAACAATTCTTCCTTTTTTTCCTAAGAAGTCTGTTCCTTTGCATCTCTGAACATGTATTTATTATTTTTTGTTTCTTAACAGAAGACAGAGGGGTGTGTGTCCTACCTAGCCATTTAAGGAAAATGATTTTTCTCCTGTATCAAACTGCTCCTCAGCTATGCCCAGAGGCGTATCTGGCTCCCAACTTGATCCTGGGCCATCTACTGGACAAATCAGGGCTCTCTGGTCAGTCTTCTTTGGGGTTGAATGGGAAATTCTGCACTTTGGCAGATGGTCACCATAAGAAGAATCAGCAAAAAGACCCACAAAGAGAGAGGCAGACATTAAGGGCTGCTAGAATGCCTCCTCTCCAGACAGCCCTTCTCAAATGTCAGAAAGACAGGAGGGGAAAAAAAAAAAAAGGTACAATGCACTGCTCATTTTCTCTGCCACATTAACACTTCAGCTTTTAGATCTAGAAACCTTGGAGAGTGTCTAGTCCAGCTACCTCATTTTAGCTATGAAGACACCAGGATCAAACAGGCTGACTTCTGTAAAGTCTCAAAACAACTTAGTATCAGACAAAGACCAGAACTCCCATTTGTGATTTTCTGTTTTTGTTCAACTTGGACAGAATTGTTCTGAATGATCACAGAGAAATAGATTAAGCAAAATAATACAGCTTTGATCTCCAAACCACACTACAGAGGAGTGGCATCTTGTTTGCAGGATGAGGCTCTGAAATAGGCACTCAAAGGTGAAAATCATGTATGGTCAAAATAATCCTTGAAAATCCTTAAGGAAAGTGCCACACTGGAGACCAATACAACTTCTGTCCATAAACCCCACATGGTCAGTTTTTCCAGAGATGGAACAGGCTCATCAGTTGAGTACTAGATGAATTAACTGGTTTGGGGTAGAGGACAAGAAGGCGCAAAGCTTTAAACACAGGACCACACAGAGGACTTCATCGTGGATACATAGGAAGACACCAGTATTCTGAAACTAACCGTGGATTCCCTTCTCTTATCTTGGGCTCTCACTCCCCGGCACTAGGTAGAATGACAGGCAAAGTGACTCATACTACTTAAACCGTTATCCTTCTTCCCTGCACTACCGATTTCGTGTTCAGTGCTTAGTTAGAAGCTAGGCTCCACACGTGCATGAATCTTTGTGTTTTTGTCCACTGGTGTACCCCAAAGCCTAGTACTGTGCCTGGCAGAGAAATGTTCGTTGAGCAAATGGATGAATCTATTCCTCCTTTTGTCCAGGCTGTGTGGCTGATTCTCATAAGTTGAAGTTATTTGGGTCTGGTACATGACTCTTAACCTCTCAGGGTATTATGGTGCCCGAGCCAGAAAATTTCACATGGAACAGTTTACAGAGGTTTTTCCACTACTCATGGGGTTCGGGCAGCCCCACATTAAGATTTCCCGGTGCTATCAACCTTTACCATGCTACTGTGACACTTTAGCAGAATGACCTCATGAGGCTCTCAAGAGTGACACGGTTCACTTTCACAGCTGCATAAAGACCTTTCTTTAAAAGTGTCCCAACTGCTGGAAATAAAAGGTGCTCTTCAAACACTGTCAGCCTAAAGGCTCAAAGGGGTCCTGGGCTGAGCACAACCAGTGGCCCCAAAATGTTCTTCGCCACTCACCCCTTTATTTTCTGCCCAACTCCTAAGCCACACTGTTGGATGCCTGGCCTTTCTCCACAGATATCCTCCTGAGCTGCCAACAGAGTTTCAGCACTGATATTGAATGGCAAGATGGATCACCTACAGGACCACCCTGCATCTCCAACCAGCCCATCAAGCACTGACACTGCACTTGTCACCACCAGCTCTGATGGTGTGGACATCAGAAATGTACTGCAGGAGAATATTCAAACAGCTGCCGGAAGGTGAGCTGACGGAGGCAACTGCCAGCAGATAGAGCGGAAAACATAATTGATGGGCACCCTTCGGCGGAGCTCAGAGCTGAGCAAACACTGCTGCAGAATGCTCAGGGATGAGGCAGACCAACCAGCACTCTGGGACAACAGGGGCTCTATTTGAGCAAAGAGAAAGAAGTCGAGGCTGGCGACAGGGCTGGGAACAGCGACAGGCTCAGGAAGGGGCAGCGGTTCCAGCAATCCAGAAATGAACCATCCCATGGATTCCACATGCATGTAGAAAGCCGACCTAGTCTCCCATCCTGCGTGGTGATTATTTGTCTGTAAGAATAACCAACGTTGTGGACTGTATTTGGCACAAAGCTGATTTTAGCAAAGCCCCAGAAACAAAATCAACCTCTAGGGGGTTAGGAATCCAGGCAGGGAAAGGATTACTTATCTGCATCTGTACTGGCTTGAATCGTGTCCCCCAAAGGTCATGTCCACTGGAATCTCAGAATGTGCCCCTTTTTTTTTTTTTTTGGAAATAGGGTCTTGCTTTTGTACTTATTTAGGGTGAGGTCATACTGGATTAGGACTAGCCCTAAACCAAATATGACTGGTGTCCTTATAATAAGAAAAAAGAACACTGAAATGCAGGGAAAGACTATGAAGGCAGAGTCTGGAGTGATGTAGCTACAAGCCAAGGAAGGCCAAGGATTGCCAGCAACCACCAGAAGCTAGGAAGAGGGGAGGAAGGATTCCTCCACAGAACCTTCAAGGGACATGGCCCTGCTGACGTTTTGATTTTGGACTTGAGTGAATAAATTTCTGTTGTGTTAAGCCACACAGTTTGTAATTATTTGGTACAGAGCCCTGGGAACCTAATACAGAATCTATCCTAGCTAGTCCCAAATATGTCTCTGCATAGTCATTCATTCACAAATAATTAATAAGTACCAACTATGTAGCAGGCATTCTTCTAGCAATGAACAAAAACACAGAAAAATCTCTGCCTATGTGGCGCTTCTATCTGAGAGTAGGAGGACACAGAAAACAATCCAAATAAAGAGGTAAAATATACAGTCTGTCAAATGGTGATAGGTTCAGGACGGGGTCCTACAGAATAAGGCGGAGGTGCTAGTTTCAAATCTGAATAAACTGAACACTCTCAGTGGATCTGAGGCAAACATGGAACCTAGTCTTCTTGTATGGTCATTCTTACAAGAAATCAACATGTCAGGGCACAAGGGAGATAGAAGAGCCTCCCTCTATTAGATTAGAGTCTCTGCTCCAAAACTAGGAAAACCATCAGCCATAAAGGTCATTGTGAGGGAAAAGAACAATATGTTATCAAAAATCATCAAGGCTGAGGGGAGAATGCCCAAGGACTCTGTGGCTAATTCACACTTGTTGACTGATTTATAAAGGGATCTAGCCATTTACCATTCAACAAATACCCCAGCAGTGTCAGAGACGTCAACAAAACAGAAGTGATTTAGCAATACAAAACCACTCCTTGGGAAGAAAAGAAGCAAAAGGAGGCACTGGACAGAAAACCTGTATCCTCCAAGAGCCTCATTAAATTATCACTCAAGTAAAAGAAAGCTCAAGAGGACATTCCACATTGAAAAAGATGTTCTATCAACATAATATGGTAACCAGTGGTCACATGTGACTATTGAGCACTTGGAAAGTGTCTAGTGAGAGAGAAGAACTGAATTTTTAATTGGATTTAATTTTGATGGACTTAAATAATGACATTAATTTTAAATAACAATGTGTGACCAGCAGCTACTCTATTGGAGAGCACACCTTTAGAATCACAGAAGCCTGGATGTGGAGAAAAGCCTGACAGACTCAGTGGGTCTGAGATGAGACCAGTTCTGTTAAGTAAAAATAGGTTAGGGAGACCACTAATATGGGTAGTATTTCTAGGACATATTCATTTCCTTAATCCTCACTGCATTCTTATAAATGATCAGTAGTATTATCCCCATTTGCTGGATGAGGACATTAAGATTCAACAGAAGTATCTGACTTGCCCAGAGCCTTGTAACTTTTAAGGGGTAAAGCCAGAGATTTGAATTTAGCTTAAACACCAAAATCCATACTCTCCCCTCCAAGGCATGTGAGCTAACAGCAGCCTTCATTCTTGTGACTTCTTCCATTGCTATCCCCACTGAAAAACAGTCTAAAACACAAAAGCGCATGCATGTGTATGTGCACATGCATGTGTCTGAGTAGATTTCATGGAACAGGTTAAGTCTGGAGGTTGCTTGAGAGCTTCCTGTGGATCTAGTGTTCCATACAGGTCAGTATTCTTGAGCCAACCTGCCCGCATTTTCTACTTGGCCAGGCAAAGGGGAACGCCAAAAACCCTGATGGGGCGAACAGGCTGCACGGACACATGCTTGGCAAATAACTTATTAAGGCCAAAGTGGAACATGAAATAAACCTTTCTGCCTTGGACCCATTCAGGAAAATTCTGTATGGCAGCTTTCCTGGTCTTCAGGGAATGCCCATTCCCCAACAGTAGAGACACTGAGAAACCCTAAAGCCCAAGTCTTTAGGTCTTTATGTCAAGGGAGGCTAGAGGTAAGGCAAAGAGGGAAAATGAGCAACCAAGTACCTCATTAACAGTATGAGGATCTGAAAATACAGATTTTAGAGCGTGACGATGCTATCTGGAGATAGCAGGCTGCTCAGCTTCTCCTCCAATCTCCTTCCTGTCTGCCCCCCAACAATGGAGAGGGGCAACTGAGGGGCTTGCAGGACAACAGAGCCAGCAAGTGCTGAAATCCAGGCAAAACCATGGTGGGAAAGGTGGCTCTTCCAAAATGAAACCCCAGCTGGTGTGTGGTGATGGCATTGGGTGCCTAGATCTCTAGTCTAACCTCTCAATCCCCAGGAATCTGGTTTTGGGGACTAATTTTTAGCATAGTATCACATACAAACAAACTATCCGGCACCAAATAATACAAACAGGCAGGTGAGTATTGTATTGTGACTAACAAAAATGGATTTTATGACTTTTTAAAAAAAAAAATGCATTGTTTCTTCTCATTCTCTCCGGGTTATGCCAAAAATTAATGTTTTGCAGCATCTTTAATTTCAACACCTTCAGCTAAAATGTGTGTTCTTGGACAACGATCCTGACTTCGCTCCCTTTCTGGTAGCAGTCTGGCATTCCTTGGCAGTTTTGTTTCCATCAGTAAATTCCTTTACAAAAACAAAACCAAAAGACCCTACAAACTACAAATGTGCATATAGAAGCCGCCGTACGTAGTCTTATACATGAATTAGGCTTCGTGGCGCATTGTTCTCAGAGGTTTGCCGCGGGAGGAGAGCTCCACTTCATGAACTGCGAGGACAGCTTCGCTGCGAATGCCCAACCCGGCGGCTTTCCCGACGAGCTCGCAGCTCGCAGCGCCCGGGGCTCGGGCTGGGAATGACCCGCAGTGCTAAAAGCGCCGGCACCGCCAGCCACCGCCACGGGAGCTGGGGAAGAGTCCCCACAGGATCCGACACGACACCACCTTCCTCTCGCCCGCTCAGCCCTCAGAGTCCCCGCCCGCAGAGTCCCCGCCCGCAGCCGGGATCGAGCGGCAGTGAGCGGATTCTGGGACCCTCCTGACACCGCAAAAGAAGGGCAGGCGCGAATCGGACCCTGTTCCTGGGGACTCAGGCCAGTGAGGACCGTCCGTGATGCTCTTCCCTACCTTTCCTCTCCAGAACTAAGGCAGCGCTGTCCCTTTCCAGGACGCGATCGGAGCCCGCCAAACCCGGAGCAGCTCTGAACCTGCACCCCCCGGAGGCTGGCGCCCCGTGTGCCCCCGCGGATTTGCGCCAAGACGAAGTTTGCGCGCTGGGGACGCGGGAGTTCCCGGCACGCTGCAAGCGGGACCGGTTATGGGGTGCCAACGCTCAGAGTGGGCCGGCGAGCTCCAGGCACCAGCTGGTCGCGGGGGGAAGCGAGCGCGAGCCCGGGCTCTGAGAGGGATGGAGACCGAGACGCGCGCAGCTGGAAAGCGGACCTACGTCTGGGGACGGCGGGGCTGCTGCGCCGTGCTCGCAAAGGTCTGGCGTCCGCGACGCTGGCGCAGCGAGGAAGCGGGGGACCCCCGGGGGGCCGGTCGCGACGGCTCCTGCTGGAGGCTCCGCCGGCGCCCGCGCGCCGTCCAGTCCGCTCGCTGCGCGCAGGGCGCCCGGCCGAGGAGGGACTCTGTGGGAGACGTGGCGGCGCCCCTGCAAGGGGAGCGGGGTCTCCGGGCCGACCCGACTCTGACGCTGAAGGAAACTCTGCCCATGACCCTGCGAGGGTCGCGGACGCTGAGCGCCCCGTAGAGGATCCTGCGCCCGAGGACAGGTTGCAGGGAGCTCCGCGCCGGGCTGGGGAAGCCGAAAGCTCCCCGACGGCGGGGGAGGAAGGTGGCACGGAGGGCGAGGGCGCAGGGGAGGGAGGGGTTGACCCTGAATTCAACCGGACTGAGAGGTCAGCCGACCTGTTTGCGGACAAGCGCTGTACGTGGGTCTTACCTGCTCGGGGTCCCGGGCTGGGCGGTAGCGCTCTTCCCGAGCCAGGGCAGGGGGCTGTTTGCTGGAGAACATGTCTCGCTTTTTCCTCTGCCCACTCTTACCCTGGTCGCTGTTCTCTCCTCTTCGTGCCCTGCGAGGGATGGGCTGGGGGGCGAGGCGTACTAGGGACGCCTTGCTCCTCACTCAGTAAGAGACAAGTTAAACTTCAAGGGGCAGGGGCCCTACATTTTGTCTGCTCGACAGATCCCACTCGCGGACCACTCCCTCCCTTCACTCCCGTCTCTGGGTCCAACCCTTAAGAGCCCTTAAGCACAGATCCTCCGCAACCCCACCTCTTTGCATTCAAAATTCTTCTCCAGGGGCAGAGGGAAAGCCAAGCGGACTGCCCGTTTCCCCCATCCCACCAAATTTACGCCCCTCGAGGGCAGCAAGAAAGGGCTGAAACTTGAAAGTTTGGGCTTTGGGAGACAGAGTAGTTGGGAGCAAAAGAGTTACTTCTCGGCTCGCCAAAATCTCCTTGTCCCATCCTAGACCATTTTCTTTTAGCCAGAGCCTAGCCAAGTAAAAATCAAAATAACGGCAGGCACTGGCAATTAAAGGCCAAATTTGTTTTCGCAAAAAAAAAAAAAAAAAAAGATTTAACGTTTCGAAGGCCGGCATTATTTGCATTAGGCAAATAGAAACTTGCCCTCTATTACATTTTACATGAAGAAACTGCTTTTGCAAGACGACGGAAACTTTGCTGAGGCTCCAGGGATGCGGGAGAACCTCAGGCTGCTTCCATACACCTAGGTGGCAATTTCCTAGGGAGGAATCCACAGGCTGCAACTGAGAGGCCAACAATTCCACTTTTCTGTCATTCACTAGCATTGGCTCTCCGGACACATCAAGGAGGGAACTGCAAGTATTTACAACGGTAAAGATTACTTTACCATTTGAAGCCCAAGACAGTTGTCACATGTTTGGGGAAAGGGGGCAGGAGAATACATTGCATTTTTCTTAGAAATGAGTTTTCATCCAACTTCAGTCAAGATCTTAATGGAAATTTCAAAAATGACTCATGAGGTCATTGAATAAATCCATCTCCGTTTTTCTGGTGGAGGCCATGCATAGTCAACAAAGTATGTATCAGGTACCTGCCCCTTGAATATTATTGCTGGGGTGGGGGGAGTATACATTTGTAAAATTGGAGAAAAATCAGTATTTTGTTTCTGAAATGAAAAAGTAAGAAATATTGCATGTGTAGAGTAAAATAGTGTTCCAAACATCAGACCTGAAATCCAGCATCTGACAAGTTTATCATAATTCACAACAATTAAGCTCTGTTCTCTCCTCTTCGTGCCCTGCGAGGGATGGGCTGGGGGGCGAGGCAAGCTGTGGCAAGCTTTGTGCTGAGTACCATACATGCATTCTCTCTTTTAGTTCTATCAGCCACTCTCTGAGGTATTATTATTATGTTTACTTTAGAGATGAGGAAGATTTAGGGAGCCAAAGTAGCCAGCCTAAGCTAGCCAAGTGCTGAGCTGGGATGCCTGGAAGCAGTGTAATGTCAGGCCTGTGTTCTTACTAAAATACTGCCTCATCAGACCTCATCACTACTGCAGCGACACCAGCCTGAAAACGAAGAGCCTAGCGGATTATTCAGCCAGGTCTACCTTGAGCAGATCTGAGCCCCAGTTAGCTCGGTTTGCAAAAGGAGGGTGGGATTTAGTCCTCAGTGTTTCTACAGGCATTCTGAAGGCAAGTATGAATTTTTCACCTCCTTTCCCTTCCACGTTCTGCCCTCTGGTGGAGGTGCTAACCAGAACTGTGAAATTAAAGTATCTACGTCAGTGGATTTGAGATCACCAGTGTAGATAGACAAGCGTCCCTCTCTCTTCTACAACTATACTATGTTCTGAGAACTAAAGCTGCTTACATTGCTGGTGTAAAATAAGAATTCCTTAAACTTCTTTCCAGCAAAAAAAACCCCAACTAGTTCTCGTTATCAATGCACCAGAGTGAACACTTGAAGTATTGTTAGCGTGAGAGTAAACACCTATTTTTACATACTTTGTAACAAAGGTTTATAATGTAAGAAATCACAAAAATGTGAGAAGTCTCCTAACATATCCAAAGTACTTTGACTATGCAGAGGGCCCACAGTAATCTTCAATGACCTATCTGAATTATTCCTTTTTAAAAATTTGCCACATTTGCTTTTCAGCTTAAAGTGACAACCATTAGTTACTTAAAATATTTTAATTTCACAAGAAACGTTTCTAGCCTTTTGAAATTTTTATTGTCTAGCATTATATCCAGCTAATTAGATAATTTAAAAGAAAAAATACAAACCTTGAAGAGATTTGTGGAAAAATCAACTTAAAGGTTGTGAATATACCTCTGAAAAGGGTGATTTTAGAGATCAAACTTTGGTCATATATATTACAGGCCTATTTAGTGCTTAGTACTACAAATGAAGGCAATTTGAGAACAAGAGATATTTTAAAGAGGCGGCCAGCGTCCCAGGATGATAATAGGCAAGCAGTAGCTAAGATAGAGATGCTACCCCATGACTTATTTAGTTACTCATTCAACTAATACTCATTTAGGATTTGCTAGCTGCCAGATGAACAAAATAAGAGTTCCTGCCCTCACAGAACTTTCAGTCTAGTAGAATAAATACACTAAGCAAATGTACACATATATAAGCTATGGAAAGATACTTGAAAATAATGTGGAATTTAGAATGTAAACTTTTTAGCTGTGATCTAAAGATGCTGGCTTTTTAAAAATATTAAAGAGCAAGAAACAGGCAAACTGGAAGTTTACCTGTTGTAGGGAGAGGAGAGTTTTTTTCAGTTTAATAGAAGAAAAAAACATACCCATATCTGCACACTGAAATATTCTGCATATGTTAAAAGTAGCCTGTGTAGACATTCCATTTACTGAATACATTGCTAGGACACAATCCTCTCCTCTAATACACCAGAACAGTCATTTGGGAAGAAGTTAGTAAGAATTGGCCCAGCGAAAGTTCCAAAGGAATTTTAGTGTCCTCACACACCTAGTGCTGTTCCCCTCCCCCGCCAGGGTCCCTTACTGCCGTTTGTCGAAATGCCCCTGCCTTTGGCCAGCATTCTGCCTGGTCTTCCCAGGAATAGTGCACCCCCAATGACAGCGACCGTGTGAGCAATAACTGAGGTGCCTCAGTTCACAACAAGGTTTCTTTTTCTGATTCATGAATCAATTTGTAACAGAGGTCTTAAAATTATGAGATTAAGTCACATTTATCATTATTATAGCTAAGATTTTCTAAGCACTATGTTCCAAGTACTTCACAAAGTGACTTACCTATTTTCTGGGTTTTTTTGTTTGTTTGTTTTGAAGATTTTATTTATTTATTTGACAGAGAGAGACACAGCGAGAGAGGGAACACAAGCAGGGGGAGTGGGAGAGGGAGAAGCAGGCTTCCCGTGGAGCGGGGAGCCCGATGCAGGGCTCGATCCCAGGACCCTGAGATCATGACTTGAGCCGAAGGCAGACGCTTAACGACTGAGCCACCCAGGCGCCCCTATTTTCTATTTTTAATTCTTGAAACAAACCTAGTCTCCTTTGTTGTAAAATGCGAATACACAGGCTATGTGAGAATTTTAAAAATGTAAAGTGCTTTAAAATAGTTGCAGACAAAAAATAGCTAACGTTTAATGTCACTATTTTACAAGAGAAAACTGAGGCTTACAGAAGTTCAGTAATTGCCCGAGATTTCAGTTAGGAAGTGGCAGAACCAGAATTGGAGCCCAAGCAATCTGGGACCAGACTGACCTGTTAAACCCTACCTTCTGCAGCACGATTACTAAGAGAGTAATGAAAAATACCCAAGGAGTTTACAGCCTAGAATTACACTGTGAATTCATTCATCCGTCCATCAAATATCGAGCATTGCAGTGGGTTGAATACTGCCCCTCTTCTGCCCCCCCAAATTTAATGTCCCTTTGGAACCTGAGAATGTCACCTTCCTCCTTTGGAAATAGGGTCTTTGCAGATGTGATTAGTTAAAATGAGATTATACTGGCTCAGGGTGGACCCTAAATACAAATAATGTCCTTATAGGAGACAGAAAAGAACCCAGACGCCGAGAAGAAGGTCATATGAAGATGGACGTGAGACTGGGATTATGTCTACAAGCCAGGACAAGCCAAAGACTGACGCCCACAACCAGAAGCTA
This sequence comes from Neomonachus schauinslandi, assembly GCF_002201575.2. Taxonomy (NCBI): domain Eukaryota; kingdom Metazoa; phylum Chordata; class Mammalia; order Carnivora; family Phocidae; genus Neomonachus; species Neomonachus schauinslandi. The sequence goes on along the minus strand of NC_058404.1, from coordinate 164,096,237 downwards.
AGAGAGAGGCATGGAACAGTTTTCAGTGTCCAGACGAACCTACCCAACCCCACTGTCACTTTGATTTTGGACTTCTGACCTCCTGCCCTGTGAGAGAATAAACTTCTATTGTTTCAAACCTTTCTGTTTGTGGTAATTTGCTATGGTAGCCTGAGAAAACTAATACCAGCATCTACTATGTGGCTAGGCATGCCCACTCTGGGGTTACATCAGTAAACAAACTGCATTCCTGCCCTCATGGAGCTTACGTTCTAGTGAAGAAGATGAGACAATAAACAAATACATAATACAATGACAGGTATGGTGCTATGAGGAAAAAATACTGTTAAGATAGAGGATGGCTAGATGATGGTGAAAAGGGAAGGTCTCTCTAAAAGTGTTTTCACTCAAATGAATCTAGACTGGAATTTCAGGCTGTATGTGGGTGATTCTTCACAGTACCACATAAATACATGCCCCTACATTAATTGAAAATTTAGCAGGAGAGGCAGCACAGCAAATAGGAGACCTAAAATTCCTCAACAGACCAAGATTCTGCAATACATGAAAATGGTGGGGCACCTGGGTGGCTCAGTCGTTAAGCGTCTGCCTTCGGCTCAGGTCATGATCCCAGGGTCCTGGGATCGAGTCCCACATCGGGCTCCCTGCTCAGCGGGAAGGCTGCTTCTCCCTCTCCCACTCCCCTTGCTTGTGTTCCCTCTCTCGCTGTGTCTCTGTCAAATAAATAAATAAAATCTTAAAAAAAAAAAAAAAGAAAACGGTTTTCCAGGTGGACACCTGGTCTCTTGTCCCTTAAGAGTTTCTGGAGAGCTGAGGGGTTCCCAGCTCCTCCCTCTCCCCACCCCCAAATTCACATCTTTTCTAGGGGGTGCTTCTTCCCTCTATGCAGCTCACCAACTTATAAGTAGACTCTAAGGCCCATGGCTTTAGGGTGGTCTAATCACTGCCACTCAATACAGAGGACAACTTCTGCAGACCAGAGAAGACACAAAGCTGCCCTACATCAATTCTAGCTCCAGAGCTTAAACATCTGCCTCACTTTCTAACACCCAGGGATGGGCAAATGTAACAGCTGGAGATACCTGGGTCATTTGAAATAACATGAAGAGCCAAAAGTGCTTTACGTCATCTTTAAACATTACAACAGATACTTATCTGTGTTTAAAATTTTTAACATTCATAGCCATGAAGTTCAAGCATCAGACTTCTTTGCAAAAAGCAAATGTTTTCAGTGTTTTGCTTCAATAAAATTCCTCTGGCAATTTCAGCAAAGACTATACCAATTTATTTGAGATTATCTTAATTTAATTTGGACTTGAATAGGGAAAGTAATTGAAACAGAAACACTAAATGTTGATCAATCCCTAAAAGTTTAAGCTGAAAAACTAAAGATTTCAACATAAATATGCCCCAAATTTCAAATAGTAAGCTCATCCAACTTTTACAATGACACAAAGTAAGGAGGAGTTTGATAAGGCCATCACATTCACAATTTTATCTGTGTCATTCCTAGTGGCTATTTGGTAACTTTTTCAGTCCTTCTCTAACTGGTTCAGATTGAAGCAAAAAAGGCCAAAATGTACTGCTTTATTTCCCTCAGAACAAATTCACGTACATATTTAGGCCCAATTGAACTGCATTTTGACCTTAAAGAATTTATTTCCTCTATCCTGTCTCATTCACTCCCCTTCCACTCTCACACAGCTGTTTCCAGGGCTTCCTCACACCTGCTACTCATTCAAGGGCATTCAAGGGCGGTGGGGAACTGGAGCCCAGCCTCAGCAGCACCTCCAGCCTGGGCTGCTCCCAACCCACCTCCCTCCCCTGCCCCTTAGTCTTGTCTCCACCAGCATCCAGCAGCCAGTCATCTTAAGGACAGCAACTATTCCCCACTGACAACCTTCCAACACCGCCCACTGTGACTGGAATAAACCCTAATTCCTCACATGGTGTGTGGGGCTTCCGGACTTGGTACCTGCTACTTTCCCTCCCTCATGGACTTTTCCCTCAGATCTTCAAATGGAGGCCATTCAGGTCATAGTTCAGATGTCCCCATGTCAGCGGGATTTCCCAATCTAAAGCTGCTAGTGACCTTTCACCCCCTTTTTCATCACTTTCTGTACCATTTCATTTTTAAACACCACTTATCACACATGAAAGGATGTCTATTTTATTGAGTATCTACTTCCTGCCTGCGATCTTCCGCTCCTTACCAGCTTCCCAAGAGAAAGGATCGGGGTTATCTCTAGTACCTACAAAGTACCTATCACACAGGAAACATATCTGTTGATTAAATAGTGTGTGACTTTAGGTAAATTAATGAAGCAAATAAAAAACAGTAAACAGCTTAACTTATTATTCATTCATTCAATCTCCTCTCTCTGCTCACTAAATTCTTCCCCACAAATTAGAAAGAAAACTAGCCAGAACAGAAGCCCAACAAACAGATAGGAAACAGGCTTCAGGCTTGTTTATTAGGCTGAAATTCTGAGATACATGAAAACAGCTCCCCAGGTAGACACCTAGTTGTTCAGTCTTTAATATTCATTTTAGAGTAAGGAAATGACTTGAGTGTAGCAGCTCTAATTTGGAGCTTCTGAAACACAACCCAGGTACTCTAAACACTGAGAAAGGTAAAAAAGAAAAAAATCTGAAGTCAAAACACAAATACCATAATGAAAGGAATGACTGCCCTTTCATTTTAGACACTAGCTAACACTAGATGAAAGAGAACATTAAAAATTTTTGCATTAAAGTCAGCAAAGTTTAGAAATCCTTCTTTGTACTTCTGTTTAAAACATACTTCTATACTTTTTAGTGTCTATCAATAATTATGTTTCGCATCAAGTATTAGAGATTTTATAGTGATATTAACACCTAGCCTAAAATTATAGGCTCCTGACTATAATTTTATTACTATTAGATAATAGTAAATATTCTAGGTTACAAATTTGGTATGAAAAATTTTAATGAAAACATTAATCATACAAAAATTAAATAGCAAAACCATTTAAAATGACAATTCAAACAGATTTGGCTTACTGATATTTCTCTATCAGCTTGTTTTCATAAGAACTGATTACTTCCAGCTGAAATCTACTTACAGGATCATGGTAAGAAGAAATGAGAATAAGTATATAAAGCTCATAAGCCCTGTGCTCAGCATCTATTGCTCATATATACCAGGTTTTTTAATTATTACTTTGAAAAGACACATACAAGTTTTACAAAACATGCCAAACTTCAGTTAAATGCTTCTTACACAAGAAATAGCCACATGTGAGGAATCTAGCCTGGCTTTTTTTAAAAAACAATTATATTTTCCTCTGAGGTACCTACTACCTAAAAATTTATTTCAATAACTGATAAAAATTCCTCACTAATAAACCAATTTCTGGAATCTAATTGTATAGCTTCATGTTACAATTTAAGAGGTCTTTTAGAGAATAATTAAAGTACAAAGTTACATGATCAAGAAAAGTACCTTTTAATAAGTAACGAAAACATTGTGACATATTCCTTTTGCTGCACATATGGCTCAGTTTCATCTTAATTTTGCAAAGAAAGTTGGTTTGAAATAGGAAGTGAAACAACTATGTTAACACAAGGAAGCACAATGAACAACTGACATGTTACCCGGCCACTGGCTGTGGCTTACGAGATATTTTACAATTTCAGTCATGTTTTTACTATTAAAAATGTTATACTGCCACTTCTAGTATGCTAATTAAGATAAAGCTTAACATTCTGTCCTTTTAACAACAGCTGGAAGAAAATATAGAGATGAATGTGAATAGATATGTTCTACAGTATACACTTCCTAATATTCCAGAATGAACAACTTCTCTAAATCCAATCTGAGGGATATTAACAGATCAAAAATTTTTAAGCCACATCATGGACTATGTACCATGCAAACACTAAAACCACAACTGTACACGCTGGAAGGAGATAATATTTGTATTTCTGCCATAGCGTTAGCTCAACTGCCACTTCATCTTTTTTCTTGTTCTTCTTCCGACGACCTTTCAGTCTGTTTTCAAAAGCCTCCAGTTCAGCCTAAATCAAAAACCAAAACAGTATCATTTTTATTAAATTCAATACATACATTGACTTGAAGTTTTCCAGATGAAAATAAATCAATGTGCCAAATGTTTTAATAGTAATGGTATGTAATAAATACAGTGATTTGATTTTTTTAAAAAACTCTATCCATTACAGACTGTATTCAACAAATTCAGAATTTAGGTAAGCAGAAAGGGAAATGGGGGAGTAACAAAAGAGATTATTTCAGACCGTAAGCCTGACTTTGACATTATTTATTTTTATTTTTATTTATTTACTTATTTTAAGATTTTATTTATTTATTTATTTGTCAGACAGAGAGAGAGAGAGCACACGCACGAGCACATGCAGGGGGAGCAGCAGGCACATGGAGAAGCAGGCTCTCCACTACACCAAGCAAGGAACCCAACATGATCCCAGGACTCTGGGATCATGACCTGAGCCAAATACAGACGCTTAACAGACCGAGCCACCCAGGCATCCCTATTTATTTACTTTTAGTTTTTTTAAAGGTTTTATTTATTTGAGAAAGAGAGAGAGAGCATAAGCTGGGTTGCGGGGGGGGGGGGGGGGGACAAGGGAGAGAGAGGGGTAGACTCCCCACTGAGCAGGAAGCTGGATGACAATGATGACCAGGGGGCTTGATCCCAGGGCCCTGAGATCAGGACCTGAGCTGAAGGCAGACGCTTAACCAACTGAGCCACCCAGGCGCCCCTGACACTATTTAAATATACAAACATCTGATTAAATCAGGGTGCCCTAAATATAGACATTAATTATATACTTCAACACCATTAATCTGTTGGGTTTCTATAATATACAGCTTCTAGCAAGTACTAAGAGATGCCCAGTGAGATAAAAATACCTATAATTCTAGTTTTTTTACAATGCTGATAATAAACATTAATGGCTTGTATGAAAGAAATTCAAGTGAGTAGGGGAAAAAACTTCCAGATTATCTTTATCAAGTATATTTAAAAACAGAGCAGAAATTCTTCAGGGGAAAAATGCTTCATGCTTTAAACAAAATGACAATTTTAGAAAGCAGAGTTATATAAAAACTGGTCCTAAAAAAGGATAACTGGATGATACTTATTATAAAGTGTGGATTTTTATTCTACTGTTAAGAAGTTACTTAACTTTATACAGGATAATGTAACATGATATACTACAGTGCATCATAACTAAAACATGACAGTCATCAACTAAAACATATATATGTAATATCCATGCAAGATTCTGTAATTGTTTATTTAACAGAAGGAAATATAAGTTAACCCTTGAGCAATGCAGGGGTCAGGTGTGCTGACCCCACACACAGTCGAAAATCCACATATAACTTTTGACTCCCCCAAAAGTTAACCACCAACAGCCTACTGTTGACTGGAAGCCTTACCAATAACAGTTGATTAACACATATTTTGTATGTTGTATGTATCATATACTGTGTTCTTACAATAAAGTAAGCTAGGGAAAAGAAAATGTTACTAAGAAAATCATAAGAGAAAATACATTTACAGGACTGTACTGTAGACACTGAGAAGAAGCTACACAAAAGTGGACCCGCACAGCTGAAACAGATTAAACCTGTGTCATTCAAGGGTCAACTGTACAAACTTCAGTTAATATATCCATTACTTTGCCCATAAACCACATGTGAAGATGTCCTAATCCTATACTTAATTTAACACAAAGAAGCATTCTTCAATGAACCAAGATGTCAGAATACTCTCAAGGTGTTGTTGAAATGGAGAACAAGATCAAAATACATTAAAAGCAGCCAAACTTGAGAACTGACACAGTAAAATAACTAATGCTTTAATAATGACCCATAGTCATCATTTATAGTTTAAATTATGTTCCATACACTCTGTTTAAAAGGTCAGTCAATAGGGAATATATTTAAAATTTCCATCCAAATGGTTTATAAAAAAGGGGAAGAAGGTTCACCCTAAACTATTCCTAATAAGTTAATCTCCCAGGATTCCAGTCAATCCATGTTTTAGTGTAATAGCTCTGATAACTTATTTTGGAATATTCGGCAAATCAACTTTATAGAACCATATAATATCAGAGGTCATTTTAGCCCACCTTTATTGCTACCTAAATTGTTTCCAATGTCCTCCCCCGAAGTCATACAAATTGTAATTTCCTCATTCAAAAGACAACAGTTTGCATATAATATACCCTTCTTGCTAAGTATAAGCATCTCAAAATGCAAACTGACAAATAATTATATGTCACTATTAGAAAGTTAAACCACTCTTTGGAGTATATGACCAATATGGTATTTTGAGCAAACAGGATATCAGGAATGTAGTTGTTTTTTGTTTTTTTTTTTTAAAGATTTTATTTATTTATTTGACAGAGAGAGAGCACAAGTAGGCACAGCGGCAGGCAGAGGGAGAGGGAGAAGCAGGCTCCTCACTGAGCAGAGAGCCCGATGTGGGGCTCGATCCCAGGACCCCGGGATCATGACCTGAGCCGAAGGCAGATGCTTAACGACTGAGCCACCCAGGCGCCCCCAGGAATGTAGTTATCTCATATATAGCAAAGAACAGATAATAATCTTGCTAATAGGAATCTAAAAAGGAAATAAGGCAATATATTGTTAAAGTAAATGCATTGGTTAGTAAACAACACTCATTTTTACAGACCATCTGCAAGTCAGCAAAACAGAACTCAAATACTTTTAGGTGAGTGAAGACATGGGCTCCAGGAGATGCCTTAAAACGGATGCTGCCACACTCCAACCCCCATCCACCAACCAAAGGAGGAGCTAAAACTCTTATCAGTAAGGAATGGATGAGCCTGGCAAGGAAGTAAATTTGGGACTATACAAGATTTCACGCCTTTTCAGAGGTTCAGTATACTTGAACTGAAGTGAGTGAGTGGCTAATTTTCATTTTGTAGGAACTATATTATTTTCAGTCCAGGGAACAGTTGACTGGCTCCCGGTTTATCTGTGGAATATACCTTGTGTTTGCATAAAAACTAACAATGTTACAAAGAGACATAAATATTTTGCTGAGTTACCTGTTGTCTTCGTTTTTCCTCTTCGAGAGCAGCTTTGGCTTCTGCCTCTTTTATCTGTTTAAAGACATTTAAAAGTGAATTAACATTGTAATCATCAAATTTTATTTAGAATTTTAACATCTTCCCACCCAGGATCCACTAACCCATAACAACTTTTGGTAACTTTATATTGGAAATTACCTAAAGACATGTAAAATATTACACTGAGGTGTTACCAAGGTTCTAACAGACTGTGAGGTGAGGGGAGGGATAGTGTTGTCCTTTATATAAACATTTCAGCTTAACAACTTAATAGATATGAGATTACAATTCAAAGAATTACAAAACTGCAAAATGAAAGTGTTAAAACTGATTTTTTTCTCTTGAGTTACCATACTAAATCTACAATAAATTATTAAATACCACTCTTTTTCTAGAGTTGAAATTGACCATTTTCCACAAATGCTCTATCTGGAAGGGAATCCTTAGTGTTAAGTAAAATCAAGAGTTTATTCATTAATTGGATTGATGGAGGGAAATAATGACACTAGAGGTAACCCAAACAGCAAAGAATTCCAAAATCTTATTTTGTCTTTTTTTTTTTTTTAAGATTTTATTTATTTATTTGACAGAGAGAGACACAGCGAGAGAGGGAACACAAGCAGGGGGAGAGGGAGAGGGAGAAGCAGGCTTCCCGCGGAGCAGGGAGCCCGATGCGGGGCTCAATCCCAGGACCCCGGGATCATGACCTAAGCCGAAGGCAGATGCTTAACGACTGAGCCACCCAGGCGCCCCTTACTTTGTATTATTTTAACCTAACTTTCAGGAGGCTTACACTAACATTAAGATGAACAACTATGTTCTGGAGCACATATACTAACTGGTGGTACAAGGATGGAAAGAAAATCTAGTACACACTAGACAATAAAGAGCACACTTAGGGATTCAAAATAGGTCTATAAAACTAGGCTTTCCTGGGGCGCCTGGGTGGCTCAGTTGGTTAAGCGACTGCCTTCGGCTCAGGTCATGATCCTGGAGTCCCGGGATCGAGTCCCGCGATCGAGTCCCGCATCGGGCTCCCTGCTCGGCAGGGAGTCTGCTTCTCCCTCTGACCCTCCTCCCTCTCATGCTCTCTGTCTCTCATTCTCTCTCTCTCAAATAAATAAATAAAATCTTTAAAAAAAAAAAAATACTAGGCTTTCCTGGGGCGCCTGGGTGGCTCAGTCGGTTAAGCATCTGCCTTCAGCTCAGGTCATGATCCCAGGGTCCTGGGATTGAGCACCACTTCAGGCACCCTGCTCAGCAGGGAGTCTGCTTCTCCCTCTCCTTCCTGCTTATGCTCTCTCTCTCACTCTCTCTTTCAAATAAATAAATAAAAAGTCTTAAAAAAGAAAAAAATAGGCTTTCTTATAAAAGCAAAAAAGATGAGATTTTGAGTTCTTTGTAATAAGCACATAAAGTAATGCACAAAATAAATAGGAAAAGGCCATTAATTAGCACATTAAAAATGACATTTGGGGCATCTGACTGGCTCAGCTGGTTAAACATCTGACTCTTGATTTTGTCTCAGGTCATAATCTCAGGGTTGCGAGATCGAGCCCTGCGTCGGTCTCTGCGCTCAGTGGGGAGTCTGCTTGAGATTCTCCCTCAACCTCTGTCCCTCCCCCAACCAACCCCGTGCTCGCTCACACTATCTCTCTTTAAAAAAAAAAAAAAGACATTTAACATGACATTACCTCAGATGCTTTCCGCTTCATTTCCTTGCATGTTGTGTCACATTCTATTGAAATCTGATTTTCACGTACTTTGTTGCACTGCAATTCCTACAAATAACATTTTTTTTTAAAATTTGATTTTAAAAGATTTTTAGAGTCCTCAGAGTCCTAACTGTATGCCATAAAAAAGCAAAATATCTGACAGTTTAAGATTATGCATATTATTTAAAAGCCATGTTCATGAATATTTAATGATATGGTTACAAGTATTAAATGTCTTGATTCAAACAGTGATCATTCCTTTATTTACTCCTAACTGGAAAAAAGTGAATACCATAAAATTTAAAGCATCCATTTAATAATTATTTACTAAGAGCCACTATCAATTTGGCTTCAATTTCCTTTTCATTCTTTATTTTTCTTTATTGTTTTGTGCTATAAAATGCTCCAGAGTAGTACCACCCAACGCAGCTTTCTGAGACAATAAAAATGTTCTACATCTGTGCTATTCAAAGGAGGAACACTAACTCCACACGGCTACTGAAAACTCAAAATGTGGCCAGTGAAATCGAGGAAATGTTTACTACTATTTCATGTTGATTCATTAAAATTCAAATTTGGCTGTATGTGCGCCAATAGATACATGCAAGTGTGCTCAACATCGTTAATCACCACGGAATGCAAATCTAAACCACAATGAGATAATCAACCCACAATTGTTAGAATAACTATAATTGAAAAGCCAATAGATAACAAGTGTTGACAAGAATATAGGAAAAAAAAGAAATCTTGTACAGTGTTGGTGGGAATGTAAATTAACATTGCCAGTATGAAAAACAGTATGGAGGCTTCTTAAAAAAATTTCAAATAGATCTAATAGAGGTTCTAGCAGTCTTACTCTCGGATATATACCCAGGAAATGAAAAAAGTAAGAAATATCTGTGCTCCAACGTTCACTGCATCATTATTCACAATAGCCAAGATATGGAAACAAGGTATGTGTCCATCAGTGGATAAATGGATGAAGAAAATGTGATCTGCCCACCTATCTACCAATAATGGAATAGTATTTAGCCACAAAAAAGAAGGAAATCCTGCCATTTAAAGAACATGGGTGAACATGGAGACAATCAGGTTAAGTAAAATAAGACAGATATAGATAAACAAATACTGTATGATCTTACTAATAGGTGGAATCTAAAAAATTAGAAAAGCTACGAAGGAAATGGAGATTGCCAGGAGCTAGGGGTGAGGTGAAATGTGGAGAAATTGGTCACTGGGTAGAAATTTTCAGTGATAAAATGAGTAAGTTCTGAGGAATCTAATATATGGCATGCTTGCTATAGTTAATAACACTGTAGTATATACTTTATATTTGCTAAGAGAGTAGAATGTGTTCTCACCACAAAGAAATGGTAACCAGGTGGTAAATGTTAATTAGCTTGATTGCTGTGATCATTTCACAGTGTGTATGTATACACAATCATCATGTGTGCATTATTTTTTTAAAGATTTTATTTATTTATTTGACAGAGAGAGAGAGAGACAGCAAGAGAGGGAACACAAGCAGGGGGAGTGTGAGAAGGAGAAGCAGACTTCCCGCTGAGCAGGGAGCCAATGCGGGGCTCGATCCCAGGACCCTGGGATCATGACCTGAGCCGAAGGCAGATGCTTAACAACTGAGCCACCCAGGTGCCCCCATGTGTGCATCTTAAATACATACAATTTTTGTCAATTGTGCATCAATAAAGCTAAAAAATATTCAAATAAATAAACAGCAATATGTGGCTAATGGCTACGAACTCATACAGTTCTAGAGAATTTTCTGGAGAGCTACAAATTTTCCTCTCAACCATTTAATTTTTTAAAAAGTTTTAAAATTTTTTAAAATTGGTCTAAAGTTTATGTTTGCACTTCAATGCCTCCTTAGTCAAACAATAAAAACCTAATCTACTCTTTTCTTGATGATGTGACATCAATCCTATAATCAATTTGTGAACTATTCGAATAAGTGGTCCTTATTTTAAAGTCCTAGAATTTGCTTTTGTAGATGTGTTATCTATCTTTTTATTGCTGCCAGATATCACTTTTGCTCTAAGTGTACCTATCTATATCAAATTCTCCTTTCTTACCAAACTCTCAGATACTATTTTTTTTTAGTTTACATTTACCAGAGTTAAGATACGTGATCATCAATCCTATGAGCAAAGTACACATACTTTAATGAAAACACTTTATTGCATGGAATTTTATTATTTAGAGGGTTTTTTTCCTCACTTTAGTTCTTCATTTTTGGCTGAGGTTGTTATAAACAGAGTCCTCCAGGGATAGTCCAGACAAAGAAAAAATAACATATACAAACATTAAAGACAAAAATAAATATTGTGTTTGCAGTTAAGTCTATCAGCCTGAAAGAGGGATCCTACCCTTCCTCATTCCAAGGTATTTATCGAGCACCTATTACATGAAAAGCACTTTGCTAGGGACAGGGGACACAATAAGAAAAATAACATAATAATGTGGTAAGTAGTAGCAGCTATTATTTATTAAACATTAACAATCATTGTGCTAAATGCTATATAAGCATTACCTCTTTCATTCCTTTCAATAAATCTACATATAAACTCTATTTTATGGATGAGAAAACAAGGTTACAGACATCCCTAGAATCAAAAAGCTTTTAGTCATGAACCTAGAATAAAGAAAACTAAGCAGAAACAGCATCTAAGTCTTCGCAAGAGAGTCAGGGGAAGGAAGACCTTCCCAAACAAGGAAATGCTTGCACTGAGTACTAGCAGGATTCTAGTAAACAGAACAGTAAAGGGAAAAAACTTGGCATTTTACAGAAAAGAAAGAATGTCTACATTGCCACAGATTAAAGGGAGTATAGCATATATGTTAGGGCACTTAAGTAACAGAGTCACAGGATGACTGCTGGAGAATGAGAGCGGAGACAAGCAGGCAAAGGTACCATCATAGATTCTCTTGAATGCCAAGTCTGTATATGCATACATGTTTCTTTTCAATGCATATTTCTTCCCATAAGTGATGAAGAACCATTGAAGAACTTAGATTAGGGTAATTATTATGCTTAGAGGCAAGGAAATCTGTTATGAAGCTGTTCTTAAAGTCCAAGAATGAGCTGTTGCCGAAGTTCTAGTGGGTGGCGACCACACTCGGACAGTAACATGAGATGAGAGAAAATTTGAGAGACATCTCAGATTAAAATGGCGTGACCAAGCATTGATTTTCACATAAAGATGGTCCAATTTAGGGGCACCTGGGTGGCTCAAGTAGGTTAAGTGTCTACTCTTGCCTCGGGTCATGGTCCCGTTGTCCTGAGATCAAGTCCCGCGTTGGGCTCCCTGCTCAGCCCTCTGCCCTTCACCCTGCACATGCGTGCACGCTCTCTCTCTCTCTCAGATAAATAAAATCTTAAAAAAAAAAAAAAAAGATGGTCCAATTTAAATATCTAAAACCTATGGATTCAACTCCAGAAGAGGTCAGGCCTATACATTTAAATTCAGAAGTTACCTATCCTAGGAAGTGAATAGAAGCTGCGAAAATAAATGAAAAGCAAAGATCCTCAGTAAAAGCAAAAGATTCTCAATAAATATTTGTTGGATGGATGAATACAAGAGTGAATTTAAAGAAAAGAAAAAGACTAGCTTTAGGGGATGACTGTAAGAACATGAAGAAAAAAAGGAGTTGCAACTTTAACCAAGATAGCAAAAATCAGAGGTGGACAGTGTGAACAGGGAAGTCAAGGAAAAGGAGAACTGAAAACAAGACCACCCAGCCACTGACATCGGACAACAGTGAGCCTCTTCCTTTGTAAGCTTAGATGAACGGTGTGCAGTTTGCTTCCATCGAGCTTTCCAATCATTAGTTTTGCCCTTTTAATCCTCCATTACCTCTATCTTAAAATGAATTCTCTCCAAGTTTGTTATTTTCTAATTTTATAAGGCTATGCATGTGAAGTCTCTTTAAGGCTATGTTTTCACAACTCGATACTGCTGGCAAAAACTGTTTCATAAACAAGAGCAACAAAGGTTAATTCCAGACCATTTCTTAAACCATGAAACTCACTTTATTACTCACATTGTGTTCCTTGTACAAAGACCTCAAAGCTAGAGCATATTGATTCTATCCAAAATTGATTCCAATACAAGACAAAGTTCTTTTATGAATAAATTACAGAAAACTAAATTGCCAAACAAAGCTGATTTTTAAAATATTTACAGAAACAGGCTAACAATAAAACAATTCTAAAAAATAAGATCTTAAAAGGCAAAAAGCCAAAGAACTACCAAAACACAAAGAAAATTTTTACATAAAAAAGTATTTTCAATAACTTAAAATATTTACCTTTTTTATTCTTTTACAAGGACATCTAAGTTTTACCTTCTGGTTGCAATTAAAGGGACATTCACCAGGATGACACATCTCTTTGCATCTGTGACCACAAGGAAGCTAAAATAAAACCAAAATAAGGCAATCACATATTTACATTCTAGTCAGACTCTGCAAACTCCCCTTCCTCTACAACTATTTTGAGAGAGAGTCTATTACAATAGGGTCAATCAACCCTGGATAATCATCTAATTTTTCAACTTTTTCTTTTAGATATAAATTACTTTAATTACACAGAAATGTTACATATTCTCCCCTGTTCCACTCCAAGATACAGTCTTGGAGTGGAACATCACTATTATGACTAGTTATAGCCATGTGACTATGTTCTGGCCAATGGAATATAAGATTAAGTGCTTTTGTGCCTTAAAGCATTTCAAGAGCACACATCCAGGTCCTTTCCTTCTCAATGTGCTTTAAATGATGACATTTAGAGCAATAATGGAAACCATGTGTCAAAGAGAAGCAGAGCTGCCTGGCTTACTTGGGTTCCTGGATGAATACGTGGAGCACAGCGACAAAACATCTACCTTCCCCGTATGGTTATATGAGAAAGAAAGAAAACTTCCTTGTCCTTAAGGCACTGTATTGTAATACAACTGCTTAGCCTTTTAATCTAAATCATTTCTCTTTGCTACTATATATCAAAACATATATAGATAGCCAAACGAACTCAGTAACTGCCATGATATCTAGGTGGCTCCTTGTCTTTACTTATTTACTATCTTCTTATCCCAGGCAAGCTTTCAGATGAAACGTTCTGACCCTCTTTGTATTCAAATCTTATCCAAATTTCAAGAAATGGCTTAAATCACCATAGAAGCATGATAGCAGTTTGCCTATCTTTGAACAAATAATAGTAATTATGTAAGAAATATATTTCTAAACTATTGTGACATTGTTTGTATGGTCTTAAACTTAAAAAAAATGCTTAGACACCTCAGAGATATCTGTCTCTCCAACCAGACTGGGAATAAAAGATACCACTAGTTACTGGTTAAATTCCAAAGTCAGGCTGCCTGCAACTGAGGGCCAGCTTCCCTGTTTACCAACTGTGAAACCTTGGGCAAGCCCCCCAACTTTTCTGTTCCTCACATATAAAACTGGGAACAGAGTAACAGAATTTTGTATAGCTGTTGCGAGAGTTTTATGTGCTTGATATATTTAGCTATTATAAAATATTTAGCTATATAAAATAATAAGTTAGTTGAGGGCAATGGTCTATTTCTTTGGGTCTCTTATACTCATTAACAAAGACACCTTATAAATAGTAGGCATCTTAATAAACATTTGAATTCTCCAACTTTTGATCTTTATGATTCAGTAGATTGATCCTTCCAACTCTTTACTCACTTTAAAAAAATTCACAAGTTTTTTCCAATGCCTTTAGTGTCTCTCTAGTGTGCAATTAGATTTCTTGTTCTTTCATTTTTAGCTGAGACATTCATACCAAAACTAAATTTGGACACTCAGACTACATTTTCATCAATCCCATCGTAGGGCTGAGCTGCTAGAATGAGTTCCACACTAGCATTCCTGGACCACTTCAGTTTTCTCTCTACACCTAACGAGGCCCCGAACGCTGCTTAATAAGCTCAATATTTATTCACTGTCATATACCTGCCTCACAGGGCTGTTTAAAGTCTTTGTCTCCTCAACTTCATTCCCACCTTCATTCCTGCCAGTGCCTCTAGCCTGACTTCACGAAGAAGACAAACATTCAGCATCAGCTGACCACCTAGCCTCTCTTCTTCTCAAAATATGTCTCTGTAGTCTCTTGTTCCTTCTTTAACCTGTGAGGTAATTACATCAGTCATCTTCTCTAAAAGTAATTAACCACTCTACTTTACTTTCAATCAATAATTCCAAAGGGGAAAGTGACTAGGGAAGCCTGTCACAATCAATAAAGATCTTTCTGAAATTACACAGAATCATGGCTATAATGTTCTATCTTTTCAATGTTGGGGGTTGATGAAAAGCTACAAACCACTGGTCTGGATGTTATATCTTTCTGCCTCCTAAAAGACCTCATGGTCACTCTTCACAATTTCACTACCATCTTGAAAGTCTCTCTTGTCTCTAGCTGAATCTTCTGTCTTCAAAATGTATCTTTTCTCTGAATACTGCATTTGATCCTGTTACCCCATCTAACAATTCTTCCATGAATCTCCATGTCTTTCACCTCCACTGCTGGTAGAAGATACAGAAGACATAAATTGGGATGGCTACCTGGCTCATCACAATTTTCTCATGGCCATGGCTATGCTATCTGTTCTAGTCCCCTGTCTTTTGCTGCCTATGCCAAGGGAGCCCCTCAACCTAAGGAGATCAATCAGATCTTCTCTCCTGATAATCTGAAAACTAAAAAGAAAGAGGTGGTGGTCTGAACAGTCCTCTCAGTACAAAGCCCCCTGAGCTCCTGCTGGCAAGCCCCTGGGGGCTGCCCAGATTCTGCTCTTCCCAAAGCTTGCTGTACAGCATTTCCTTCAGAGTCTATGAACTGGTCCCCAATATCCTCCAAATATATCTTCTTTTTGTGATAAGTTAATGAAACTGATTACTCTAGCTTACAAGGAGAACTGAAATTCATCCAGAAGTATACTATGCTGGTATCCAAAATATGTCCCAGAGACCAAAATATTGCCATTAATCCTGAAAAAGTATTAAAAATCACTAGTAATCAGGAAAATGTAAATTAAAATAACAAAATGTCACAAGACTGGCAAAAATTTAAAACTCTGACAATACCAAGTGTTGGCAAGGATATGTCATGACAGGAACTTTAAAATACTGGCAGTAAATTAGAAAATTTACTGATAGTAAATTGTACAACTATTTTGGAAATCAATATGACATTAAGTTGAAATTATACATTCCCTATGACCAAGCAATGGCACCACTATATATGCCTAGAGAAATCTATATACACATATACTAGAATGCACAAACAAGAATGTTCATAGCAATATTTTGGAATAAAGTATGAGTCTGGAATTGGAAATAACTCAAATATCTACCGAGAGTAAAGCAAATACAATAAGCCATAGTATACTCGTACAATGGAAACAAGACTATAGCCACATGCAATAAACACGACAAACGTAATGAAGAGCAAACTAAGGTCACACAAGTTCATACTTTTGAACTTTTAGTATAAAATTAAGCAAACAAGGTTGTTTCCAGATACAAATATAAGTAGTGACAACCATAAATATAAGCAAGGAAATAGTTACTATAAAAGGCAGATGGAGGTAACAAATAGGATTGGGGCGGGGGGGGGGGGGAACCACAGCCAGACAGGGACTTTGGTAGACTTCTGAGATGCAGCAATACTGTATTTTTTGACCTGGGTGAAGTTATATGGTGTTGACTTTTTAACTATTTGTTAAATTGTCCAGGTATGTATTACGTACTTTTGAGTAGGTAGTAATTTCATTGTTTAAAAAAACCAGGTGTGCAAGTATGTGTTATCTCAAAAGCCAGATTATATTCTGAAAGAGCTGAAAAGCAGTTCCAAAGGAAGCTGATTAAAATGCATAATATATAATGACTGTATCTTCATTACAGACTTCACACCAAAAAATAGAGGTTTTTCTAAAACATCCAACCTTGATATTCATTTAAAGATGAGATGTCCTACTCTTTCCACTCAACGTGGGATGGTTTTCTTCTACTCTACTCAGCCCTTAACATCATTCTGCTAACACGTGCATATGTCATTTCAAACACCTTACCAAGAACCAATACTATCTAGTTCAAAATGTCCCATTTTAATCCCAACAATTAAAAAAAGCTTTTTAAAAATAATTATAGAGAGCTTGCAAAACAATACTGTATATGGATAAATACCCATCCCATCATCACCATAGCTAGCACATATATAGCACTAAGACATTTACGTATACTAAGACATTTACATTTAACTCATTAATACTCAGCACTCAGAAGTGAGTAGTATTATTGCCCCCATTTTATACATGAACAATTTTGAGTTACAGACACATTAAATAATTTGCTCAAGTAAAAAGAAGAAAAGTTTCACAGGGATGATAAAACCAAATTCAGAAATAATTTTTAAAAGTAGAATTGTATATGTGGGGCACAGTTTAAAGGTGCAGTTCTTCACGGTATCTTAAATCTTCTTTTTGTTAAATTCAAACCAGTCCAGAAGATATACAGAATATATATGAGAGCATCAGTGGAGCTAGAAGGATATGTCTATACCACTTCCACAGTTCAGTTTCATTTACATTCAAACAAACATTTACCAACCACCTAATGTGTACAAACAGGGAACAAGGGGCTGGATACAAGGATAAATATGACATAGTGCCTGCCCCCAAGAAATCTATAGTATGGGGAAGGGAGGAAAAAGTAAACAAGAATTTATCAGTACATCAGAATTTATCATAATCCCATACCTTAACTCCAAGTATAAGATACCCACTGCAGATTCAAGTGACACAGTTCTTGGTTGATCCTAAGTATGACTTCATTCTATAGCTTAGTGGGTCTCAAAACCGTAATGCCAGACCAACAATATCACTATCACATATAAGATTAGAAATGCAAATTCTTGGGCCCCTACTCCAGGCCCTCAAAATCAGAAACTCTGGGGCAGGGCCCATTAATCTGTTTTAAGAAGCCCTTGAACTGATTGTTTGAGAAGCACTGCTGTAGTCTTAACAATGTCCAGAGGCCATAAACTAGATTAAGTTCTATTAGACACAAGGATATTCACCTGTCCACTCTTAGACTGTTTCGAACTATAACAGCTACTTGGATTGTTCCCAAACTAAGTCTATTTATTTCAAGAGAGCCCAAGGAGACTCCAGCAATACTAGGGCTCCAGAGGGGCCTAGAGTCCAAAAATCATGAGCATGGAAAACTAATTTTTATATAAACAGTGATCACTCATCTAGTCCCACCAAATGTCGTAACATTATCACAACTGAATCATAGCCAAGGAAATGCTAAACTGCAAATTAGCAATCCCTGAATTTAATTTTGTTATTTCGAAATACAATCTCATACCAAGTTACTGAATCATTAAAAATGTAACATTCTCAACCGCTTATTACCTGGAATCTGAATTTGGACAGAAGAAAATTTATTTTAACAAGGAAGAAGTCAGGATTTGAAGAAATCAGAAAATTAAATTTGAAATATCCCAATGCCCTTATTTCACTTATATAATAAAGACAGGGTTCTTAAAATAATCATTTATTGCTTGAAATGGTCTCCCTTTTAATAATCTTACATAACTTTTAAAATACTCAATTCAATTTCCAATAGTTCTTAAACAGAAATCCATAAAAAGCATCCAAAGTTTTAGTTAAAACAGGAAAAAACGAAAGAAGACAAAACCAGAGAGGGAGACAAACCACAAGAGACTCTTAATCTCAGGAAACAAACTGAGGGTTGCTGGAGGGGAGGGGGGTGGGAGGGATGGGGTGACTGGGTGATAGACATCGGGGAGGGTATGTGCTATGGTGAGCGCTGTGAACTGTGTAAGACTGATGAACCACAGACCTGTACCCCTGAAACAAATAATACATTATATGTTATTTAAAAAAAAGGAAATATTGTTAACAAAAAGGCATATTATGCATTAATTTCTGTTTTTATTTAATCAAAGAGAATGACTACTATATTTAAGGCTTTGTCATCATCTCTCCCTGACTCTAAAGAGGATGAGAGATAAGTGCATAAAGACAAAGAATTAAAATTAAAGTGGTACTGTTAGTACATCTGTAAGTCAAAAGGATTTCCTTTATAAATGTCCAACCAAATCAAATCACTGTCACTGCCGTATCTCCAACAACAAAGGAAATACTCTGACTTTTAAACTGACCAATTATTATAAATAAATAAATAAATAAATAAATAAATTGACCAATCATAGATAGACCACTTTGGTTTCCAAATTATCACCAAGATAAATCACCAGTGAGGTTTTTTTTTACAACTTTATACTCTGAACAATTTTTCTAAACTATTTTTGATACTTTCAGTACAAATACAATGCATATACAAGCATCAGAATCTTTAAAAATAAAACTTTATATATAAGTGCTTTATATTAATTCAAGATAATAATGAACCTTAAAGTTCACACACACACACACACACACACACAAATATGCTTTTTAAATATCCTACTATGGATTTACTGCCTAACTGCCTATGACCCACACAGTTCTTTATCTATTTATATTCTAAGGGATGGAGGGGTAAGCATTAGGTCAATACTTCATCATATAAAGTATATAAGCTATCTTTAAAACTGCTTTTAAAAAATCTTCAAAGAGTCATTCCTAGTTCTAATACCCCAAAATTTCATAAAGAGATGTACATCTACAGTTAGTATATATTACATTTTTATAGACATCAATCACATTTTCCTCTCTGGACCCACATTTCTAGCAGGTTCAAAAAAGACCCAAAATAAGAAGACCAAGAAGAAAAGAGAAAATCCAGAGAAACAATGCCCAAGAAATACAACTTAAAAGGTTCTATTAAAGCTTACCTCTTTAGGACACTGATTTTTGCAACAACTAAGGAGGTTCTTTTCATTTACATCAGCTTTGGTTATCTTTCTAAAAATAAGAGGAAGTTGTGATGACATTCAAACCAAAGTCCATTTTATAGCATAATCTCTCTAAAAATAATTTCCAACATATCCATAAAATTGTTTTATTTCATTTTTTCTTGAAAAATATTTTAATTGTGTATCATCTGTAACAACTGTCTTCAAATTACTTACCTGGTCTGATAACTGAAACCTTCCAGCCCTTTATCTATTACCAATAAATCAAATGTCAAAAGGGCAATCACTGCAAAAAGGAAGTATAAAACACAAAATATCATCTGTGCCTGGCCTTTAATAGGTCCTGCTATTAAGGGGTCCCTGGGTGGCTCAGTCCCTTAAGCATCTGACTCTTGATTTTGGCTCAGGTCATGATCTCCGGGTGAGGGAATCAAGCCTCAAGTGGGGCTCCACGCTCAGCCCAGAGTCTGCTGGAAATTCTCTCTCCCTCTACCCCTTCCCCTGCGTGCCCTCGTGCACTCTCTCTCTCAAATAAATGGGTAAATTTTTTTTTTAATTTATTCATTCGAGACACAGAGATACAAAGAGAGAGAATATGAGCAGGTGGAGCAGTAGAGGGAGGGGAAGAAGCAGGCCCCCCGCTGAGCAGGGAGCCTGATGCAGGGCTCCATCCCAGGACCCTGGGACCATGACCTGAGCCGAAGGCAGACGCTTAACCATCTGAGCCACCCAGGTGGCCCTAAATGGATAAAATCTTTAAAAAAAAAAATTTCATATTATCTTCCCCTGTAGAGCAATCATTATTCATAACTATCACCTTCCTAAAGCTTCTACATAAAAGATTAAAAACTAATGATTCAATATATTACTTAAAAACTGACACAGAAAATGCTCACCCAGATTTTTTTTAAATTTTTATTTAAATTCCAATTAGTTACATAAATTGTAATATTAGTTTCAGGTGTACAATATCATGATTCCACACTTCCATACAACACCCGGTGCTCATCACAACAAGTGCCCTCCTTAATCCCCATCACCTGTTTCACCCATCCCCCCCCCCAAACACCTCCCCTCTGGTAACCAGCAGTTTGTTCTCTATAGTTAAGAGTCTTGTTTCTTGGTTTGCCTCTCTCTTTTTTTCCCTATGCTTGTTTGTTTTGTTTCTTAAAGAACAACAACAAAAAATTACTTCGAATTGAATTTAGTTAGCTTATTTTAGGAAAGCTTTTTTGGTTTGTAAGCTATCAATGTTAGAAATGGATTCATTTTAGACTTGATCATTTTAGATCAGTCTGTGTGTTTTTCTATTTGCTTGGTGGGCAATTCAGGAAAAGTCACAAACACCAAGGAATAAAACTACTTTGTCACAGACAGTTGAATATAATCACAATAGACACCGCATGTCAGTAACTAGTGACATCCTTAAGATCCCTATCACATGTAGGTCAGTATTTTCTTCCCATTATCTTTCTTCTACTTTTGATTCTTTCTTTTCCTGCTTTTATTTCCCTTTATTAGACATAACTGCCAAATATACCATAAGTTTAGCCTAACTAACATCAAAACTATTACCTTAAGTATATGTATAAATTAACATAAATGTACTCTAAGGTAACATATGCAATTTTCTTAGCAAAAATTCACTTAATAATATCACAAAGTCTTTATACTGGCTCTATTAAAAGTCCTATTTTCATTCTTACAGGTATGGTGCTCACCTCTGAAATTTCTTTTTTTTTTAAAGATTTTATTTCTTTGAGAGAGAGAGAGAGAGAGAGCACAAGCAGGAGGAGTAGAGGAGGGAGAAGCAGGCTCCCCACTGAGCAAGGAGACCACTGCGGGACTCAATCCTTGGACTCAATCCTGGGATTCTGGGATCATGACCTGAGCCAACAGCAGATGCTTAACCAACTCAGCCACCCAGGCACCCCAGCTCACCTCTGAACTTAAGAAACTTAAGACTTAATATCATTTTGTTCCTTTCACTTTATAATTAGGAATCAACTAATTTTCCAACGCCTGTATCTCTTATATCTAATTTCTATAGAAGAAATTACATGAAGCAGAAAAGAACTAAAAAGGTAATACGAAATAATTCACTGAATTGAAAGTGAATGAAATTATCATAATGAATACTGAGTCTGAAGAATTCTCTATAATACATACACTTCATGTTTTTGGAGGCCTTTTAAAAACAGATTTATTAAGGTATGATGCAGAACACAATAATGTACACATTTGAAGTGGAAAATCTGGTAAGACTTGACATATGTTTACACCTATGAAACCATCACCACAATCAAGATAATGGACATACCCATCACCCTCAAGTTTCCTGTGTCCCTTTGGAATATCTTTATATTGCCCATCACCTGATAGGCAACCACTGATACGCTTTTTGTTGTATAGATTAGCTTCCATTTTCAAGAATTTTACATAATCAAATCATAGAGCATTAGTCTTTTTTGTTTGGCTTCTTTCACTGAAATCTTGAGATTTCACATTTTGAGGTTCATTCATGATATTGCAAATAACAATAGTTTATTTTTATTGCTGAATTTATTCCATTGTATGGATATACTACCATTTGTTTGTTTGTTTATTTTAAAGATTTTATTTATTTATTTGGCAGAGAGAGACACAGCGAGACAGGGAACACAAGCAGGGGGAGTGGGAGAGGGAGAAGCAGGCTTCCCGCTGAGCAGGAAGCCCGATGCGGGGCTTGATCCCAGGACCCCGCGATCATGACCTGAGCCGAAGGCAGATGCTTAACAACTGAGCCACCCAGGCACCCCCTACCACTTGTTTATTCACCTGCTGTTGGACATTTGGGTTATTTCCAGTTTGGGGTTATTACATATAAAAATATTATGAACATTCATGTACAAATCTTGTATGGACATACATTTCTCTTGGTTAAGTACCTAGGAATAGAATGGTTGTATCATATGGCAGGCAGACGTATAACTTTTTAAGAAACTGCTAAACCTTTTTCCAAGTGGCTGTTTCATTTTACATTCATATTAGCAGTGTATGAGTTCTAATTCTTCCATATCTTCTCCAACACTTAATACTGTCAGTCTTTTGTCTTTTTTTTTTTGTCTTTTTAATTTTAGCCATGCTAACAGGTACGTAGTTGTATCTCACCGTGATTTTTTTAGTTTTTATTTAAATTCCAATTAATGTACAGTGTAATACTAGTTTCAGGTGTACAATATAGTGATTCAATACTTTCATACAACACCCAGTGCTCATCACAAGTGCCCTCCTTAATCCCCATCACCTATTTCACCCATCCCCCCACCCACTTCCCTTTAGTAACCATCAGTTTGTTCTCTATAGTTAAGAGTCTGTTTCTTGGTTTACCACTTGCTTTTTTCCCCCCCTTTGCTTGTTTTCTATCTTAAATTCCATATATGAGTGAAATCATCGTATTTGTCTTTGTCTGACTGACTTATCTCACTTTGCATAATACTCTCTACCTCCAACCATGTCATTGCAAATGGCAAGATTTCTTTCTTTTTTATGGCTGAGTAATATTCCATTGTATATACATATACATCTTCACCCATTCATCAATTGATTGACATTT
The DNA here is from genome assembly GCF_002201575.2 of Neomonachus schauinslandi. Lineage (NCBI taxonomy): Eukaryota > Metazoa > Chordata > Mammalia > Carnivora > Phocidae > Neomonachus > Neomonachus schauinslandi. The sequence continues at coordinate 164,072,884 of NC_058404.1, read as the reverse complement.
GGGCTGTTTCTATAATTTAGCTATTGTAGAACTGCTATAAACATCAGGGTGCATGTATGTCTTCAAATGAGTATTTTTGTATTCTTTGGGTAAATACCTAGTAGTGCAATAGCAGGATCATAGGGTAGTTCTATTTTTAATGTTTTGAGAATACTCTATACTGTTTTCCACAGTGGCTGCACCAGCTTGCATTCCCACCAACAGTGCAAGAGGGTTCCCCTTTCTCTACATCCTCACCAACAACTGTTGTTTCTTGTGTAGTTGACTTCATTCTGACAGGGTGTGGTGATATCTCATTATAGTTATGGTATTATAGTTTGGTATGCCTCTCCCTGAGGAGAGTGATGTTGAGCATCTATTCATGTGTCTGTTGGCCATCTGTAGGTCTTCTTTGGAAAAATATCTATTCATGTCTTTGGCCCATTTTGTAATTCAATTATCCATTTTTTGGATGTTGAGTTTTATAAGTTCTCTATATATTTTGGATAGTAACCCTTTTTCAGATATGTCATTTGCAAATATTTTCTCCCATTCCATAGGCTGCCTTTTAGTTTTATTGATTGTTTCCTTTGCTGTGCAGAGCTTTTTATTTTGATGAAGTCCCAATAGTTTGTTTGGTTTTGTTTCCTTTACCTCAGGAGACATCTAGTAAGAAGTTGCTACTGCCAATGTCAAAGAAGTTACAGCCTGTGTTCTCTTCAAAGATTTATTGGTTTCCTGTCTCACATTTAGATCTTCAATCCATTTTGAATTTATTTTTGTGTATGGTGTGAGAAAGTGGTCCCGTTTCATTCTTTTGCATGTTGCTATCCAGTTTTCCCAACACCATTTGTTGAAGAGATTGTCTTTTTTCCATTGGATATTCTTTCCTGCTTTGTAGAAGATTAACTTCCCATATATTTGTGGGTTCATTCCTGGGTTTTCTATCCTGTTCCCCTGATATATGTGTCTATTTTTGTGCTAGTACCATACTGTTTTGATTACCACAGCTTTATAATATAACTCGAAGTCTGGAATTGTGATGCCTCCAGCTTTGCTTTTCTTTTTCAAGGCTGCTTTGGCTACTGGGGGTCTTCTGTAGTTCCATACAAATTTTAGGATTAAGTGTTCTAGCTCTGTGAAAAATGCTGGTGGTATTTTGATAGGGATTGCATTAAATGTGTAGACTGCTTTGGGTAATATAGGCATTTTAATAATATTTGTTCTTCTAATACATGAGCATGGGATGTCTGTTTCTTTGTGTCATCTTCAATTTCTTTCATCAGTGTTTTATAGTTTTCAGAGTACAGGTCTTTCACCTCTTTGATTAGGTTTATTGCTAGGTATCTTATGGTTTTTGGTGCAGTTGTAAATGGGAATGATTCCTTGATTTCTCTTTCTGTTGCATCATTATTGGTGTATAGAAATGCTAACAGATTTCTGTATATTTTTGTATCCTTGACTTTACTGAATTCATTTAGCAGTTCTAGCAGCCTTCTGAGTAGAGCCTTTTGGGCTTTCTCTATAGAGTATCATATGCCTTCTGCAAATAGTTAAAGTCTGACTTCTTCCTTGCCGGTCTGGATGCCTTTTATTTCTTTTTGTTGTCTAATTGCTGTGGCTAGGAGTTCCAGTACTATTTTGAATAAAAGTGAGAATGGCCATCCCTGTCTTGTTCCTGATCATAGAGGAAAAGTTCTCAGTTTCTCCCCAATGAGGATGATATCAGCTGTGGGCTTTTCATATATGGCCTTTATCACATTGAGGTATGTTCCCTCTAAGTCTGCTTCGTTGAGGGATTTTATTATGAATCAATGTTGTACTTTGTCAAATGCTTTTTCTGCATCTATCAAAAGGATCATATGGTTTTAATCCTTTCTCCTATTAATGTGATGTATCACACTGATTGATTTGTGAATATTGAATCACGCTTGCTGCCCAGGATTTAATCCCACTTGGTCACAGTGAATGATTTTTTTTTTTTTTAATGTTGGATTCAGTTTGCTAGTATTTTATTGAGAATTTCTGCATCTATGTTCATCAGGAATATTGGCCTGTAGTTCTCTTTTTTAGTGATATCTGTATCTGGTTTTGACATCAGGGTAATGCTGGCCTCATAGAATGAATTTAAAAGTTTTCCTTCCTTTTTCTATTTTTTGGAATAGTTTGAGAAGAACAGTTATTAACTCTTCTCTAAATGTTTGGTAGAATTCTCCTGTGAAGCCATCTGGTCCTGTACTTTTGTTTGTTGGGAGTTTTTCAATTACTGATTCAATTTCTTTGCTGGTTACCAGTATGTTCAAGTTTTCTATTTCTTCCTGTTTCAGTTTTCATAGTTTATATGTTTCTAAGAATGTATTCATGTCTTCTAGTTTGTTCAATTTGTTGGCATACAGTTTTTCATGATACTCTAATTGTTTGTATTTCTATGATACTGGATGTTATTTCTTCTCATTTGTGATTTTATTTATTTGGGTCCTTTCTCTTTCCTTTTTGATAAGTCTGGCTAGAGGTTTATCAATTTTATTAATTTTTTTCAAAGAACCAGCTCCTTGTTTCATTGATCTGTTTTTTGTTTTCTTTTCTATATCATTTATTTCTGCTCTAATCTCTATTATTTCCTTCCTTCTGCTGGCTTAAGGCTTCATTTGTTGCTCTTTTTCCAATTCCTTTAGGTATAAGGTTAGGTTGTTTATTTGAGATTTTTCTTGCTTCCTGAGGTAGGCCTGTATTGCTATATTCTTCCCTCTTAGGACCGTTTTTGCTGCATCCCAAAGGTTTTGGACCATTGTGTTTTCATTTTCATTTGTTTCCATGTATTTTTTTCTCTATTTCTTCCTTGGTTTCCTGGTTGGTCCATTCATTGTTTAGTAGCATGTTCTTTAACCTCCATGTATTTGTGGTTTTTCCAGATTTTTTCTTGTGGTTGACTTCTAGTTTCATAGTGTTGTGGTAGAAAAGGTGCATGGTATGGCTTTAATCTTTTTGTATTTGTTGAGGCCTCTTTTGTAACCTAATATGTGATCTATCCTGAAGAATGTTCCATGTACACTTGAAAAGAATGTGTATTCTGCTGAAAAACACACACTTCAAATGTATTCAAGGAAAGGAAAAAGGAACTCCAGACAACTGTAGTAATGGAAGCCACCTCAATCCATATATATCCACACATCCCCCCTAAAAATCATTCAGCTCATTAATAAAATCACTCAAATCCCATAACTTCCAAATAACTAGAAGATACAAATTTCTACAAATTTCAAAATTACCTATAAGTAGAAAAATAAATACCAATTCATAGCAGAGCTATTTCTCAAGCTCCGTCAGCAAATCATTTCAGAGAACCAGGAGAGTTCCGGAAAAACTGAGCAGAAAAGAGAAGAGGGTAACTGAGCTAACATCACACCAAAAAGAGAAAGTCCACCCAGATGTGAAAAATCTTGGTAGATCAGAGCACTAACTATGGGAAGAAACTTTAAAAAGTGTACAAGAATCAAGGAGCCAATCTTGGAAAGGCAACACTCTGGACAAGAAGGTAGAAAAGTAAAGTCACCCTTTGGAGACAGTATGATGAAAGGAAAAAGAAGTAAGAAAGGGAAATTCAGGCCCTGCAAGACCAAAGAAAATCTCTTTCCTCAGTATCCCTCATTAATAAAGCAAAATTGCCATCTTCACTTTCCCTATAAAACTTCTAAAGCTAAAGTAATATTTTATTCTTAAAATTTCAACAAAACAATTTTCATATTTAAAAATAATGAAATTTGACTTTTCCAATTTAAGAAAACATGAGCCTAGAGTATAAGTGACAAAAACAAATTTAAGGGTGCCTGAGTGGCTCAGTTGGTTAAGTGACTACCTTCAGCTGAGGTCATGATCCCAGAGTCCCAGAATCAAGTCCCGCATCGGGCTCCCTGCTCAGTGGGGAGCCTGCTTCTCCCTCTGACCCTCCCCACTCATGTGCTCTCTCTCTCTCTCGCTCACTCTCTGTCAAATAAATAAAATCTTTAAGAAAATTTAATATTAACAGGCATTTCTCAAAAAGTACTTATGTTCAAAAAATCAGAAACAAAGTCATATTCCCAAATTTAACTTCAATAAAATACACTTACAAAGAGCCCACTTTACAAACTTGGGTGAATGAAGCTGAACAAGTTAGTAAATTATGTTAGATTGTGATTAAGTAGAAAAAAATGGGAATTTTTTTCCCCTCCACATAATCCACAAGCAAAAACATGCATTTTATTAAGTGTACATATTTTTTAAGTAAAGGAAATATAGAAGTCATAGCGTACTATGACAAATGCCATAACAGCTACATTTATAATAAAAGTCCGTAATTTAAAAATTATGCCTCAATAACTATGTGCACTTGAACTTTTCATCCAACAAAATTCTAGTTTGACACTGTTATTCGAGCAATCTGCTATAGGAATGTTTCTATATTTTTTAAAGCAGGGATACAACCTTTTTCCTTAAAAAATCTTATACAGAATCCCCAAATGGAAAAAAAAAAACAGAATTGTCTTTGAATTGTATTGTCTTTTAATTGTATTTACAAGGTGAAATATTCTACGTTTCTTTCTTCAGGTCCCTACTGGAAAATCTAGGTCTTCTAACATCTACGGGCAAAACTGAATAATGTTCCTTGAAGTACTCTTTATAGGGTTCTGAATTATGAAAAGATACTAGTTAAAAATAATTATAGTAAAACAAGAATATTTCTTCAGTCCACTTACCTACATTCCACATATAGGCTTGTGATCTTGCAGTGACATTTTATTCTAAGCATCTGAACACAAGGAGGACATTCTCCAGGGTGACATGGCAAAACACATGGATGGGGACAACCCAGAGGCCGTGATTTAGAGCACCCTTCTTCACACTGAAGGCATTCTGGGCCAGCCTGATAGGTAGTAAGGAAATAAATCATCTAAGTACAGAAGTCTAACATTTCCATATATTAAAATTATAAAATTTATGTATCCCATTAAAAGAAAGTACTTTTGCAGCTCTTAGGAATGCAGTTAATAAAATGGTGCACTCTTAAAAATGGTTTCACTCTTAAAAATATTCAAAATAAAAAAATACATATTCAAAATGAAGAACAGCAAGATTATCAATATGACCACTATTCACAAAGAGTTTTATGTCTACAAACCTCATTAAATCAAACTGCTTCATCTTGAAATTGTACTTGATTGCGAGTATTCCTACTAAAAATGTAAATTAGTTCCTAAAGAATAGTCAGTAGCAGAACAAAATAAAACAGTTTGTTTTTTTTTATTTTATTAATTTGAGAGAGAGAGAAAGAGGGAAAGAGAGAGAGCACAAGCAGGAGGAGCGACAGAGGCAGAGGGAGAAGCAGGCTCCCCGCTGAGCAGGAAGCCCGATGAGGGGCTCGATCCCAGGACCCCGGGATCATGACCTGAGCCGAAGGCAGATGCTTAACTGACTGAGCCACCCAGGCACCCCAAAATAAAACACTGTTAATTCATTTCCACCCAACAAACATGATCACCATCAAACTAAAGAAATCAACACTCTGTTAATACATAAATAAAAATTCCCAAAGCATGCAATGTTCTGGAGACACTGCTCTCACCTTGCCAAAGTGAAACATGCATAAAGGGGAAAAAGGAGAATGACCAGCAGTTTATGTTTTAACGTACTTCAATGAACCAAAATTACATTACTTTTACAAATACATGTATTTCTTTTTTTTTTTTTTTTTTTGAAGATTTTATTTATTTATTTGAGAGAGAGAAACCACATGAGAGGAGGGAAGGTCAGAGCGTGAAGCAGACTCCCCGCCAAGCAGGGAGCCCGATGCACGACTCGATCCAGGGACTCCAGGATCATGACCTGAGCCGAAGGCAGTCGCTTAACCAACTGAGCCACCCAGGCGCCCTACAAATACATGTATTTCAATGTAAGTCAACAAGGCACATCTCTGCTCTAGGAATTTAATAATTTAACTACCATCTACCTACTAAAGAAGTTTAAAAATTATTATTGCAGGCTATTACTTATTTTCACATGTCATACATGAGATAAAGTAAGAGAGCTACAGACAGGGATAGTAAGTCTTAAAGTTTAAAAATTTTGTTATCATTCCTAAGTATAGCCATGATTACAAGAGTGATTATGTCAATAAAAATCTAAACTATTTTTGACATGTAGGACTATGTCAATAAAAATCTAAGCTATTTTGACATGTAGAAACACAAAAAGTGTTTCAATTATGAGACATTCTTGTAAAAATAATTTCTATTTTTTATTTTTAAAAGTACATTAATTTATTCTACATTCTTTCAGCATCATATGCCAGGAATTATTCACATGCTGGGAATATGCAAAATGGGAGAGATCCCTGACCTAAGAAACTTAAATTTAAGTGAGGGAGGTAAAGAACATAATAGAATGTCTTCATAAATACTCTGAAAAAAGAAAAAGCAGGTTAAGAGGGAGTAAAAGGAGCAGTAAGAAGGAAGCCTATCTGATAAAGTTCATGTTTGAACAGAATAAATAAGGGAGAGAGTCATAAAAATGTAGAGTCTCAGAGAAAAGAACACTAAGTGCAAAGCCTCTGACGTAGAACAAATTTGGAATATTCAAGAAATAGCAAGAACAGAAGTAGAAATGAGCACGTGAGTGATGAGTGAAGAGGGAGGAAAGGCAGTCAGAAGTTAGATCATTATAAAACCTTTTAGGCCATCATAAGGCCATTTGGATTTTATCCTAAGAGTAACTGAAAGCTACTGATGGGTTTTGAATGGGAGATAACACACCTAACTTACTTTTTTTTTTTTTTTACTTACATTTTTAAAAGATGGATCTAGCTGATGCAGTAAGAGAAAAGTGGGAGTAGAGAAGTTGGCTGGGAGAATAGTACAGACATCTCTAGGGAAGAGATGATGGTGGCTTGGATGAGGATGTTGGTGGTGGAGGTTATAAGAAATGGTCAGATTCAGGGATGTACTTTGAAGATAAACCTGACAAGGATGTTGTGAGACAAGGACAATGAAGAAAGAAATCAAGAAATGTTCCTCCCTTTAATCAGCAGAACTGGGTAAAACTGGTAATACAACTTTCTGAAATGGGAAAGACTAGGAGAAAGATAGGCCGAGAAATCTCAAAATACGCAAATATAACCAAAGATGACACACACAGTCTGTTTCACTTGTTTTTTCCTGGCTATGTGGTACACCTGCAATAATCTTTCACTTAAATAACATGAACAGAAGAACATACTGGGCTGGGAGTTAAGACAGGGATACTACTACTCTCTGATTACTACTGTCCTGTTACATGATCATGAACAAGTCATTTGACAACCTTCAGTTTCCCTATCTGCAAAAGAAGAATTATCCTGATGATATGAGGCTCCTTCCTTCCAATTACGAAAAAAAAAAATTACTAAATCTGTACTTGCTAAACTATCTTCCTGGATCACTTCCAATACAGCAAGCCTGGCTGTCAAATATCTTACACAGTTCTCCTTTAAAAAAAAAGAAAACAAATTTTAACCCAGGGAACAATATTGGGATAATCCACAATAATTCCCTAATCAGTCATATCAGCTTTTAAAATGAGTTTTTTTTTCTGATTCATAGGACAGCTGGAAATCCAGAGAAGATAGCAATCCTAATTTTAAGCAATGAGATGATGAGAAGGAAAGCAGAATAAACATTTGGGTTACTTTACAAATTGGAAAATAAATCTTGATAGGTAAAATTCTTTTTTTCCCATTTTATTAACATATATTTGACATTTTGTAAATTTAAGGTGTTCAACATTTACGTACTGTAATAAGATTGTCACTGTAGCAATAATTAGTACCTCTCTCACATTACAAAATTATCCCTTGTTTTTAACGGCTGGAATAATTAAGTTCCAATCTCTTAGTGAGATTGATGATCATAACAAAATTCTTTTTTTTTAAATCAATGAAACATCACACATCACACACATTGCCCTTAGCAGTGATTCTCAAACATTTTTGTGCATGATCAATCACTTGGCAATCGTTAAAATACTTAGGTGAGACCTGAGATTTTGCATTTCCAACAAGATTCCAGGTGATGCCCATCACTCAGACAACACTGCATGGCAAGGGTCTATCACATACATAATTATATAAGAAATATATGTGCCTATGTGTGATTATGTACATATATTTTCTTTTTTCTTTTTTTTTGGTACAGATTTTTCCCAAAGAGAAAAGACTATCTTCATTATTTCTTCTTTCAGTCACTCAAAAATATTTGTACTCAGGTTTGCTTGGGAAATACACACACTTCATTTGCCATCAGTCTCACACCTTTCCCCAGTTAACCACTGTTCCACTCACTCCAGCCAATGAATTAGACAATAGGGATATATTTGTTGTTAATGGTAGCAATCAAAGGCACTGCTTGTAAGAATAGCCTTAATTGGACTGAGATCTGCCAGTAAGGCCAGGGAAAGAGACCAGAACAGAGATAAGAAGCAAAAGAGTTTTGATTCCAGTCAATTCAATAAACACTTTTAAATACCTGCTATGTTATAGGCTCTGTGCTAGAATTCAAGGTAGAAACTGCATTAGAATTCCAGAGCCATCTGGGTCAAGAGAGACATACAAGGAGATCTTTTCTAATGGGTCTCACTTGAGATGTTACAGTAAGGAATTCATTTTAAAGAGTTTATGAATTATTTCATTTTTAATATATAAATTATAATGACTGCAAAGTAATCCCCCAAATAATGTAATTTTCACTCACTTGCACTGCCTCAGCCTTCCATGAATGGGAGATAAAGATGGACTTGTAGCTAAATTAAGAACTGCACATAACTTATAACCCATATTTTACCACAGCCATTACCCATGAAGCAATGCTGGGATAATCCAAGATAATTCCCCAATCAGTGTCATATCAGCTCTTGAAGTGAGTTGTTTTTTTTTTTTTTCAACTCACTTGATGTTCTGGAAATCCAGAGGAGGAAAGCTATACAGCAGCTATATTCTCACTAAAGTGGTTTTGAATTATTATGTATGATCTTATAATTCCAATATCTTTTTCATTTTATCATGAGTACATTTTTATTAAGGATTAAAGCATGGATCGATGAAGAAATTATAAGCTATACATTCACATGTCTGCACATGAGCGAGAATGATACTATGGAGGCTTAGGTTATCATGCTTTACAATCACCAAATCAAAGACCAAAAAAATAACAATGCAAGTGAAATTTTCAATTACAATTCATATTAATAACTTAAACATTTGTAAACTTAATGTTAGTTAATAAAATGAATCTTAAAATTTTTGCTTATTCCTCATTAAACACACTTGCTAATAGTATTGATTCCCTGAAGAATGGAAGTCTACAAAAAAAACATTAAATATTTTTAAAATTTATAATTTTCTATATAACAAAAGTTTATTTTTTATTCACACACCATGTCAAATGTAGCCTGGCAGGGGACTCTGGCAAATCAGTCATTCTGGGACACTGGAGGATGGAGACTTAGTTTTTAACTATCACATGGGACATAACAACCTCCTCAATCACAGAAGTAGAGAAAAAGTAGAGTGGTTAAATGAACAGACATTTCTGCAAAGAAGACATGGCCAACAGGCACATGAAAAAGTGCTCAACATCACCTGGCATCAGGGAAATACAAATCAAAACCTCAATGAGATACCACCTCACACCAGTCAGATGGTTAAAATTAACAAGTCAGGAAACGACAGATATTGGCGAGGATGGGGAGAAAGGAGAACGCTCCTACACTGTCGGTGGGAATGCAAGCTGGTGCAGCCACTCTGGAAAACAGTATGGAGGTTCCTCAAGAAGTTGAAAATAGAGCTACCCTACGTCCCAGCAATTGCACTACTGGGTATTTACCCCAAAGATACAAATGTAGTGATCCAAAGGGGCACACGCACCCCAATGTTCACAGCAGCAATGTCCACAACAGCCAAACTATGGAAGGAGCCTAGATGTCCATCAACAGATGAATGAATAAAGAAGATGTGGTGTATATATACAATGGAATATCACTCAGCCATCAAAAAAAACGAAATCCTGCCATTTGCAACAACGTGGATAGAACTAGAGGGTATTATGCTAAGCGAAATAAGTCAATCAGAGAAAGATAAGTATCATATGATCTCAATGATATGAGGAATTTGAGAAACAAGCCAGAGATCATAGGGGAAGAGAGAGAAAAATGAAACAAAATGAAACCAGATAGGGAGACAAACCATAAAAGACTCTTTGCTGGAGTGGAGGTGGGTGGGAGGGATGGGGTGGCTAGGTGATGGACACTGGGGAGGGTATGTACTATGGTGAGCACTGTGAACTGTGTAAGACTGATGAATCACAGACCTGTATCCCTGAAATAAATAATACATTATATGTTAATAATAAATAAATAAATAAAACTGAAAATGTCAGTTCAAAAAAAAAAAGTAGAGTGGTTAATGATAAATAAAGATTTCCCTGACTATTTTTGGAGATGAAAAGCATTTCTGCCTATATTTTCTTGGCCAGAAACTTTCATATGGCCTAGGAAATTCAGAACAGGACACTATCTGTATCTCTGTTTTAATAGGAGTCTTTTATATTTTATTGCTATTGAAAATACTTTTGTTGTTCTATGTTTTTATGTGCTGACGAATTTAAATGTTCAAAAATAAAATTTAATATCATTTAAAATTTGCTTAGCTACATTTATTTTTCCTTGTAAAATGGCAATTTTAGAGATCTTTCAATGGTTGACTTCTCATATGCTTTAGAAAATGCTTTTAGTGAATTTCACACACACATGCCCTACATCTGTGATGCTATTTACTTTATTTCCAATGAACGATTGGGAATTTATTAAAATCGGAGGGGAAGACGAACCATGAGAGACTATGGACTCTGAGAAACAAACTGAGGGTTCTAGAGGGGAGGGAAGTGGGAGAATAGGTTAGCCTGGTGATGGGTATTAAAGAGGGCATGTACTGCATGGAGCACTGGGTGTTATACGAAAACAACGAATCATGGATCACTACATCAAAAACTAATGATGTATTGTATGGTGACTAACATAACATAATAAAATAAAATTTAAAAAAAAATTGTGAACATTGCCTATCACAGATGTTAGGTTTAAAAAATTGCTGAGAACAAATGTTCCAGACTAAAGCCAGACATATAAATGAACAGAAGTGGAAGTGATATTATTAACTACTATCTAAATAGACACATAATTTCTGTACTTTAGCATAAAATCAAAGCCTATGTATTAACACAGTACAGTATGTTGAGAGAACATTAAAAGGCTTATTATCATGAGTTAGCACAAAGATAAAGAGAAATATACACCAAGCTGGTTGTATTAAGAGAGGCAAGGAAGGAGAAGGGATGAGGGCAAGACGGAATAAAAAAGTTCTAACAAAATGTAAAAATATTTACGGCATAATTATTCAAAAAAATGTTCCAAGCATACTAGAAGCACATATACATTCAACCTAAGGATATTACCTTGTTTTTGCCAACGCAGGTATCAATTTCAGTTACTTTGTGGCATTCTTTCATACACGTGTGATTCTGACAACCTAAGGTTCGTCCACATACTCTCTTACAAGAGTAAGGTCCTATAGCATAGCATGGTAGTGGACTCACCTTAAAAAAAAAAAAAAAAAAAAGAAAATCAGCAACACACACAAAACCTTCTGGACCCATGTTTCTGAAATGACTCTATTATCATTTGAGAACAAGTTTCATAAAGGTCTAACACATTTTCATTAATAATAGTTATATTCAAAATCAAAGTAACCTATCAAAAAATCCAAAAAATGAATGCCAATAAGCAAAACATTCTATTCCCAAAAGGGAAATTCAATACAAGGATGCTATAGTGACCACATATACATTGGCTAATTCCCAAAAGCACCAGTATATTTTAAACATCAGCAGAGGGGCGCCTGGTTTGCTCAGTTGGTTGAGCATCTGACTCCTGATTTTGGCTCAGGTCATGATCTCAGGCTCTTGGGATCAAGCCCCATGTCAGGTTCCCTGATCAGTGGGGAGTCTGCTTCTCTCCCTCTCCCTCTGCCTCTGCCCCTTCCCACTGGCACACATGAGCTCTCTCTCTCCCACTCTAAAATAAAGTACATCTTTAAAAAAAAATTTGCAGATAACTCTTGTACTTTTTAAAGCACTAAAAAAATAATAATTATACCTTGTCATTTCTAACAATCCTCAATAGAAGAGGCATAAATTATAAGCTTTACTTAAAATTTGTGCCTATAACTCACCTCATGCTTCCCAAGACATTCTCTGCAAGAAAAAATAAAATGAAAACGTTACAAATTCTTCAAAAAGATTATCTAAAGCAAAGGTGCTAAGTCTACTAGTTTTATTAAGAATAAAAAATAAACAGAAGTGAAGATAGAAAACTTGCAGGATACAAAGTTAACACACAAAAGCCAATTGCTCTTCTATATACCAGCAATGAACAATTGGAATTTGAAATTTAAAACATACCACCATTTATACTAGCACAAAAAATGAAATAAATACAAATCTAACAAAATATAGACATGATCTATATGAGCAAAATAACAAAACACTGATGAAAGAAATCAAAGACAATCTAAATAAATGATGAGATATCCCATGTTCACTGATAGGAAGGTGCAAATATTGTTAAAATGTTGCTTTTTTCCCAACTTGATCTAGATTCAACATAATTCTAATCAAAATCCCGGCAAGTTATTAATAGTGGACACCAGCAAACTGATTCTAAGGTCTGTATGGAAAAACAAAAAACCCAGGATAGCCAATACAATACTGAAGAACAACACAGTACTGACACTATCCAACTTAAAGACATATATAAAGCTACAGTGATTAAGACAGTAGGGTACTGTTAACAGAATGGAAAAGAACAGAAAGCCCAGAAACAGACCTACATAAATATAGTCGAATGATCTCTAACAAAGGAAAAAGGCAACCGAATAGAGAAGGGATAGTCTTTTCAACAAATGGTTGGTGCTGGAATTAAGACATCGACACAGAAAAAAAAATCCCAACAGGCAACTCAAAATGGATCACAGACCTAAATGTGGAGTGTGAAACTATAAACACAGGAGAAAATCCAGGTGACTTGGATTTAATGATGATTTTTTAGATTCAACACCAAAAGCATGATCTCCAAAAGAAAAACCAAAACATCTGCCTTGTGAAAAACACTTAAATGAAAGTGCTAAATGAAAACACATAAACGAAAAGCCATAGACTGGCAGAAAGTATTTGGAAAACATGTATCTGGTAAAGGACTTGTATCCAAAATGTAAACAAAATTCTTAAAACTCAGTAAGAAAGCAAACAACCCAATTAAAAAATGGTCAAGATTTGAAGAGAGGACACCTCACCTTCCAAAGAAGACATACAGGCAGCAAATAAACATATGAAAAGATGCTGAACATCATGTGTCCTTAGAAAACTGCCAATTACAATGAGATGCCACTGCACACCTATTAGAATGACTAAAACCCAAAACGTGGACAGGAGCATATGCTGACAAGAACACAGGGCCACAGGCACTCGCAGTGCTGATGAGAATGTAACATGGTACATTCCTCCCACCTTGTTGGATGGTTTGGCAGTGTCTTACAAAGAGAAACTAGGCTTACGATATGATCCAGCAAAATCTATACATCAATGCTTATAGCAGCTTTTTTCATAACTGTCAAAATTTGGAAGCAACCAAAATGTCCTTCAATAGGTGAATGGATAAACAAACTGTGGTACATTCATACAATGGAATATTATTCAGCAATAAAAAGAAATGAGCGACCAAGACGCTAAAAGACACAGAGGAAACTTAAATGCATATTGCTACATGAAATATGCTGAAAAGCCTACAAACTGTATGATTCCAACTAGGTGACATTCTGGAAAAGGCAAAACCACAGAGACATTAAAAAGAGCAACGATTACCAGTGGCTTGAGGGAGAGAAGGTAAGAGATGAACAAGTATAGCACTGGACACATTTAGGGCAGTGAAACTATTCTGTATGTTATTGTAATGGTGAATAGTGGATACATGAGATCATGCATTTATCAACACTCATAGAACCGTCCAACACAAAAAGTAAACCCTAATGTAAACTATGGACTTTAGTTTATAATATTGTTATTATTCAATATCAGCTCCTCGATTGTAAAAAAACTGTACCTCACTAATACAAAATGTTAATAACAAGGGAAAGTATGTGTGGCAGGATCATATGGGAACTCTGTACTGTCTGTGTAATTTTTCTGTAAACCCAAAAATCACCTAAAAAAGATAAAGTCTATTTAAAAGAATTTAAAAATAAACATTCCACTTCCCTTTCCAGGGACTGGTTTAGAAATTGTCTTATGATCCTATTCTGGCCAATGAAATGTGGAAGGAATTTTGCTATGGGGCTTCTGGAAAAGGCTTCTCACTCTTTAAAAAAAGATGGTGATGGTAGAAGGCATAAACAGTTTCTGTTTTTCTTTTTGGAAACTTCCTATCTGGATGGGAGGTTGATCAGAAAACCAAACAGCCTGACGGCAAAGATGACACATTGAGGATAAAATAGACAGAATCTGGGCCTTTGATGATGTATCATTGCATTAACCAGCTTAACCAACCACGAAGCTGCTCTACCTCCAATCTAACCATGCAAGGCATAAACATTATTATGTCACTTTTCATTTAGGTTCTTTATAACTTGAAGCCAAAGGCACTGCAAATGATTTAACACGTATATTCAGAATTCTTTTACCACATAGCCAAATTATGATTAAAAGTCATGTTAAGGGACAAGAAGACATGAATATTCTACTCTAAGAAAGAAATCATAATACCTGGATAGTTCATGTAACAAGTAATAATTTTAACATATACTTTATAATAATTTTATTACACATCCACTGAAAAATCATTGTTATCAGAATTAGAAGGATCTTTATGTGTAGGTTTGTCTCCTTTTTAAAATTGAGATAAAACTCACATACCATAAAATTTATACTTTTAAATGTACAATTCAGTGGTTTTTAGTATATTCACAAGGTTATGGAACCCTCACCAGTATCGAGCATATTTTCATAATCGAGAGAGAAACCCTGTAACTATTAGAAGTCACTCTGTAGCCCCTGGCAACCACTAATCTACTTTCTATCTCTATGGATTTGCCGATTTTGAACATTTCATATAAATGGAATCAAACATTATGTGGCCGTTCATGTCTGGCTTCTTTCACTTAGAATACTGTTTTCAAGGTTCATCCATGTTATAGCAGGTATCAGTAATTCATGCATTTTTATAGCTGAATGATATTCCATTGCATGGATATACCACGTTTTGTTTATCCATTCATCAATCAATAGATATTTGTTTCCACTTTCTGGCTATTCATAATAATGCTCCGATTATTGTAACATTCGTGTCCAAGTTTTTTTGTGAACACATATTTTCAATTCTCTCAGGTGTATACCTAAGAGTAAAATTGGTAAGTCCAAGTTTAGTTTCCTGAGAAACTACCAAACTGCTTTCCCAAGTAGTTGCACCATTTTACATTCCCATCAGCAATGTACGATGGTTCCAACTACTCCCGATCTTCACCAACACTTATATCTTCTTTATTTTAGCCTTCCTAGTGAGTGTAAAATGACACCTTAACATGGTTTTGACTTGCATTTCCCTAACAATTACTTGAGCATCTTTTCACATGTTTACTGGCCACTTGTAAGATCTCCAGAGGAACGTCTATTCAAAGATTTTGCCCATTTTTAAATTGGATTATTTGTCTTTTTGTTTCTCAGTTTAAAAATTCTTTATATATTCTAGATAATATTCTTACAGAATATATGATTTGCAAACTTTTTCTCCCATTCTGTGGGTTGTCTTTTCAATTTTTTTATTGTGTCCTTGAAGCACAATTAAGAAATTGTGCTTAATAATGTCCTGACTTTATTTTTTCTTTTGTTGCTTATGCTTTAGGTGTCCTTGTAACAAATCACTGCCTAACACAAGGACACAAAGGGTTACACCTATGTTTTCTTCTAAGAGTTTAATAGCTCTTACTTTTAGATCTTTGATCCATTTTGAGTTAATATTTATATATGTTGTGATGTAGAGGTCCAATTTCATTTTTTTTCCCTGTGAATATCTATTCTCTCAGCACCATGTGTTGACATGAAACATTCTTCCTCCCAATGAACTGTTTTGACACTCTTATCAAAAATCAATTGACCATAAACATACGGGTTTCCTTCTGGCCTCTCAATTCTATTCCATTGATCAATGTGTGTCCCTACACCAATACCACAGATTCTTAACTGCTATAGTTTTATAAGTTTAAAATCAGGAAGTGTGAGTCCTCTAACTTTGTTTTCACTTTTAAGAAGATTTTGGCTATTCTGGGTCCTTCACATTTCCATATGAATTTTGGGGACAATTTCTGCATAAAAGCCTGCTGTGATTTTGACAGAGAGCATGTTAAATTTGTATATCATTTTGGGTAGTAGTGCCCTTAACATTAAGTCTTCCCATCCACAAACATGGGATGTCTTTCCATTTATTAAATCACTGTTATCAAAAACTAATTAGAAATAAATTCCTACATTTATGGCCAGACTCTCAATTCTATTCCCTTGATCCATATGTCTATCTGTATGCCAGTACCACAGCCTTTGGTCTTCTTTAATTTCTTTCAGAAATGTTTTATAGTTTTCAGTGTACAAAATCTTAGATTTTTTAAATTAAATTTGTTGAATAAACAAGTTGCTTTTTTAATGCTACTGGAAGTAGAACTGTTTTCTTAATTTCATTTTCAGATGGTTCACTGCTAGGGTATAGAATTGACTTTTGTATACTAATGTTTCTTATAGCCTTACCAAAGCCATTGACTTCCGTATACTACATGATCTTGTATATGAAAAATCCTATCATCTCTAACAGTCTGTGTAAGGATTTTTCATATACAAGGTCATATCATTTAAAAATACAAATAGTTTTACTTCTTTATTCCCAATGTGAATACATTCTTTCTTTTTCTAGTCTAATTGCTCTGGCTAGCACCTCTAATACAATGTAAACCTAAATAGAAGGGGCAAGGGCAGACATCCTACTCTTTTTTTTTTTTCTTTTTAGTATAATTAAATAAATAACTTTATTTATGATACTTCAGATTTTATAAATGCCAACCATACAGCAACGAAAGTCCCATAAATTCTAGCTGAGGCACAACCACCAATCAAGGCCCTTTGAAAAATCAAAGATAATAATAAAGTGTCAGGGGAGAGAAGTTTTGTTCTCCCAACAGAGAATTTAATAAATGAACTTCTCTAATCCTTTAAGGGTCATGTTGGGAAAACTTACTTTCTTTTAAGGGCATCCCCAATCAAGTAACTGATCGATCAACCCATATTTAGAAAAATAAACCCCATAGTTTAAAAAAAAAGGTATCAAATGCCTTTCATACCCAGGACATAATAAAACTTAGACACCAGAAGGAAAAACCTCTCAGTTTCTGTACCAGACCAGCGGTTAGCATAGCCATCAGCCTGTGTATTAAGTTCATCTGAATGTCATCACCTACACACTGTAATGCAGTTAAGAACTACATGCTAATATCCTTTTATTCCCTGTGGCACAGTCTGAAGCCAATACTGTAAGTACCAGAGTCAATTCCAATGGTGAAGAGCAACCTTCTTTCTTGGTGAGGACTGCAGATGTTGAAGTCTTCAAGCTATTTGTGGTAGTTCAGTTAGACAAGTCATACATTTACAGAAACGGAGAAATGGTTAAACCTGAAAAGAATTCTGGTGGGTGGTTTAAAATTTTGTCACTGTCCAGATGATAGAAGACAGGTGCAGAGAGAGATTCTGTCACATGAACCTTCAACAGTAAAACCATTCTCTGGATGTTTGGAAAAAACAGATTTGGAGTAAATAGGTCTTCGTAAAACTCAGAATTCCTAATACATCAGGCAGTAGTTCTCAAACTTTTGCTCCTAGATCATGGAGCATTTATAAATGGAATTATCTGGATGGTGACCCCGCAAATCAATACCTTTTTACATGTGGCTTGTTGAATAGATCTCACTGAAAACTGAGCAGTCCCCTCATTCAGGGTTAATCCTGACATGATGAGGAATTGGTGGGGGCAATGACAGACACTGGCTATTAGTTACTTTTATCATGGTAGAACCGAAATTTCATTTACTTGTAGTAGGAAATATTAATCCAATGGAAGATATAAACAAAAAATCAAAACAATGACTGACAAAAAAAGCCTGTTATTCTTGATGCTTTTCCAGTAATACAGTCAACCCTAGTGTGCATACAATTTACAAAAAGAAGAAGGAAAAAAAAGGTTTTTTGCAGTGTTTGTCTTCTGTTTCAGACAACCTCAACTGTGTTGAAGTTGACCTGTTGGCATCTCAAAGAATCTGTGAAAAATGTAATTTTCCTTGAATACCAAAACAGGGACGCAGAGTAGAAATTTATAGCACAGCTTATCAAGAAATGACTTGTGATTTCTCATCATGAGTGTAAAATAAAAGGACAAGAACTATTTTTATTCACAACCCAATCTGGGGGCTAAAAGGAAAGCAGTCTTTGGATACAGAGAAACCTGGTTTTCTGAGAAGTCCAGCTCTAAGACCTGGCTTGTCATCAGCCTTCAACACAATTACTGAAGCACAGAAACTCTGTTTCTGATTGGTTTACTTACCTCCTGGGAGGACAAAAGCAACTGAAAATTTTTTTTTTTTTTTAAACTAAAAACAGAAGGAAATGTGTGCTAGAAAAGAGAGCACAGAAAAACTGTGGCTTCAGCTCAATCTGACCACGTGACAGAGTCCAGAGCTATCAGTCATGAATTAATCCTGCTGGTGAGGCTAATCATCAGGACAATCAACTTCTCCTTCCTACTTTTCCTTATTCCAGATCAGGGTGGGAAAGTGGTGGCTGTCCAGAGTCCCCAGAGATGTTCCATCCATGGAAAGCATACAGCAGCAACAGGATGGTACAGATGCCAATGACACCGCCCAGGATGAGGGAGTCTCGCCACTTCCTCAGATTGATCTGCTGGATCAGGCTGTTCACAGCAGGAAAATGATTGGCCAAAGTATTCATTTTGCTCTGAATCGACTTCAACATTCCTCTCTGGGAAGTCATATTTTCTTTTGTTGCCATAGCAATGCTTATGGTCTCTTCTATCAGACGATCTGAGTTTCGAAGGTGGTCATGTTCTTTCAAAAATAGTTCAGTTCTTCTGTTGTTTACTCCAGACCCACTTTTATATGACTCAATATCCTTTCGTACTGATCCCATGAGATTCTCCCTTTCCCGTATTGCCACGAAGTTTGCTTTGGTTTTATGGAATTCATGTGTATAATCCTGCAATATATCTCTATGTCTCTGTAATGTATGCATCAGTGCTGCATTCAAAGATGGGACACCTGCACTGTTGGTATATTCTGCCATTTTATCATTTACTCCTGTAAGCCTTGCCAAAAGCTGTTCAATCTCAATTGCCATTGTTTCAAACATTCTGTCTTGGCTTGATCCATTTAAAAGGGGTGTTGTGTCAGAGCTGTCGCGTCTTCCATCTCGGGCACTGCTATGACTGTAACTTGTACATAGTTTACTGAAGGAAACTAGTTTCAGGTCAAGTTCATTTTCCAGCTGTCGAGCTTGTTTCCTGAGATCTTCCCAATAATTGCTGGTTCCTGCAGCCATCTTTGTTGTCCAACGTCGACATCCTGCTCTTTTTCCTGTTCTTAACAGGAAAGCTTTTGGTCTTTCACCATTAAGTATGATTAAGGGTTTTTCACTGATGCCCTTTATCAGGTTGAGGGAGTTTGTTTATCTAAGTTTATTGAGTGTTTTTATCTAGAAAGTATGTAGGATTTTGTCAAATGTTTTTCTGCATCTATTGATTGTCCATTATTCTTATGATAAAATAGTACTTTGGTATTTTGGTTTTCATATGTTGAATCAACCTCCTATTTGTGGGATATATCCCTCTTGGTCATGATGTACAATCCTTTTTACATGTTGCTAGATGCAGTTTGTTAGTATTTGGTTGAGAATTTTTATATCTATATATAAAAGGAATATTGATCTATAGTTTTCTCTTCTTGTGATGTCTTTTTCTGCTCTTAGTATCAGGGAAATACAAGTTTCATTAAGTCAGGAAGTGTCTCCCCATAGTGAAACACTGGTGTTAATTTCTTAAATGTTTGGTAGAATTCACCAGTAAAGTCATTCATCCTCAGCTTTTCTTTGTGGTAGGCTTTTGGTTACTAGTTTAATCTCTTTACTAGGTATAAGTTTATTTAGATTTTCTACTTCTCTTTGAGTCAGTTTCAGAAGTTTTTGTGTTTCTAAGAATCTGTCCATTCCTTCATGTAAATTGTAACCAAAAGAGGGTAAATGTGGCTATACTAACATCAGAAAAAATAGACTAAGAAAAAAATTGTTTACTAGACACAACAAATATTTTTTTGATAAAGACCTCCCTCCAAAACTTCTCTCTTCCCCACTGACATCTTTGTAAATATCTTGCATATCCTTATTTTACAAACAGAGAGGATATATGACTTATTCATGGTAGTAGTTAGCAGGAAGCATAACACTGGACTCAAGAGTCCTTACTCTAAAACACAATGTCTTAATATATATATATATATATATATATATATATATATATATATATATATA
>NC_058404.1:163912676-164052154 GCF_002201575.2 Neomonachus schauinslandi | reverse complement strand
ATATATATATATATATATATATATATATATATATATATATATATATAAAAAAACCAAAAAAACCTTTCAGCAGCACATTCCAGTCAAGTGCAAAGGAAAGACTTTTAAAATTAATTCTTTAGGGCGCCTGGGTGGCTCAGTCGGTTAAGCGACTGCCTTCGGCTCAGGTCATGATCCCAGGGTCCTGAGATCAAGTCCCACATCGGGCTCCCTGCTCCACGGGTAGCCTGCTTCTCCCTCTCCCACTCCCCCTGCTTGTGTTCCCTCTCTCACTGTGTCTCTCTCTGTCAAATAAATAAATAAAATCTTAAAATAAATAAATAAATTAAATAAATAAAATTAATTCTTTAAACCTCTACTAAACATGACTTAGTAATTCCAGGCAGTTTTTCTACTGTCATAAAATATTTAATCCAACCTAAGATTTTGAGGAAATTAATCGAATGAAATAAGAGGGGAATATCTGTTAAATAATCCTCCTGTAAGACAGACTAAGGAATTCAAAGATAACTGACTACACTTATACAAACAATTTAAGTGACTATGAATTCCCCCCCCGACTAATCTACAGACTAAAATCACTATGTTGTAGATACAGCTCCCAGTAACACTTTGCCTCCCAACCTGACTGCACAACCAATATATAAAAATATACATTCTACTTAAACTGAGAGGAAAGATGTGGAAGGACATAATGGGAGAGCTTTTAAAAGGAAATAACTGTATCTTTAAGCCTATGGCCCTAGAACTGTCTCTTTAAAAAGATATGCAAGACATACCAATATTCAGTTTGGAATCTTAATGGTAGAAAACAACCTGTTTTCTAATTTTACGTTAGTTCCCAGAATTCTGTGCTTCTTTTACTCCTATATTCTATAATCTCTACTCAAAGTATGAACCATTCCACGATTCATATCACCCTAGGGTTTGACTCCTTACAACCCAGTCCAGGTCATTACCTGGGAATACTACATTCCAGAACACTACTTTCTTTGATTTTCAATGTTTCCTTCAAGTATGCCTTACCTACAATCTGGCTCTCCTCTGTCCTCAAGTAGCTCACAGACTAGCATGGGTATCAGGAAAACTAACAGATGATGATCTCTTGGATGAATTATTCTAAGTGCGAGTTGCTATGGAAATTCAGAAGGACATTAAACTCCAGCTGGGGAAAAGACTCAAAAAAAGATATCTAGAGGTTTTCAAGCAGTATGTAAAATGTACTTAGAAAAGAATTAGGCTGAAGACAGAGAGACTGGTTTATGGACTAGGCCTGAAAAAAATGATGAACTGAACACAGAAAAAGGGGAGAAGGTAATTTAAGATAAACTTAGAACTATGTAAAAAAAAATTATTTTTAAGTTAAAATTCTAAAATACTTACGTAGGAATAGGAACTTGACATGGAGGACACGGTAATGCAGTCTGAATAAACTCTGGCTCCAAAGGCTGTTCCCAAGGGCCTGTAGGCTGGTGCTACAAGTAAAATACAAAACAATTTAAAGGCAGAGGAATTAAATCATATGGCCAATATAAGAATCTAAGAAAATAGTCCCACATATCCTCTGTTCAAGCAGGCTGAAATTTTTCAAGTAACCAACAAATTGTGCTTACTGAAATATTTTATCCCATCTGTACTCTATCAGATGTTCCCCTCCACACACATCTGATGCTACAAATGAAGGCAGACTCCAGTTTTTAAATGGCAGAACAAAGACAAAGTAGCTTCCTTTACTTCTTATTAGCCAAAAGGGGAATGAGAAACGGCACTGTAAAATCCAACTTCCACCAGTAGAATGTAATCTCCATTATTTGTTCACTGTTATGTCCCTAGCAGGTAGGAGAATGCTTAACACATAGTAAGGACTCAATAAATATTCACTAAGTGAATGAATCTTTGAGGAAACCAGAAGATATCTATAACCCTGGACTACAATATATGAAGGAAGACTGCCAAACTCATGTGTATCAGGATGATAACATGATTACCACATGTTATTAGCAAACATCCGTTTACTGGTTTCTCGTCTTTTCTACGCCGTGAGCTTCTTAGGACAAAAGATCAAGTCATATTTACCTTGTACCCCAGCTCCTATCACAGTGCTTAACACCCAGTAGGTACTTAATCATTGCTTGTTGAATGACTAAGTAAAATTAAGAAAATATGACCCACAGAAATGCACTACCTCTTAATAATATATTCCCTTACCCTGCCAGTTTGCTTTATTAATGCTTGGTCATGACATGGAGCAGGACACAAGTGACCACATTTCTCCAAAACTTTTTGGCAAGGCTGATGACATGGAGGACAAGAGCCAAAGTGACAGCGATGTTTTTCTTGACTTGTATGATGGCAAGTTGGTGGTCGACTAAATCATAAAGTACAATTTTTTAAATTACTTTTGATTAATGAACAATTATACCTAAAGTGCAATTATCTATTTAAGTATCTTCTGAGTCCATACAGAACAAGAATACTGTGAATATTAGTATTTTAGAACATTAATGCAAAATTTAAAATACTAACAATATTTAAAATCAATATGAATTTAAATTTGCTAAGACACCAGGTGTAAGTCTGCGCAGAACCTCATACTAACCTACATTGCTCTTTGCACTTGGGTGGTCTTGTGGTACGTTCCCGGCCACAGGGCACCGTCACCTTTGTATTACCACAATTGCACTTCACGTCTACAGTTTCTGGGCAGGGATAACAACTGCCTGAAAAAAAGGTCTGAAACTTAAAAAGAAATGTCCTTAACTATTCAAATGACAATCAATAATAGGATCAATGAATTTGGTATTCACACAACTGGATACTCTACAATGAGAATAAAGAAACTACGTGAATGAACCTCACACACACAACATCAAGCAAAGGAAGCCAAATACAAGAGTATGTAGTATATGAGTCCGTTTACATATAACAAATAGAAAAAACTAATCTTACATATAACAAATAGGAAAAACTAATCTTACATATAACAATAAAAAAAACTAATCTATACTGTTTGAAACCAGGATGATGGTTATGAAGGATACAAGGAGGGTTTTGGAAATACTGGTAATTTTCTGTTTAATCAGAGTTTTGGTTACCTGGTTATGTTCAGTTCGTAAAAATCCATCAAGCTATACACTAGTTATCTGTATACTTTTCTATATCCACACTGGTAATTCAATTAAAAAGTTTTAGAATTTTCTTTGAAATTTGCTAAAATTCTATTCTAAATAACATTTAACACACTACTCATTTAATCATCACTACACAAGCAAAATAGATTTATGTCTTGGAAAATCTAATGTTATCAATAATCTTTTTGGCTTATTTTCATACATACTTCTATTCAAGTACATTATTTTTAGATAAATTCCCCAATAAGAGTAATTTCTCTCATCAGGTTATTAACAAGTACAGTCAACTTACTATTACTCACGCTTTGTGAAGGACTAATTCTAAACCCTCATTTTAGGTTATAATTCCCAAGTATTTCTCTTCTAAACATTTCAAAAGGAAAAGTTATTTGGGTTTCAGTTTTTTACCTTCTTTTGTTACAGGCTGGTAGGAATACACAAAAACAAAATGAAAGAAACTTTTTTAAACAGGCTATAAAATTCTCCCCAAGGCTCTGACATCATCTTCAGGGCTTTCTTCCCACTCTATTGTTCCCACTAAGTAAGGTTCCCCACTAGAAATGAAATAGCAAGAAGGGAATAAAAGTCTTCAACTAAGGAGTGAGGATCGTAAAAGACTGCTGCCTATGTGTCAGGACCAAGCAAAATAATGAAAAGCAGTTAACCTGATCAGAAACAGACTAATGATGAAAAGTATCCTAGTTAAAGCCTCTTATAATAGTTCCTATAAGGAACAGAAGGATTCTGATTCAAATAATGAACACAGAATAAGGAAATGAGAGTAAAAAGCAACACAGGGAAAAACACAGATATGTATTGTACTAATGTACAAGTTACCAAATTTTTACTTCAGTGTTTTGATTAAGTATAATCCAGTGAAGTCTTTTCTTGATGGTAATGCAAGCCAAGTTATCCACATGATCAAATTTTATTTTATCTTTCCAAAAGAATGACCAGGTGTCATATATTCTAAAAGTTAATAATGACCTTTAAGTCTGTTCTCATTCAGCATATCATTTTCCACACTCAATAATAATTTTCATTCACCTTCAGCAATTCAAACAGGAACTTAACAAACATAACACCTTTCTGCCACTCTAAACTATAGCATCACTTTTCCTTTTTTGAAAATTAAATCTTGAGAAAAATAAGGGATAATTTCTTTGAAGTCTTCCTACCGATCAACAGAATTTGTTACAGATTCCTGTACAACATGACAGATAAAGTAGCTTCAATGATAGTTTTAAAATGAAAAAGCAGCATACAGAATGCAACTCCAGTGACCAGTGGGTCAACAGCAAAAATGGGTACTTATCCCGTAATTCCAGAACCATAAAAACAGATGACCTTGAACTTAAAGAACTCTAAGTCAAACTTTCATATTCACAGTGCAAACATGCAGTTTGCATCCTCTTCCTATGAGTTACAGTATAACCTTGATCATGAAGGTGTCTCGAATGATGGAAAACGGTATGAAATAATGGTTCTATGTATCTTATGTTAACTGTGGATCAAACAAATGGTGAAAGCTGCACAACACATCTTCCACATACTTTCCATTAAGGTAAATTTTGTTAGAGGCTAATAAGCTTCTTTTTTAAAAAAATAAACGCTCTGCCAAAAAAAAAAAAAAAAAAAAATTGAACCTGGATCTGATCAAACCTCTACATCCCACTAGTAATTTATACGAAATACAGGAGAAAATGTCAAATGGATACCACAGAGACGCAATCTGTAAAATGCAGACTGCGACTAAATAAAGCAACCTCGTTTCTCAAATAAGAGACAAGGGAAAAGAAAAGGAGACAGAGGAGGGAAAGTACAGATTCATAGACTTTAGAGACATCAACCAATTGCAATATGTCAGTCTTACCAGGTTTTTCAGTCATACAAACTAAATTAAAAAATGAAGATATTTATGACACAAAATAATTTGAACAGCAGATATTTGCTGATATTAAGAAATATTTTAACTATTTTTAGGTAAAGAATCCACCTTTTAGAAATGAACACTGAAGGATTTGTGGAACTTGCTTCAAAACAATACAAGGGTGAGATGTGTTTTGACACTCCTCCACTGAGTATGATGCTTGCTCTACCCTTTCTGCAGGTACTCTGTATCAGGTTAAGGACATGCCCTTCAATTTCTAATTAAGTTTACATCAAATATGAATGTTGAATTTCATCAACTGTTTTTAGACATTTACTAAAATAGTTTCACTTTTCCCTTAGACTATTAATGCAGTGAATCACATCATTAGATTTACTAAAGTTAAACCAATCCTACATTATTGGAATAAACCCAACTTGATTAAGAAAGATTAAGGTTTTAGATAGCTAAAACTATCGTACTAGATAGCTGGATTTGAGTAGCAGTAACTTTAATATTTTACAAACATGTTTATGAGTTAGATTGGCCTATAATTTTCTCTTACTTTCCTTGTCAGATGATATAATGAGTTGGGACATGTTCCTTTTTTACATATACTCTCAAATAGTTTATGGAGAGACTGAACTTACATACATACACACACACATCTTAAATGTTAAAAATCATGTGTAAAAATCAACTAGGCCTGGTGTTTCCTTGGTGAGAGAATTCTAAACTATTGGATCCAATTTCTTTAATGGTAATACAACTAGTTAGGTTTTCTAATTAAAGGCCAGTGTTTTAACAACAGTCAACAAGATCCTATACGTATTCTTTCTCCAGCAATCCTTTATCCCACCATCTCTTTGACCTCATCTCCCATCATTTGTCCCCTCGCAAGGGGGACACTTACTTCAGTAGTCTTTGTGAATTCTTTCAAATGCTCCTGTCTCAAGGCCTTTGCAATTACTGCTTTCTTGCCCAAAACACTATCCCACACCCTCTTTCACATGGCTTGTAATCCCTTCTTTTGGGATTCCTCTCAAATGTCATCTTTCTAGAGTCCTCTCCTGATCACACTAGAGTTTCTTTCTATAATTGTCACTACTTAATATTCCATATTAATTTGATTACTTATTTACATTCTAACTGAGGGGTAGTAAAAAAATAAGTTCCATAAGAGCAGGCACTTTGTCAGTACTGTTCACTTACATATTCCCAGTGCCTGGTACTTAGTAGACACATAAAAATACTTTTTTAATTGAATTAATGACTAAATTTTGAGTCTTAATAAAATCTAATGAATCAATGATGTAATATGACTTTAAAAAAATAAAATTCTTTCACAATTTAAAGACACCAACAAATCAGAGAACACTCACAGGAAAAAGTCTACAGGGTTAATTCAATCGGCCACTTTTCCTAACAGGGAGGCAATGTGATAGGATGGAAAGATCATTAAAGTTTGAGTTCACATCTGACCCTGCAACTAGTTCTATGACCTTCGGCCAATAGTCTCTTTGCCTATTTCATTACTGTACAAAATAACAGTAGCACAATATACTTTTTGAACTTTTGAGAGGATTTAGAGATTAAGGGAGGTATCTAGCATCCACCTAATCCCAAAGGAAGATAATAAAAACAGTAGAGTTTGTCCCAGGTCATAATGCCAAGTTGCAGAGTCCAGACTTCAATCAGGACTTCTTACCCTAAAGTCCATACCCTTCCCACTGCCCTATAAAATCAGTATTCCTTTTCATATCAACCTACTCCAAACAGGTGAAGTTAACTCAGTTTTCTTTTTTAAAGATTTTTTTTTTTTTTAATTTATTTGAGAGAGAGCGTGTGAGAGACAGTGAGCACGAATAGGGCAGGGCTAGGGTAGAGGAAGAAGCAGTCTCCCCGCTGAGCAGGGAGCTGAGGATGCAGGAGGCTCCAGCCCAGGACCCTGAGATCATGACCTCAGCTGAAGGTAGAAGCTTAACCAACTGAGCCACCCAGTGCCCCGTTAATTCAGTTTTTAATGTCTAATAACTTCAGCAACCCTGAGACCCTTTCAGGAGGTCTAAAGGTCTCACATGCATAGAGTAGTTTCCCAGATGCCATCGGTCAAGTGGTATAATAACAAATTGAATGCAGAAGCACACATGTGAATTTTGCCTATTCTCTATTAAGTAGACATTAAAGACATTTGCAGAAATGTAAACCAATACCATTCTTCTCACTACATTTATTCAGTAAATAGTTATTTTTCACAAAAAAAATGTTACTATATTAAGATGTAATGGGTTTATTATTGCTTTTTTTAAATAAAATGATAAACATTATTACCTTGTATTTTAACTTCAAATACAATAAATACCAATAGATAAAACCAACATTAACAAAAGGTCATTGGTTACAAAAAGAATGTAAGAGGATCCTGAAACCAAAAGAGGCTGAGAACCACCGGCTTAGGATACATCCAATCCCTTACTAGACTTGATTCCATATAAATGTCTAAAATTCAAAATAACACTGAAAAACCTAAGAACATATTAATTAATATAAAAACTATGTAAGGGAGGTTAGGAAGAAGTAAGGAAACAACATGGTGTTATAGAAAGAACAAAACTTTATATTCAGAAGGCCTGGGTTCAAATCTTAGCTATACTGCTTTCCTAGGTATTTCTCAGAGTAAGTCACTGAAGTATCTTCAGTTCAATCTCTTTGTCCATAAAATGGGGATACTTGTGACTGCCCTACCTTCTCAAGGTTGTTAAGAGTAAGATAATGAATGTAAAAACTTTCTTTATCAACTATAAAGCACTGTATCAATAGAAACATTAAATTACAGCTATTGTTAAATTTTACCTCTGTGGCAGACAGATGGACATTTATGGTTTCTACATCCTAAAGTCCGTCCACAGTTTTGATCACAAGGTGGACAGTTTCCAGGGCAACACTGAAGGGAAAGCAATATATAAAGAACAGGTCATTTGAAAACCACACATAATATGAATGTCATTACTAGTTATTCTCAGAACTCATGAAAAGCAAAAGATACTTCTTTTAACCTAAGAATAAAAGTATTCAAGAGGATCAACATTATTCTAAATAGACAGACTGTATTAAGAACTTACAAATTTAAAGAGACCATGACCTAATTTAATGAAATCAAGCTAAATTTCCTTGCCCTTTAATCATTCTGTAACTTAAAACAGTCCCATTAGATAATTTCATCCCTACTTATCTATGCAGAAATGGCCAATATTAACGAAAGGAATGGATTTGGTCAAATCTCACAGTCAATTCAGGCAAACAATTAAGTCTATCTTTTAAATTATTTAATGAAAATAAATCCATGTATGGTTCAATGTATAGATTAGTTTGGCAGTTATTTTCAAACCATGGCATCAAAGACTAACTAAAAGAGAGAAATAGAGAAAGACTAATTGCTTCTAACTTTATTTTCTCACCTCCCTGTCTTCCAATCCATTTGTGCAGACCTCCCCCAATTTCATTCATGAACACACAGCAACTGCTTAAAGCCCATCTTGCCATCCTAACTCCTTCCTTGACCTCTCATACATCCAAACTTTGGGGAAAAAATACAGACTACAACTGTCTTAAAGAAACTTAGAGTTGCAACCAGCTTAAGAACAAGTTTCAGTGTATAAAAATGGCTCAAAACAGAATACACACTATTGAAAAGCAACTAAAAGTCAAAATAGTTCATTCAGTTAGGCAAATATTTACCAAGTAGTACTATGTGCCTATCACTCTGCCAGTAACAATGGGAGAAAAGAAAAAAAGAAAGTTATGTGGTCCATGCCTTTCGACATATTTCTGGTTTTGACCAGATGGAGTAATAATGATCAGATTTACTCTTCGCTTTTAAACAACCAGAATATTAGGCAAAATATATGAAGCAACAGTTTTTAGACATTAGACAATCAGGCAGCACAGGACAACAATCTCTAAGAGAAATAAACAAGGTGAGTTCTATGATAGTACTTGCTTAGACCTGGAGGTTTCCAGGAAAGAAGACCACAAGCAGAGTCTGGTGGTCTCACCAAGCTGAGCAGAAAAATTCATAGTTCAGACAGGTCAATGTGGCTAGAATTTGTGGAGAAGTGGTAGCAGTACAGAGAAAGTTCTGGAGAACTCAAGAAAGGACCCCTTGAGTCCTCGGCTGAGTACTGGTCTTTACATAGGAAACTACCCAAACCTGAGGAAGAACCACTGGAAGGAGAAGGCACAACCATTTCCAGAAATTATTCAAGGCTAGGAATAGTTTGTGTTCCCTATGGACAGACTGGAAGAACCTCCTAATATACAGGCATTAAGTAGAGTACTTAGAAGAATTATTACCTCAGTAATGACACCAAATTAGCCCTAGATAAAAGGGTGGCCTCATCCCACCTAACAAAATCAAGCCTCAAAAGAACCAAATGATCTCTAAATAACTTGACTTCAACCCAGAATGAAGCTTAAAAATATTTAAAGAAATACAAAACAAGGGGCGCCTGGGTGGCTCAGTCATTAAGTGTCTGCCTTTGGCTCAGGTCATGATCCCAGGGTCCTGGGATCGAGCCCCGCATCAGGCTCCCTGCTCAACGGGAAGCCTGCTTCTCCCTATCCCACTCCCCCTGCTGTGTTCCCTCTCTCGCTGTCTCTCTCTCTGTCAAATAAATGAATAAAATCTTTAAAAAAAAAAAAAAAAAGGAAGAAATACAAAACAAAACAAATCTCCAGCATCCAAAAATGTAAAGTTCACAATGTCTGGAAACTAATAAAAAATTACCAATCAGGAAAATATCATCCAAAAGGAGAAGAAAAATCAATCAATAGCAATAGACCCAAAAATGATAGAGGACAGAATCAGTAGGCAAAAACATTAAAATGGGCATTATAAAAGTATAGCCCACCCACATATTCAAGAAGACAGAAGAAAGCATGAGCCTGCTAAGGACAGACACGGGAGATATAAAAAAGACTCAACTCCAATTCCCAGAGATAAAAAAGTACTACGTCTGAGATAAAAAAACACAGGAAGGGATAAACATCAAATTAGACAATGTAGAAGAAAATCAGTGACCTGAAGACAAAGCTACACAGGCTAAAATAAAACACAGAAATTAAAAGGACTAAATAATAAATGGAGCATCAGTGAGCTGTGGGACTTCAAGCAACATAACATACACATCATTGGAGTCTCAGAAGGTGATGCATGGGTGAAAAATATCTGAAGAAACAAAGAATGAAAATTTCACAAATTTGATGAAAACTATAAACAGATCCAGAGAAGCTCAACAAAAACTAAGCTAAAGAAACAAGAAGAAAGCTATACACAGGAACACCACAAATAAACTACTGAAAACCAAGAGTTATAGGGAAAAATCTCTAAAAATAGCCAAAGAAAAAAGAGGCATTACATACAGTACAGAGGAACAAAGATAACAATCACAGCATACACTTTTTTGGGGAAAAAAATGCAAGCTAAAAAATAATGGAGCAACATCTTTAAAGTATGGGGGAAATGTTGTCAAACTAGAATTCTACTGTAGAAATATTTTTCACAATGGCTGAAGTCATTAAAGTTGAAAGACATCATGACCCGCATTACAAAAAATATTAAAAGAAGTCCTTCCAACAGAAAGAAAATGAAAATAGAAACCCAAATCTATGTAAAGGGATGAAAAGCACCAAAAACAGTGAATTTGATGATAAATATATAAGACTACTTTTCTTATTTTTTTCAAACTCTTTAAAAGATATCTGTCTATTTAAAGCAAAAGTAAAAACAATGTATTTGGGGTTTATAAAATACATGGATATAAAATGTGTGAGAATCCAATAAAGGAGTTAAAATGAATCATTGAAAAACAATACTTGATCAAATAGAAAACACAAAAGAGGGAAAAGGAACAAACAACAGATGGGCAAATAGAAAACAAATAGCAAAATGACAGATTTAAATCCTACCATCTTAAAGGTCACATTAAATGTAAATGATTTACGCCCAAATTAAATGACAAAGATTGTCAACATTTAAAGTGGAAGATATTATGAAATAATATCTAAATGTGGTCTATAAGAAATCTACTTTAAATATAAGTTAAAAGAATAGAAAAAGATATCTGTATTAACATTAAACAAAACAGTATCACTATATTTCAATAGATTTAAGAATAAGGAAACCTTAACAGCAATAGAGGAATAATTCATAATGATAAATGGAACTCAAAAAAACTACAAATCTACAGACTCAATAAAATACTCCAGTCCATCTTAAATGGAACCAAGTGTCTATAAATACGATTTGAACACTAGAAGTTAAGCCTCTACCAACAAATGAACTATCACTCTAACACTACTATAATGTTTTAAAATCCAGGCAACAGAAAACAGCCCAAGAACAAAGTTAAAAGGTTTATGCCCAGGACCAAAAAGAGACCCTGTCATTTAAAAACCTTGGTAAGATTTCCCACTAATATAAACAATTAAGATTAATCTAGAATATTTATTACTATTTCATATGGAAAGCAAAGAACATGCTTTAACATCTGAAGAACAAATCATGATGGCACTTATCACAGGTTCAAAAAGTACAAATTCAAGACAATTTTTGAATCTGTTTCCCAGGCTTACTACACATACCTTTCTCCTACACTGATGCTTCTGACAGTCCCGCATCTTAACACACTTAGTCTCACACAGATAAGGCTTATGACATGGCATTCGTTTTGTATGCTTTCCACAGCGACAATGCTTTTCCACTTCCTGGAAGAATCGAGTGAATGTTATTAAAACTAACTTTTGTTGACATTTTTTTCCCACATTGCAATCTCTATTAATTAGTAAAGAATGAAGAAGGAAAGTTTTAAAAGTCTTTCATATAAAGGACTTTCCCAAAAATAAAGCTGAATTTCCTAAGACATTTGTTTGTATCTTACTTTGTTCCAACAAAGACTTCATAGAACTCCCACTATTAAATTTAGTAAAAATTGGATATTCAATAGTAAAACAACTGCACACATTAAAATAACATCTAGTTACACCATAACATCTGCACATCTTGTTTCAGTAAAACAAAAGAATTGGATTATTTAGTAGTATGGTCAAAATCAAAATGACATATATAACGTTATTTAACATCTCACTTCCACGCATTTATTTCTTTCTATCATCACTAGGCCAACTTATCATTGCTTTGAATATCTTCTGAAAACAAACAACCCCATGCTAGATTATGAAAATGACAATGTTTAAACTTTTACCAAGCAAAATCAAACAAAGGGTAATTTTTAGATTTGACTGTTGGCATACTCTCCTGCTTCTCTACCATAAATATTAGGTCACTAAGCTCATACAGATCATCACATAGATGTTTATGAAAGTAATGGAAAACAGGCGCCTGGCTGGCTCAGTCGTTAAGCATCTGCCTTCGGCTCAGGTCATGATCCCAGGGTCCTGGGATCGAGCCCCACATCAGGCTCCCTGCTCAGCGGGAAGCCTGCTTCTCCCTCTCACTCCTCCTGCTTGTGTTCTCTTTTTCACTGTCTCTCTGTCAAATAAATAAATAAAATCTTTAAAAAAAAAAAAAAGAAAGTAACAGAAAACAATTATAGCATAATCCCATCTGACATACTATGACAGGTGGTTTTTAAAATTAATTATTACAGGACATGACTAACTTGTCTGCATGTTTCACAAGGACCTCGGTGACAACGCTGTGAACATCTATGGATTCCACATTCAAGTACTTTGTCACAACTATCTCCACAAGTTGGTACATCTTCTGTACACGGCAAAGAAAACTCTAAAAGCAGACAAAAAGTCAAAGTTAATAAGATACATTATTATAAAGCACCAACAGCACGCCATGTTCTTTTGGCTCCCTAAAGAATGACAGCCCTTTCAGACTATGAATTTATGCATCTACATAGTTATTGGAAAGAGCTAAATTTAATGAAAATAATCACTAATAAAAAGGTTTGTTTTTTAAAAAGAATTTGACACATAACAAGTTACCATCCTGAAGACACATATGTTTATGAGCTAACTACTTCAGAAATACTTACCTAAATAAAAGAGTAAGACCATATAAACCTCTATGAAGACTTCTACAATAAACAGAATTATAAAAAGAAAATTTGCTCTTAACAACCTCACAGGATTAGAAAAAAAAAAGATGTAGACTTGAGAACATTATGAAACTGACCTTTAACATACACATATTAAGACAAGTGTTGGCAATAATCTTATAAATATGTGTGCTGGTACTGGTGCAGAGTTAAAGAAGTACACTCAAACTGCAACGTTCTGTGCCTTATTTCAAAGCAGCCAAATTAAATTCACCCATAACCTAATACACAATACAACGACGACAGTCTATGATTATGAGGTTTCCTTTATTGCCAGACACTACACCAAATACTTTATGCGATTTTATCATTTAATTCTCACTCATTTCATTCTCTTTATCTTATAAAGAAAATATTATTACTGCATTTTACTTGAGAAAACTATGGTTCATGAAGGTGGAATCTGAACCAGGATGTGCCTGACTCCAAAGTCTGAGTTCTTAACCCACTAAACTATATTGTCCTTTCAGCAAATGTTAAAAAAAAAATCTAATATCAAATTGGTATTTTTACTGAAATTACATTATGAACTCCCACAGAAATCTAATTTAATTAGGAATGTACTCTAAGTGAACATGAGAAATAATCATATTCCATTAAAGGTTTAAAAAAAAAGTCTTACTTGACTTCTGACATGGACAGAACCTTTTCCCAGATCGAGGACATTCTCCACAAGCACCAACATGGCAAACTTGCTCACATGTATGATTACCACATGGCAGGGTTTTTCCACATACCTAAAATAAAATGCAATAAGCACATAAGACTTAAAAGTTAACAATAAGACTTTGTGCATGACCTAATCCATTTTTCAATCATAAGCAACTTCTTTATGTTCTTCATATTATGCTTTATATTTTATATAGGTATCACATATATAAACATAAACATATACACAAACATATACATATAAACATACACACATACATTTCCTATGTACCAAAAATGAAAATGTACCTTTAAAATAAAGGGAAAAAAGTACATATAGCTTCATATGGCCATCTACCAAAGATTTCCAAATGATACTAAAACCATGTTAATTCTAGGACAATCTACAAAATCCTACTTCCTCAACTGGATTAACTCAAGAACAGAGTGGTGTTAGTTGAAGAGAAGGGAAAGACAAGGAAGGAGAGATAGCAAGAAGCAGAGTACATATGTACTGAATCCAAAATTCAACAAATAGCTATTAATTTGAAAAGAAAAAATTTCCTCCAATAATTAAAATTACATTAAATTGGAAAATAGTTTCCTAAAACATGAATATAATTCATTTGCTTTGCTCTTCCTCTTCTTTTATCCAGCTAAACCTCCTTAGCCCATTTCAAATTGTTTATGTTTTCTGTATTCTTTAATACCCACCCCTCCAAATGCATATACACTCACTTGGTCACAGTGCCACAGTGGACTCGCACAGCTCCTTTCAGCTACTTGTTTCCCACAGACACACTTTTGTCTACTAACTCTTGGACAGGGCAGACAATTTCCTAAAATTGCAATGATAAATTAGCAAAGAAACATTACAAAACCAATAAAGACTGCTTTTTTACTTAAAAAGTCAGAACACCTAACAGGTATGACATTTGTACCTGCATGACAAGGATTTTCACATTTATGTTGTCCACAAAGCAACTTCCGCCCACACGGCAGCTGACAGGCCCACTCCTTAGCACTGCACCTACGAGGTACAGGTTTTGCTTTTTTACAGTAACAAGTAGTTGTGACCATCTTTGGACAAGGAGGGCAGGGACCTAGAATCCAATGAAAGGGAAAAAAAATCACCAATCAAAATTTAAAACTTTCAATTCCACACCTATCAGTAATTTGTAAAGCTTTCTTTACTGATACTTTAAAAGACATTCCCTTCTAGTATCTTCTTATGTGAACTTAAGTTCTGAATTAAACTTTGACAGTTTTTTTTTCTGCCTCAACATAAGAAATAACCACCCACAAATAATTAGAAATGTAATATTTAACTCACCTGGATGACAGAGGAGTAAACACTTATGGCCACAAGGAGGTTTAAATTCTCTCTCACATACTTGGCCACATGAATGAGGTACAAGCCATGGATCTAGAGGTGGATCTTCTACTTTTCCACAATAGCAATAGTACCTACTAGGTGTGTCAGATCGTTTGTATTCAAACCTACATTTTGGACTACAAAAAAGAATGAAATTACTGAAATTAATTTCATTTTTAAAAGGGACAAGAGAAACAGGAATATAAACATACTTAGGAGTAGAGTACACTCAATTAATTCTATATTAATGCACCCTCTGCTCCACCTTTATGCTAATAAGAAACAAGATTTCACAAAAATCAATTTCAACCATCTAGAACGGCTCTGTCCAATATAATTTGAGATGAAGGAACCGTTCTATACCTACCATGTCCAGATCAGTAGCCATTAACCACATATGACCAGTGAGCACTTAAAATGTAGCTAATACATACAACTGAGGAAGAAACAGAATTTATTACAATTTTTCAAAATTTAAATAACCACATGTGGCTAGTTGCTACTGTATTAAGCAAAGTTAGAATGAAGCTACAAAAAGAAAGCAATATTAGCTTTCTACTAAGCAGATGAACTTTATTCTTGAGGTACTCATTCCAATTTTTATAAAGCTCAATGTTTTAAAAGTTTGGTTGGGTGACCTGCAAATAAGTAAAATATATTAGCAACAGCAAACAGAAGACAGAAACCAGATTATAGATAGGCAATACAGTAGCAAGAGACATGTCTACAATTTAGAATTGAGGGGGAAAATAAATAATTTCTCAATATCTAATACAAAATAGATACATAACAAATGTGCTTAAATCAAAGAAAAGTTCAAATATTGTTCCATTTTCTCTGCTACAGCAGAAAGATTTTTAGCTAGCACGGTTAAAATAAAACAGTGTCAACCTTCATCCCTATCAAATTCACTTGTAGATCATAGATTGCTTCATTCTAAAAAGATATTCTAACCCTTACTATTCCCCAGACAAATGAGTATAGTTAGTATACTATACTGGAAAAAGTCTCACGTCATCACTTTCTTTTGTATCATTTATATTTTCATTGTCCTGCGACCATGTCCTTTTTTTTTAAGATTTTATTTATTTATTTGAGAGAGAGACAGAGAGAGTGAGAGAGAACACGAGTGGGGTGAGGGGCAGAGGGAGAAGCAGACTCCCTGCTGACTGAGTCACCCAGGCGCCCGTGAGACCATGTTCTGTTTCCAAATAAATGCCACATAAATATTCAGAATAACCAAAGATACTTGTTTTTGTAATCAAAAATCAAAGACAAAATACCATGTCTCATCTAGAATAAATAACTAATACTTTGTTGGAAGAGCTATAAGAGAAAAATGTCTACATTCCTCTAAACTAACGTGGAGGGGGATGTGTACTTTAAATTAGCCTAGATACGGGGGTCTAAAAAGTAACTCGCAACACCCTAATAGTGCCCATCAACAGTGAGGCTAAATTGTTCTAGGAGAACAAAACAACTAATTTAAAACTACTAATATTTGTATCAAGTTCTAGCTCCATCCTGATGAGAATTAAACAAATCCAAAACAGTCACTGATTTTCTTAAAAAAATAAAATATAGAATGCAAAAGTTACAGGGCACCTGGGTGGCTCAGTTGTTAAGCGTCTGCCTTCGGCTCAGGTCATAATCCCAGGGTCCTGGGATCGAGCCCCGCATCGGGCTCCCTGCTCAGCAGGAAGCCTGCTTCTCCCTCTCCCACTCCCCTTCTTGTGTTCCCTTTCTCACTGTGTCTCTCTCTGTCAAATAAATAAAATCTTTAAAAAAAAAAAAAGAATGCAAAAGTTACTACTACACAGCTGATTCAATTTTTTGTTCCTCAGATTTAAGTCAAGAGTAGAAGTTCATTCCCCTTTTAACTGGTACTTCCCAGCACTGTGGCAAAATGACCACTTAAAATAGAATGAGATGAGCAAGGGTGATAAAAAGTATGCATAAGGTTTAGATCTCTAAAATTAAGTCTGAATATCTAGTTTAATTTTGTACCTATTGAACACTGACATCCTCCCACAAATAAATATACAGTAGCAAAACAAATATAGACTCTGAAATTTTAAACTGTTTCAGAGAAGCTAATATTCAATGCAAACAAAACAAATAATATCTCTAAAAATAGTATTATAAGAGACAACTCAGAAGAATAGAAAAAGCACTGAATTTAGAAGTTAGAAATCCTAGGTTTCAAATCCTGGCTTCACTACTTAAGAGTAAGAGAAGCCTGAACATATCGTTTCATCAATTTCAATATCCCATTAACATGGGAATAAAAACCCTCACAGAATGCTGAGAATTATTTCTCCAAGTAACTAGTATATCTAAAATGTTTTTGAAAAACTACACTACCACAGGGGCGCCTAAGTGGCTCAGTCAGTTCAGCGTGGAGCCTACTTTAAAAAAACCACTACACCACCAAAATTTTACAAATGTATCAGTATTTGTGGTAATAAGGGGAGGTCTGATATGGATCCAGGTTTTCTGAGGTCTGAATCTTATACAATTTAGGGGCCTCTGTTAAGAATCTAAAATTAGTTACAAAAGTGAATATTTATATGAACACAGAACCCCTCAAGTTTTTGTTTTGTTTTGTTTTAAGATTTTATTTATTTATTTGACAGAGAGAAACAGCGAGAGAGGGAACACAGGGGAGTGGGAGAGGGAGAAGCAGGCTTCCCGCCGAGCAGGGAGCCTGATGCAGAGCTTGATCCCAGGACCCTGGGGTCATGACCTGAGCCGAAGGCAGACACTTAACCAACTGAGCCACCCAGGCGCCCAGAACCCCTGAAGTTTATGCTTCATTACCTTGACGGTAAATCTACCCTCTGAGCTGCCCGTATGGATAAATTTTTTATTATCTTTATTTAGCAGAGATATAAATTTTCTACTCCCCAACTCTTTCTAGAAATATAACACGTTCATAATCAAATATTCATCGATAATAAGCCATACTAATGAAATTAATGTGGAAAAAGTGGTAAGGTTGAATAATATATACCTGCAGTTTGAGAGATTTCAAAGATAAAATCAGGAAGCCTATGATCAAAATACATTAGATGGCAGTCTTGTACAATGTGATACTAATGTACACTAACAGTAACTCCAGAAGAGAAGTACCAGAATTATGAAGGATTCTAGTCATACAGAATTTTAAAGAAATGGAAGTTCTTTAAAAAAGATAATTAAGGAGGTGTTTTGCAGAAGAAAAAGTAAAGTCTGAATGATTTATTGGATTTTGAAAGTAACAAGTAGTTATACAAACCGGAAAAAAACAGAAGCCATTACCAAAGTACTATAACTCCACAAACCAAACTAACTGAAGGCCCAAAATGGATACTGAAACTGCCAATACGGCAACTTAGGACCTACAATTTTCATTTATTTTACAACTTACTATTCCAACTAAATTAGCAGAAAGTTACCA
This sequence comes from Neomonachus schauinslandi, assembly GCF_002201575.2. Classification (NCBI taxonomy): domain Eukaryota; kingdom Metazoa; phylum Chordata; class Mammalia; order Carnivora; family Phocidae; genus Neomonachus; species Neomonachus schauinslandi. The sequence goes on along the minus strand of NC_058404.1, from coordinate 164,033,562 downwards.
TGGCCAAGGATAATCTCTCTTTCCAAAATCGTCATCCGTCAAAGGAGAAGATACCAGAAACTGGCTATCTTTAGCCCACTTCTGGATACAGGGCATGTGAAATATACAGAAACATCCTGAACAGCTCCAAACCTAAGACAAAGGTATCAGAAATTAACATGTATCCAATGACTAATACTTTAAAGTGAGCATCACACTAAATTATTTTGAAGAGCTACCTAAGGACTAAAGAAAAAAATTTTTCCTTCCAGTCTAACAGAAGAAATGTTCTTCATAAAAATTTATTTAAGTTTAGAACATTTTAAATAAAAATATTAATTACCCAGAGTCATCTAGCTAGAAATAACCAATAACATTCTGAATGATCTCCAATTGTTTTGGTAGATATTTCACACTGTTTAAAAATAAGGTCATGCTGTACTAATTGATATATAACTTCATGGTCTTTTCTTTAACATACTATAAGCACTTGCCATTATTAAATATGTTCATACACGATATTTATAGCTGTATATCATGTAGATTTACATATCCAATTTCTTTTTGGACATCTAGGTTATTTCCAATTATAAATAATGCTACAAAGGAATCCTGAAATATATTATGTACATATATCTGTACATAGCCCTTTTGTTACATAAAATCTATTAGTCTAGCACTTAATGCTAAATTCTAAAAATTAAATGAGCAAAAAATATATATTTTTTAAACTTAATAATAGTAAATTAATTTTTAAAACCTGCCAACATTTCAATGACAAAAATCAGTTCTCCTTCCATTATAACATATTACAGCTGTTCAATAAAATCACACATGTAGCACAATGCATAAGCTGGCAGAAGCATTCAAAAAAAGAAGGCAACTTCTTAGTTTGTTACCCCCAAAGCAGTGCCTGAGAAAAGAACTGGGATGCAACATTGAGGGGATAAGGTAGGGAAGAGGAAATGCCAATAAATGGTATATTGTTGAGCTGATTATTGCTAAGGGCCAAAGTTCAGTCCTGTTATGGACCCTCTGAAGAACCATGTAAAACACATCTCAGACTACCCCGGCCCCAACTCCTACCAGAGAGAAGGCTGGGACACTCATCCGCCAATTAATTCCATGTGGAAGAAAGTTGCCCCAAAGGACATTAACTCCCCGGTGCTTGTGCATGATGCCTATGTACTAGCTGAGTAATCCCAAGGAGAAAGCATTAAGGTTAACAAAAAAAAAATAAATCTACACACACAGCAAGTGTTTAAGGTGGGAATATAACCACATGCAGCGAGATTATTCATCCGCTGCAGTGGAAATCAGAGTAAGCCAACCAGATGTGACTCTAGACACCAAAGGCACATGCATCCACATCTATCCTATCCAATGTATGTTAAATTTCTGATTCACTCCACACGACCAACTCAATTCATCTGGCCTGATTTTGTCTAGGCAATGCTGCTATAATAGCAGGTTAATCTGAGTCTAAACACTGAGTCTACCATACTCAGTCCTTACTTCCCCTTAATTGCTTCTTTAATGCCCTTTTAAATTTACATATGGATAACTTCACCATTAGACCATAGCACCTCCAAGTACATGAGTTATATCTGAATCCATCTCTCCCCAGTGACCCTAGCCATTTTCCACAGTGTCTTCAACACAAGAAACACAAGAGAAGCTCTCTAATAAACTGCTGAGTATCACGGCTAGGTTCTACTTCCTTTAAGGCAGGAACTCTCCCTTTTTTAAAACCTGTTGAAAGTAGTGAAATATAGTGTATTCTAACATTTCAGTATTGTGGGAATCTCTAAAGTGCAGATGCTATGCTTTATCAAATTGACATGTGTATTAAAACTGAAGATAATTTGCTTCACTTATATTAACAGTGCTAAAAATACTGGCTGCTCATTTAGAAGTAATTTTTTCAAATTACAGATTTACAAAATGAAGATCAATTCATAAATAAAATTCTCAAATGAAACATTTTTGAACAAAAATAAAAGAATAAATGGTTACATATAACAAATGCAAAATAAGATATTTTGGGGAGATGCATTAATATAAAGGGAAGAACTTACTGCTTGGTTTCTCTTCACCGAAGCAATACAAATCAAGCACGTCATAGCCCCTGCTTGGAAAGCTTCATGGACATACTGTCTTGTTCGCTCTAATTCACACATATCTCCATCTTGAAATTTAAAAATTGAAAACTTCATGTTAAGCAACATCCAAAAATAACACAAACCCACTAATAGTACCACAGTTAGTGAGAATTGCAGCCAAAAGGTCAGAGAGTCCATGCATTAAATCTTATGTCCTTAACTCAAAAACAGTACATCAGCCCTCTCTGAGAACATACTTCCTTTCATTGCTGTTACGGTCCTTAACAACTTTGGTGGGGGCAGAGCCATGGGCAAGAGCAGCAAAATGTTAAGTAACAAGGGAAAGCATACCTAAAAGCAAAGTGAAAGAATCTGCAAAGTCAAAGCTCAGCAGAGCCGTTTAGCCTAAATATAAATGTGTGTGTTGATACATAGCATATTCTCACTGAAAACTTGTTGGATGAAATGATCCTGAGGTCATTACACAATAATCACCTTGTTTCATTAAATTATATTCATTATTTCTACTTAAAAAGGTAGCATGAACTTCTTAGAAAATACCACTAAACCATAATTTTCTGTAAGCAATTATTGAGCATTTATTTGCTAGGCACCGTACGTTCTTCATTTCAATGGGATTAAATGAGCTATTTTTATCTTCACTTTACAGAGAAAATGAGAAAACTGAGACAAGAACAATTAAGTAACTTCAGTCTGACTGCAAAGTGAGCCCTTGTCACACTATGTTATGCTGCGGCAAAAGGTTACTATAAGAATATCCAAGAAATAACAGGTGACAGCAAAATGAAAGCCTGAAAAACTACCCACAAGCATACAACACCAAAAAAGCAATAATCTGAGTCACTTTAGTGTAAGAGAAATAAACCTACATGCTTTTAGTATAATAAAGATTCCTCAATAGAGGAACTGAGTCTCCAATAAAAGTAGACTAACAGCATCAGCGATCCTGGCAAGAAAATTGTTCAAATCAAAATTTAAGTCACCAAAGAGAAAAGTTAAATAAACAGGACATTTGGCTAATTCTGTACTTTCTAAAATCATCTAAATAAACCAAGTACTTACAAAAACTTGCTCTACCATAATATAAATATATAATTCAGGATATTAAACAAAATACACATAAAATCACTCCCAAAACTATAAAGTATTATAAAATTATTAAAGACAATTGCTTTATTTTAAATAAACATTGAAGTTTAGAGAGTATCCTTAAAAGCAGACTTAAGAACCCTATTGTGTGGGGCGCCTGGGTGGCTCAGTCAGTCGTTAAGCGTCTGCCTTTGGCTCAGGTCATGAATCCAGGGTCCTGGGATTGAGCCCCACATCAGGCTCCCTGCTCGGCGGGGAGCCTGCTTCTCCCTCACCCTCTGCCTGCCTCTCTGCCTGCTTGTGCTCTCCCTCTCTCTCTCGTCAAATAAATAAAATCTTTAAAAAAAAAAAAAAAAAAAGAACCCTATTGTGTGCTTGCTTTGCTCTTCAACATAGTTGGCTTTAACAAAGGTACAGCTGACCCTTAAACAACCATGCAATCATAAATATGCATGTAACTTTTGACCCCCTAAAACTACTAGTTGGTAGGCTACTGTTGACCAGAAGCCTAACAACATGAAACAACAATATTCTGTATGCAATATGTATTATATGCTGTATTCTCACAATACTGTAAGCTGGAGAATAAGAAATGTTATCAACACCCAAAAAACAAATAATCCAGTTAAGAAATGGGCAGGAGACATGAATAGACATTTTTCCAAAGAGGACATCCAGATGGCTAATAGATACATGAAAAAATGTTCAACTTCACTCATCATCAGGAAAATACAAGTCAAAACCACAATGAGATGCCACCTCATACCTGTCAGAATGGCTAAAATTAGCAATCCAGGAAACAACAGATGTTGGTGAGGATGTGGAGAAAGGGGAACCATCTTACACTGTTGGTGGGAATGCAAACTGGTGCAGCCACTTTGGAAAACAGTATGGAGTTTCCTCAAAAAGTTAAAAACAGAGCTACCCTACAACCTAGCAACTGCACTACTAAGTATTTAACCAAAGGATACAAAAATACAGATTCAAAGGAACACATACACCTTGATGTTTATAGCAGCATTATTAACAACAGCCAAATAGGGAAGGGGCCAAATGTCCAATGACTGATGAATGGATAAAGAAGATGTGGTATATTTATACAATGGGATATTATACACAGCCATCAAAAAGAATGAAATCTTGCCATTTGCAACGATGTGAATGGAACCAGAGCGTATTACGCTAAGCAAAAACAAGTCAGTCAGAGAAAGACAAATACCATATGATTTCACTCATATCTGGAATTTAAGAAACAAAACAGATGAACATATGGGAAGAAAAAAAGAGAGAGAGAGAGAGAGAGAGAAGCAAACCATAAGAGATTCTTAGCTACTGAGAACAAACTGAGGGTTAATGGAGGGAAGTGGGCGGGGGATGGGCTAGCTGGGTGATGGGTATTAAAGAGGGCATTTGTTGTGATGAGCACTGGGTGCTATATGTAAGTGCTAAATCACTGGATTCTACTCCTGAAACCAGTATTGCAATATGTGCTAACTAGAATTTAAATAAAAATTTGAAACAAACAAACAAAAAAAACAAGGAAATGTTATTAACAAAATCATAAAATAAAATGCATTTACAGTACTATAAATACACTTATTGAAAAAAATACACGTATAAGTGGACTTGCACAGCTCAAGCCCATATTGTTCAAGGGTCAACTGTATAACATTTTAAATTTCACCTAATTTAACAGCTAGCACATAAAATAGAATTTGGGAACATGATGGAATGGGCTTTAACAAAATAAAGTACAACCTTATATTTATAAAATTTATTTAAAATTTCTTTGAAAATTGTATTCAACTTTGGCTGCAGGATTAACTACACTGCCTAAGATGTCATAGTGGATAACAGAGCCTAGCATCTGAAGTCACACATTCTAAAAAGATCACTCTGGCAGCTGAAGAAGGATGAGTCCATAGAGGCCAAGACTAGAAGCCTAAAGTACCAGTTAAGAGGCAGTTACAGCAGATAAAGCAAAAAACAACTCTAAGCAAGTTACCTATTTCTCAATTTTCTCATCTTTAAAATCGTAATAATAGCAATAGTAATATCTACCTCATAAAGTTATATGGATTTAATCCACATATTAAACAGCTGTAGGAGACTGAATTAGGCAATAATAGTAGGTGGGGAGAGGAAGGGTAGAGTTAAGAAATTTAGGAAGCAAAACTCAGCAGGACTTGGTAACAAGTAGACTGTGCTGCTTTTAAAAGCTTATGTTCATGTCAACATTCGAAGGAAAGAGTGACTTGTTTGATGAGAGGTCCGACACAGGCAGAGGGGAGGACAGTACAGGACGAGACACGCTCATGTTATGTTTGCGCCATTACTCACCAGGATTTCTGGCTTTTGGGCGGGTGATTGGGAAAATAGTGGTGCTACTAACTCAGGTTAAAACAAGAAATAAGTTATCTTTAAACCTACGTTTGATGTGTCCATGGGCCAACAAGATAGAGACACCCATCAGGAAGTTAACCACGCAAGTCTGAAATTTGAGAAGGGTCATCGAAGTACAAAGGCTGGGCTCAGACAAAAAGAAACTCTTTGGCAAAGTTCTGGTGTTTAACCCACTAAAGTGAGATGGGAAACACTTCATTACCCTAACATTTATTGTTCTTAAATCAAGTAATCAGATTTCCTTACAAAGTAGAGAACAAAAAGGCACAAGAATCAAAATATTTATGGACTGGACAAAAAACAACATAAGAAAAACTGCCTTACCACCTTAAGATGAAAGCCAGACCAAAAATTAATAACTTATAAAAAATTAATAACTTATAAATGATAAACTTTTAAATAGTAGGAAGAAATACTGAGTTACAGTATTAAATTCTTATTTAAAAATAAAACCTATCACTATCTAGAATAGTTTAAGTGAGGTCCTCTTGAAGCAGGAAACTTCTTAAGGTTACTTTCTATAGAGAACTCTAGAAGCAAGAAACTTCCTAACCTTAAAATAACTCTCGATCAACTTACCTGGCTGAGCCGGTTGATAAAGGTCACACTTTATCAACCTACCTGGCTGAGCCAGACTTCAAGCTTCCTAATCTCAATTCTTTAGCAGATATGGTCAATTCCTTAGAAAATCTACTTGACATTGTGTGCCTGGCCCCATGATGCCATCAGAATACTCAGACAAATAACTAATGTTGATAATACATGCAAGCATATTTCTAACAATGACATTAAGTATAAAATATGAAAAGTGTTAAAACAGTTAAGTTTAAAATAATCTACTTTTATACTTAATACTAAATCCTTCATAGCGACATCAATTTGGCCCTCTCACTCGTAAACAAGTGTGGTATTAAGAGTAACCCAGATATACACATTTAATGACGCTGTACACATCAACCAGAGAAGACTTAATTAAAAAAAAAAAAAAAAAAGAAATCAAAAGTTGTAAGATAAAAAATAAAGGAAGAAAGTCAAGAAGTGAAACTGACTTCAAAACACATTTAATATATGATGAAAAATGAGGAAAAATGAAGAATAGATTTAAGCAAGTATTCAAAGTTGTCAAGCCCAACCAAATCATAACTGGGGACAACCTGACCCCACACATTTCAAGGAGCTCTGGCATCCCCCTCCCAGATGCTAATGAATTGCCAATTACACATAGAGAACTTCTAAGGCTGTAAGGGACACTGCCATTCTATCTGCTCTATGGAAAGATTAGTGTTCTACAACATGTAACTCAAATAGTAAAAGGCACAAAAATTCAACTCTGCAATACAAAAATGCTCATTCTTAAGAGGCAAAAACTATTCCATATAGACTAAAAGTGTTCTTTAAAAGTCAGGAATATATTTTCATTTATGTCAAAACAGTCAAAATTTAGGGGTAAGCTAAGATGGCAGCAGAGTAGGAATACCATAGGCTTGTCTCTTCCTTCAAACAACAGATAACTATCAAGTCATTCTAAATACCCCAGAAATCAACCCGAAGACAGGATAAACTCCACAAGTGAAGGGAGCGAAGAAGCCACAACAATGAAGCTAAGAGGACAGAGACGTGGTTTAGCCAAGAAACGGATCATGAGTGCCACGGTAGGAAGGGAGCCATGGTCGCGGAGAAAGATGCGAGAGAGAGGAGCACGCAGGGGAACGCACAAGAACATTTCCCCAAAGCCACTGGCTGAAAAAACAAGAAGGGCTGATTTTTATGAGTTCTTACAACCAGTGGGGCATAAAGACTGGAGTTTTAAAGGTCAGCGGGCCTGGCTGGGATAGAGCCCTGAGGGCCTTACACTGCTCCTGAACAGAAGGCAGACAAACAACCCTGGGGCAGACAGCATGGAAACCAGCGGTCTGAAGCGTGCCTGGGGCACACAGGGGGAGATTATTCACTCCCCTTAGAGTGCTCGCTGAGAGGCAGTGTTCACTGGAGATGTCTCTCTGGGGATAAAGGAGCTAGCCGGTGCCATTTCTCTCCCACGCCCCTCAGTATAAACACAAAGCCACCTGTGGTAAGCAGCACAGCGCCGACACCGGCCCCCTAACCTGCTTACACCAAGTTCCACATCCCTGCACTCTGGTGGAGCTTGCCTCAGGCCCCGCACAGCAGGCCCCTTCCCCAGAGGACCAGCAGGAACCCCTGCCCACGCCACATCTCCTGACCAGAGTTCTGCAGGGCTTCAGGTCTAGCGGAACTAGTATCAGATCTCATTTAAACCAGCAGACCAGAATACACCTAGTTAAAACTTGCCACACTCAGGCCAAGGACCAAACACTACCCACTGCATGCAAGGAGAGCCTCTGCAGAGGACTGGCCTGAAGGAGAGAACAGCCAAAACACAACAGCAGGGCGCACGCAGCACGTGCAGCACGCACCAGAGACACCGCCTGAAGCGCCAGGCCCTGGACACTCACTATCTGACCTCTTCTTCCGAAATCCATTATGCTCGGGAGAAGGAAACATAATGAACTTTTCTTATACACAGAAGAAGGCAGAGACTTAGACAAAATGCCAAGACAGAGGAATTAATCCCAAACGAAAGAACAAGATAAAGTCACGGCCAGAGATCTAAGCAAAATAGATATAATATGCTTGATGGAAAATTTAAAGCAACAATCATAAGGATACCACTGGGCTTGAGAAAAGAACAGAAGACATCAGGGAGACCATTATAGCAGAGATAAAAGAGTTAAAAAAGAATCAGTCAGAAATGAAAAATACAATAACTGGGATTGGAAACAGGCTTGATGCAATGAACACAAGGTTGGAAGAAGCAGAGGAACAAATAAGTGACATAGAAGGTAAAATAATGGAAAATAGTGAAGCTGAACAGAGAGGAAGAATTATAAAATATGAGACTAGACTTAGGGAATTCAGTGACTCCAACAAATGTAATCACATTCGTATTGTAAGAGTCCCAGAAGAAGAGAGAGAAAAGGGGGCAGAAAATTTATTTGTGAAAATCATAACTGAAAACTTCCCTAATCTGGGTAAGGAAACAGACATCCAGATCCAGGAGACACAGAGAACTCCCAACAAAATCAAAAAAAGCAGGTCAACACCAATACACATTGTAATTAAATTTGCAAAATATAGAGATAAAGAAAAAGTCTTAAAAGCAGCAAGACAACAGAAGTCCTTAACTTACAAGGGAAAACCCGTAAGGCTAGCTGCAGATCTCTCAACCAAAACTTGGCAAGCCACAAGGGAGTGGCATGATACACTCGAAGTGCTGAATAGGAAAAATCTGCAGCCAAGAATATCCAGCAAGACTATCAGTCAGAATAGAAGGAGAGATAAAGAGTTTCCCAGACAAACAAAAACTAAAGGGGTTCTGAACCACGAAACCTACCCTGCAAGAAATATTAAAGGGGACTCTTTGAGTGAAAAGGAAAGACCAAAAGTGACAAAGACAAGAAAGGATCAGAGAAAATCCCCAGAAACAATGACAAAACAAGTAATAAAATGGCACTAAATACATATATATCAATAATTACTCTGAATGTAAATGGACTAAACACACCAATCAAAAGATACAGCATGTCAGAATGGATAGAAAAACAAGACCTATCTATATGCCACCTACAAGAGACTCATTTTAGACCTCAAGACACCTACAGATTGAAAGTGAGGTAATGGAGAACCATTTATCCTGCAAATGGACATCAAAAGGAAGCCAGAGTAGCAATACTTATACCAGAAAAACTAGACTTTAAACCAAAGACTGACAAGACATGAAGAAAGGCACTACATCATAATAAAGGGGACAATCCAACAAGAATATCAAACAATTGTAAATATGTATGCACCCAACATGGGAGCACCCAAATATGTAAAACAGTAACAAACATAAAGGAACTAATTGGTAATAATACAGTAATAGTAGAGGACATTAACACCCCACTTACATCAATGGACAGATTTAACAGAAAATCAACAAGGACACAATGGCTTTGAATGACACACTGGAACAGATGGATTTAACAGATATAGTCAGAACATTCCATCCTAAAATAGCAGAATACACATTCTTTTCAAGTGCACATGGACATTCTCCAGAACTGATCACATACCAGGACACAAATCAAGCCTCCAACAAGTACAAAAAGATTGAGATCATACCATGCATATTTTCTGACCACAAAAAGAAACTTGAAGTTAACCACAAGAAAAAATGTGGAAACACCACAAATACATAGAGGTTAAAGAACATCCTACTAAAGAATGAATGAGTCAGCCAGGAAATCAACAAAGAAATTAAAAAAAAAAACCACATGGAAACAAATGAATATGAAAACACAACAGTCCAAAACCTTCAGGATGCAGCAACAGCGGTCCTAAGAGGGAAGTATATAGCAAGGCAGGCCAACCTCAAGAAGCAAGAAAAATCTCAAATAGACAACCTAACCTTACACCTAAAGGAGCTAGAAAAAGAAAAGCAAATAAAGCCTAAAGCCAGCAGAAGGAAGGAAATAACAGAGATTAGAGCAGAAATAAATGATATAGAAAATAAAAACAACAGAACCTATTAATGACACAAGGAGCTGGTTCTTTGAAAAAAATTAATAAAATTGATAAACCTCTAGCCACTTATCAAAAAGAAAAGAGAAAGGACTCAAATATATAAAATCACAAATGAGAGACAAGAAATAAACAACACCACAGAAATACAAAGAATTATAAAAGAATATTATGAAAAATTACATGCCAACAAATTGCACAATCTGGAAGAAATGGATAAATTCCTAGAAACATATAAACTACCAAAACTGAAACAGGAAGAAATAGAAAACCTGGACAGATAACCAGCAAAGAAATTAAATCAGTAATAAAAAATCTCCCAACAAAAGTCCTGGGCCAGATGGCTTCACAGGTAAATTTACCAAACATTTAGAGAAGAGTTAGTACCTATTCTTCTCAAAGTATTTCAGAAAACAGAAAAGGAAGAAAAACTTCCAAATTCATTCTATGAGGCCAGCATTACCCTGATAGCAAAACCAAACAAAGATACCACTAAAAAAGAGAACTACAGGCCAAATCCCTGATGAACATGGACGCAAAAATTCTCAATAAAATACGAGCAAATCGAATCCAACAGTACATTAAAAGAATCAGTCACTGTGGCCAATTAGGATTTATTCCTGGGCAGTAAGCGTGGTTCAATATTCATAAATCAATCAATGTGATACACCACATTAATAAAAGAAAGGATAAGAACCATATGATCCTCTCAAGAGATGCAGAAAAAGCATTTGACAAAGTACAATATCCATTCATGAAAAAAACCCTCAATAGAGTAGGTTTAGAGGAAACATACCTCAAAATGATAAAGGCCATATATGAAAAGCCCACAGCTAATAGCATCCTCAACAGGGAAAATTGAGAACTTTTCCTCTACGGTCAAGAACAAGATGGGGATGTTCACCTTCACAACTGTTATTTAACATAATATTTGAAGGCCTAGTCACAGTAATCAGACAACAAAAAGAAATAAAAGGCATTTAAACTGGCAAGGAAGAAGTCAGACTTTCAATATTTGCAGACAGTATGATACTCTATAGAGAAAACCCAGAAGATTCCACCAAAAAAATTCTAGAACTGATACATGAATTTAGTAAAGTCATAGGATACAAAATCAATATGCAGAAATCTGTTGAATTTCTATACACCAATAACGAAGCAGCAGAACGAGAAATTAAGGAATCAATCCCATTTACAATTAGACCAAAACTAGTCAGATACCTAGGAAAAAACCTAACCAAAGAGGTAAAAGACTTGTACCTGTTACTCTGAAAACTATGAAACACTAATGAAAGAAATTAAAGATGACATAAAGAAATGGCAAAACATTCCATGCTCATGGACTGGAAGAACAAATACTGTTAAAATGCCTATATTACCCAAAGCAGTCTACACATTTAATGCAATCCCTATCAAAATACTAGCAGCATTTTTCACAGAGCTAGAACAAACAATCCTAAAATTTGTATGGAACCACAAAAGACCCCCAATAGCCAAAGCAACCTTGAAAAAGAAAAGCAAAGCTGGAGGCACAGCAAAGAAAACAACCCACAAAATGAAAAGGCAATCTTTGGAATGTAAGAAGATATTTGCAAATGACAATCTGATAAAAGGCTAATATTCAAAATATACAAAGAACTTAAAAAAACCCAACACACAAAAAACAAATAATCCAATTAAACAACGGGCAGAACAGATTATCTTTCCAAAGAAGACCTACAGATGGGCAACAGACACATGAAAAGATGCTCATCATCACTTGCCATCAGGGAAATGCAAACCAAAACTAAAATGAGATACCACCTCACACCTGTCAGAATGGGTAAAATCAACAACACAAGAAACAGATAGATGTTGGCAAGCAAATGGAGAAAGGGGAATGCTTTTGCACTGTTAGTGGGAATGCAAACTGGTGCAGCCACTCTGGAGAACAGTATGGAGGTTCCTCAAAAAGTTAAAAATAGAACTACCTATGACCTAGTAATTGCACTACTAGATATTTACCCAAAGAATACAAAAATACTAATTCTAAGGCTACATGCACCCTGATGTTTATAGCAGCGTTATCTACATTTGCCAAATTATGGAAATAGCCCAAATGTCCATCGACTAGTGAATGGATAAAGAAGATGTGATATATATACACAATGGGATATTAGCCATAAAAAAGAATGAAATCTTGCCTTTTGCAATGACATGGATGGAGCTAGTGTGTTATGCTAAGTGAAATAAGTCAGTCAGAGAAAGACAAATATCAGATGATTTCACTCATCTGTGGAATTTAAGAAACAAAACAAGCAAAGGGCAGGGGGGAAAGAGCAAATGGTAAGCCAAGAAACAGAAGACACTTAACTACAGAGAACAAACTGATGGTTATTAAAGGGAGGTGGGTGGGGAGATGTGCTAAGTAGGTGATGGGGATTAAGGAGTGCACTTGTTGTGATGAGCATTGGGTGATGTATGTAAGTGCTGAATCACTAAATTATATACCTGAAACTAATATTACACTATAACTAACTGGAATTTAAATAAAAACTTAAAAAAAAAAAAAAGTCAAAATTTAAAAGACCATACAGCACCTGTCTGAGTAGTGTAACTTGTAAATGTATTAGCAACTATTTTCCCCCGTTTTCCTTCAAAATCTTCATCTCCTTCTTCTTCAGAGGAAGAGTTAAAGTGTTCTTCAACAAGTTTTTTGGCTGCAGCTTGATTGGCCTTCTTGATTTCCTCAAATTTCCTTTGAGACATTAGCTCTGCTTAAAAGAAAAAAAAATTAAGTTCCATTTCTGCAAAACAATCTCTAAGCACATAGATTTAAAAGTCATCCTTGGAGCATTCTATCTTACTATTATGCACAAAAAAAGTATTTTCAAGTTTCTTGGCAAACAACTAAAGAGAATAATACCACAATGAAAACTTTCACTTTTGTTAAATATCCTGCTAAATGCAGCAAATTGTCCTAGAAACAGTGATGAACAAATCAATTTAAAAATTATAAAGATATGATAAAGTATCAAAAAACTATTAACCTCAAAATAAGGATGTTAATAAAAATTAAAATGGCATGTTTAAAAATAAATCATACACAGTGATTTTTGAGAGGTGGGAAACATGCCAACTGGGAGCACATCAGAATCCGTTAAACTGGGTGCTTTCTCAAACAATCCTCTTCCACACTACAGCCCAGCCTGGCCTGACCCACCAAAGATTTTGCACAAACAATATCCACTGTATACCCATTATCTTTATAATCTGCTCTTAGAAAGGTCAAGGACTTTTTGCCTTTATTAAAATGTAGTCACAAAACATATGTTTTGTGAATGTTGCCGATATGGAAAACGTGGTTCCTACAGCACCTTCATGCCAAAAGAAATGTTAAATAAATTTGGATTAGTCTTCCACTATTCTCTTTAGCACTGACTGTACTTCTCATTTTTTTACTTGGTTAAATAATAACACAAAAAGAATTAGATTACTTCATAGCATATACCCAACTCCTTAAGGGCAAGGACCAGGGAAATTTTCTTCAAGTACTAACTATTAATAAACTCTTATGATCAGCAATCCTAGTTTTAAGAAAGGAGCTACAAACGTACTGAATTGATCTGAATTTATTAGTGCCCATATTGAGAGGATTTTAAATTCACTAATTAAAACTGTAAATTGCTAATTTAAGTTCACTTTATGCTTAAAACCGATGAGCCACTACCCAGATACGCTTTCTTAATCTTGGTTGTGCATTTGTACTTAACGACGTTTTATCTTTTATTTCCCTCATGAAATGTTTTCCCTTTGTTGTTGCAGCCAGTTTAGTTGGGGATTATGCAGTATTTCAGGTAAAACTGAAAGCAAATGTATACAGGACTTATATAGGAATCTTTTGAGTATTAGGAGAAAAGTAATGGCTATAAGATATATGACTCAAAACTTGATATGCAGTAAGAGAGATGATAAATGTCATTAATTGTGAAAAAACAGCATGTAAAGATACATTTCTTTAAAGGCTGAGTTAGAAGACATAATAAAAACATCCATAACCCTATCAACATATCCACATAAGATCATCTCAAAGAAAAGTGACAAAGCAAACTTCCTATATATTATTTCTTACAGACAAATCTCAATTATCCAGGTGAAGGATGCTTGCTTTTCTGCTATCCACAAAATCCAAGAAACTACCAAAACTGTTCTTGGTCTTCAACTTGCACATTTCACCACCACTTGTATCCTAAATTCATAATTGCTAGAGGGGAGGTGGGTGGGGAGATGGGTGAAATAGGTGATAAAGATTAAGGAATACACTTGTGGTGATGAGCACCGGGTGATGTATGGAAGTGCTGAATCACTATACTGTATACCTGAAACTGATATAACACTGTACGTTAACTGTACTGGAATTAAAATATACTCAGTAACTCCAAGCTAAGAGAATACCACCTAACTTTAAAATTAGCTTAGGGAAAAAGCTCAACTTGCTCCTCCCTCAAAAAATATATCCAGGGGGCGCCTGGGTGGCTCAGTCGTTAAGCGTCTGCCTTCGGCTATGGTCGTGGTCTCAGGGTCCTGGGATAGAGCCCCGCATTGGGCTCCCTGCTCCGCGGGGAGCGTGCTTCTCCCTCTCCCACTCTCCCTGCTGGTGTTCCCTCTCTCGCTGTGTCTCTCTCTGTCAAATAAATAAATCTTTAAATATATATATATATATATATTCAGAAAAATACATTCCAAACATTAAAATGATTTGAGGGATTATTCCCTTGGCCTCATGCAATCCTCCATTAGCATGGACAATTCAGAGTTGCCTGTGTGTTCTCAGGCTACACTAAAACACAGCCTTGGATAAAGGATAATGACATGCCAGAGGAGGCCACATCAGATACATCGGAAAAACGACATGAAATTTGTGAATAGGAACCACAGTTGAGAAAAATACCTCAAGCTCAAGGGCTTACAGGGCATATTCACTTAAAGTTACTAAACTAAGGCAATCTCGCAAAGATGGAAAAAGGCAACTGGCCCCCAGGTAGGAGAAACCACGTGAAATGGAGTGCCTAAACCCAACCTAAACGGAATTTCTGGAACTGGCGGTTGCCATGGGTAAAGCCATACACTCCTATTTTACACACACAAAAAAGTTGTTAACGAGATTTTTATGAGATTTTAAAAAGAAAAGGAAAACAAAACAAAACAAAAAACCAGCTGGCAACCAATTCAGATTTAGAGGATTGTGTTAGCCAAACCAAACTACAGGCTAAATCAGTATCCCGGGCCACAATTTGCAACTTTTGGTCTAGGGATTCAGCAGGCAAAAAAGAATAAAGAGAAGAACACTGGACAAAGAAGTAATCCTGATTGATAGTAATTAAAATTAAGGTGAAAGAGTTATGCTGGGAATCTGCCTAGAATGCCGAAATGAGTAGCTTCCTTGACGGTTTGGCAAGTGGGGGCAATAATAAACTCTCCAAGGAAAAGTGAATGAGAGCAAGGGCGGAGAGGCAGTTCTGACTAGCAAGTGCCTTAGTAGGTGAAACCGAGGACGGGAGCCTTTCTCACCACATGCTACGTAAGTCTGCAGTGCTTCAGATCCCGCGGGGCTGCGCCTGGCTGAACTACCTGCAGCCGCAGAGGTGGCGGCTCCTCTGGGGCTGGGGCCAGGTCCAGCAGCGCCCGCTGAGCCCTTCTCTCGCCCTCCTCCGGCGCCGCGGAGATGGATTCCATTTCCTGAAGAGGGGGCCGCGGTGGCCCGTCCTCGGGCTCGGCCTCGGCCACCGGCCACCTGGCGCCAGGAAGCTTCCATTCCTGCAGAGGAAAGGAAAAAAAAAAAAATGAGTGGAAGGAGCGTGAGCGCAGCGGGTGCCGAGACGGGGAATTAGAGGCAGTGGCGGAAACCAGTATGAGCGGCGCAATGAGGAAGGTCCCCGCAGGGCAAGGACCGGGTTTGAGAAGGTCGCGGCCCTGTCACTAGGAGGGTGAGTCCCCGCTAAGCCCAGGTTTTGGAGATGGACCGGAGAGGCAGAGGACTAGGCAGAGAAATGGACCTCAGGGCAAGGAGCACCCAGCTCCAGAGTGGGAGAGCCCGGGGAAACGAAAGCGCCTCCTCAGCCTCAGGGGCAGGGCGGTGCAGATGGAAGTACAGACTGACCGCTCGGCTCCCGCCGGGAACCAACTGCAGTAGCGGACCCCAAGGAAATCTACGTCTCCGTACCGACGGCGCCCGCTCCCGGCGACTACAACTCCCAGAAGCCCAGATCAACTGCCCGCAGAACGCGTGGCATCACTGGCCACTTCCTTATCCGGGAGTGTTGGGGGGGGCGGGGAGGGCGGTTAGCGAGAGGAGCTCAGAACGCGTGCGCTGACTTGGACCGAGTCTTCGGAAACTACAATTCCCAGCGTGCTGTGGGGCTTGGGTGGGACCGTCGCCCAGAGAGGGTGGAAGGTTGGGGAGGTGGGCGGACTGTAAGTGTTCTCGACTCCAGAGGTTGCTGGGGCTTCCCTACGAATACCTTAAACCCATTTGGGTGTCAGGATTTTGTCAGACTAGCCATAATTGACTGTCCTCCAGCGTTAGCATTGACCCGAGCTTTCAGGTGGCAGGAGGGTTCTCACTGACGGAAATAAACAATGAGAACACTTCGGGGTCGGGGAAGAGGGAGGAAGAGCTGGGGGGTATTGCGGAAACGTGGCTGGAGTGGAGAAAGCGCCCTTAGGAATTGCTGAAGCGATGTAGAGGATACGTCTCTCATAGTTTGTATAGTTTACAATAAGGTTTTCCTGAGGCAGGCCGATTTTTACCTACGTGACAGCTCCCTGAAGTAGGTTATATTACGGAAAGTAGTTGAGAGCCATGACCTAAAGCTGACTTTGCCGACATTTCCAGGAAGATATGGATAAGTAAATATATTTCAAAAAATTGGGGGTCTGTCTGGGATTGAGAAATATATTGATTGATGTTTGGAACGACACAGTCTTTATACAACTCTTCAACTTAATTTCTCTACATTAATAATAAATACCTAATGTTTAAATAGCATTTGCTAAGTGCCAGGCACTATTCAAAATGTCTCATGTATTAACTAGTTAGTTAATTAGTTATTCACGATAACACTATTCCCGTTTTACAGCTGAGAACACGAAGTACAGAGAAGTAACCTCCCTTGCTCATATAGCTAGTTATTGTTATCATTGATACTATTTTTAAACATGATTTTCTTATTCAAAATCCTAGCACAATCAGAATCACAACTGAGTAGTATGATTCCTGGCCTATATTTTTAAGCACCATGCTATATAATTACTGTATAAATGTATTTAATATTTACCTAAAATTCCAGTTACTTTTAGAGGACCTAATAAGTCATATAACTCATAATCAGAATTTTCCCCTGCCATATTATACAATGAAAATTTATAATCATAATAATTACTTTGGAATCAGAAAGAATCTTATGTGTTCTCTGAATTAGGAAACTGTTATAGTATGACAGTAAAGTTTTGCAGTAAAAAACTGTGTATCATGTAGAAGCATAGGTAAATTGAGAACATTTTCAGAAGTGACCATTGCTGTTATTTTTACTTGGAAATTTTAGATAATATTTGGAAGAAACAAGAGGGTTTTTTGTGTGTTTCTCAAAAGGTAACATGAGAAATATAATTAAATATTATAAAGATATAATTAAAATGATAAAGATTGATAAATATTGTGCAAGTCCAATTAATTTTAATTCTTAAAAATAGTACTCAGAGGAATAGCTAAGAAAGGCTGACAATACCAAGTGTTGGCAACAAGAACTCTAATACTTATTGGTGGAAGTGGAAATTGGTTCAAAGACTTTCAAAAAATGTGTGGGGCGCCTGGGTGGCTCAGTCGTTAAGCGTCTGCCTTCGGCTCAGGTCATGATCCCAGGGTCCTGGGATGGAGCCCCACATCGGACTCCCTGCTCGGCGGGAAGCCTGCTTCTCCCTCTCCCACTCCCCCTGCTTGTGTTCCCTCTCTCGCTGTGTCTCTCTCTGTCAAATAAATAAATAAAATCTTAAAAAAAAAAAAATGTAGACAGTATCTACTAAAACTAAACACAACCTACTACTACAGCACTATGACCAAGCAATTCCACTTCTGTATACACACCTAAAAGAAATAAGTGCATAGTCCACAAAAACTCACATTTAAAGCAACCTTATTCATAACAGCCCCAAATTAGAAACAACCTTAATGTCCAGGAGAATAGAAAAATAAATGTGCTGTATTCATATAATGAATATATATATGTGTGTTCATTATATATACCTGGGTGGATCTCAAAGACATCATATTAAGCAAAAGAAGCCAGACACAACAAAGTCCTTACTTGTGGTTCCAATTTCATGAAGTTCCTGAACAAGGAATAGAAGCCAGAGTAGTACTTGCCTCTGATGGGGGTAGGACGATTTTAACTGGGAGGAGGAGTGAGGTATCTAAGTGGTGGAAAAATTGTATCTTGATCGGGATAGTAGTTTCACTTGTGTGTACACATGTAAAAACAAAAAAATATACATTTATGATTTGTGAGATTTACTATACGTATGATACACCTCAATTCTGAAAAAAATTCTAAAGTAAATATAGAAAAAATAAGATATCTGAATACTTCCATTGTCCGGCCACTTGAAAAATGTGATTTAATTATATTTATTTGTCCATTACTGATATATTATCCTAATGTGGATTTTTTTTTGCCAGAATATTCACACAAAATCCCCCAAATACACTTACCCTTGACAAATACATATATACTTAGGTAAACACTGTGCCAGTTATCAATTTATTGCCTCTCAGCTCCAATTCACCCTTCAATATGTCCTCTGTAATAAATGACAGAACTCTTTCAAGCATCTCCTCTGAGAGCGCCACCTTATGTTTTCCCAGCAGAGGGTGCTAGAGAGACATTGCAGGAGAGAACTGTTTTGGTGGGTGTTTCCTGCTACTAGGGGTTGGGTCAGCAACCTTGCAGCCTCTGCCTGGCCTGCAGTTAAGCTTCTGGCCAAACCTCTCAACATGGAAACTGGCCCCAAGGCCCCCTGCTCATTCCAGCGCCCTGAGTCACCATTTACTTTGCAGCCAACAGCTCCCATGCCCTACACCTGTCACCATTCTCTGTAGACCATGGCACAGGTCCCCTGTGCCCCAGCCTCCATTCTCTCTGCAAGCCCACCTCACTGGTTTCTGATCAGCTGCACTCCAGAGGGACTGCAGAACATCTGTGTCCAGAACAAACCAGCAAGCTCCTCTGCTAGGATCTGAAACCAGCCTTGGGGGAGGGGAGTCCCTTCCAAGCTTCTCCTTTTTTTGGATATTCTCCCTCAGCTCTAGAATACCATTTTTGGTTTCCTTATAGTCATTATTTTATCAAAGTTTATTCATTCTTTGTATTAAACTTAACCCACTGCGTAGTTTCTATTCCTGATTGGGCACTAAGTGATAACGGGCACTGTAAACATTTTAGATCAGCTTTCCTTGACATACTGGATATGACCCAATCAAACTGACAGCAACAACAACAACAAAAATCCTCTGGAAAACAGGATGGAGGTTCCTCAAAGAGTTAAAAATAGAACTACCCGGGGCGTCTGGGTGGCTCAGCCGTTAAGTGTCTACCTTTGGCTCAGGTCATGATCTCAGGGTCCTGGGATTGAGTCCCGCATCAGGGTCCCTGCTCAGCAGGGAGCCTGCTTCTCCCTCTCCCTCTGCCCCTCCCCCTGCTTCTTCTCCCTCTCTTTCTCTGTCAAATAAATAAAATCTTTAAAAAAAAATAGAACTACCCTACCGCCCAGCAACTGCACTACTAGGTATTTGTCTAAATGATACAAAAATAGTGATTTGAAGGGGCACATGCACCCCAATGTTTATAGCAGCAATGTCCACAATAGCCAAACTATGGAAAGAGCCCAGATGTCCATCGACAGATGAATGGGTACAGAAGATGTGGTGTATATATACATGCACAGTGGATTATTACTCAGCTATCAAAAGCATGAAATCTTGCCATTTGCAACAACTTGGATGGAACTAGAGGGTATAATGCTAAGCGAAACAAATCCATCAGAGAAAGACAAATGCCATGTGATTTCACTCATATGTGGAATTTAAGAAACAAAACTGATGAACATAAGGAAAGGGAAGGAAAAATAAAATAGGATAGAAACTCTTAACTCTAGGAAACAAACTGAGGGTTGCTGGAGGGGAGGTGGATGGGAGGATGGGGTAACTAGGTGATGGGCATTAAGGAGGGCACTTGATGGAATGAGCACTGAGTGTTATATGCAAATGATGAGTCACTAAATTCTACCCTGAAATTAATAATACACTATATGTTAACTAACTTGAATTTATATTTTAAAAAAGGAAATAAAGGATACGACACAGAGTGCAAAATATACCGCCAAAATAAGTAAAAAAAGATTTTCTGCCATATGTAGGATCAGAGGAGAACTAGAAAAATTAATAAGCAGATTGTTTTCCTAGTCAGGTTAAAATGTATATAACTTTAGGGAACTGATTCCTTTTTTCCTTTTGTTAGTAATAATCAGAATTGAATAATAAAAATAGTACTATATAATATGAATTTCATGAAAATGAAACTAATTTTTTTACCTTTATCATTTTACTTTTTCTAGGAAAACCTTCATAACAGAGACAAAATCAACCAAACATTTATTCATATTTAATGTAAGCTGTTTTCAAATATTCAGCTTAATAATCCATCCATCCATCAATCAATAGTTGAATCTAGTGGATATCTAATACTGTCAGGTACTGGACGTATGTACTCAGAGATGGGAGGGATTCACTGTAAGTAAAGTACCAGGATAGGAATGAAGAGGCTCATGAAGACCCTAAGAACTAAATGAATTATTAAGGTCAGGATAAGATTTGAACAGGATGGAAAGATGCAATCTGAGTGGTAGGGACATAGCATAAGCTCAGGTTTAGAGTGAAAATAAACATGGCATGTGTTTTGAACCAAAAAAGAGAAAATTCTGTTGAATCTTAAGGCAAGGGTCATAAATAAGGCTGGAGAGCACCTTGAAAACAGAAGGAGAAAAATCTCAATGTTGGCAATACGTAACCACTATGAGGTTCAAGAAAGGGGAAATGATATCAAGAAAGGGGAAATGATATCAAAAAAGGAATGGTCTTTTTTAAAATCTGATTTGGTTTTTAAAAGATCACCATGGCAACTCGATGGAAATGGACTATTGGGGTAAGGAGAGCAAGAGTGGAATTAGACACTGGTTAACAGTATACTGTAGGAATCCCGGTGAAAGATGGTGGTATGGATGAGCAGTGGATGTGATGCGTTACCGTCACATTCAGGATGTATCTTGAAAGTTGAGCTGACAGCATTCACCGACAGATTAGAGAACAGGTTTGAGATGAAGAGTCAAGAAAAGATGACTCGACTCAAAGTTTTTCACCTGAGGACCTGGGTCAATGGCAGCGCCATTTTCAGACATAGGGAATACTGGGGAAGAAACAAGTCTGAAAAAAAAGTCATGAGTTCTGCTTAGGACACATCAAATCCTCACTAAAAATAAAACCTCCAGCTTCTCTCTATGCACAACGACACTCTGGCGCCAGATGCGTAGGTTCTTCCACACAAAATAATTCAGTTTGCGGAATACACCAACGAGGTGTCCTACATTTAACCCAGTTCTGACACTAACTGCCTGGAGAGCCCAGGCCCCACAGGCTAAGAGCTCAGTCCTACAAGACTGTCCCCACCCACACTTCAGACGCCAGTTCAAGTCTCACGTTGTCACCAGTACTTGTGGTAAACTAGTTATAAATGGGAGGTCCCCGTGTCCCCCTCCCCATGTTCTATAATTGGCTAAAATGGCTCACGGAAGCCAGGGACACAGTCTACTTTTGATTATTGATTTGTTATAAGTGATACAACCCAGGAATAGCCACATGGAAGAGAGGCATACGGCAAAGAATGTGGGAAGGGACACAGAGCTTCCATGCCTTCTCTGGGGGGCACCACTCTCCCAGCCCCTCAGTGTGCTTACCAAGCCAGAAGATTTCCAAACCCCTTGAATTAAGGTTTTATGACTAAGGCTTCATTACATAGGCCTTGTTGATTAGATCATTGAGTGTTAGAGATGAACTCAACCTCCAGCCCCTCTCCTCTTCCCAAAGATTAGGGGCTTTCCAAAAGTTACCTCATCAACAAAAACTCAGATGTGGTTGAAAGGCACTTGCTTTGAATAGCAAAAAAAAAAAAAAAAAATGCTTTTTAAAATTTTTCACTCTGGAGCTGTCTCAGGAGCCAGTGACAAAAACCAAACATAATAAAAGATGTTCCTAAAGCTCTTATCACTTAGGAAACTACAATGGTTTTTAGGAGCTTGGGCCAGGAACCAGAAAAAAGGCCAAAATATGTATTTCTTATTAAAGCACATCTACCAAAGGAGATACCAAGTGTCTATTTGGATACTTAAGTCTGGAGTCCAGAGGAGAGCCCGGGGTTATAAATTTAGGAGTCGTCAGCATATAGATGCTTATAAAGTGCCATGGGATATATGAGCTCAATTAGGGAGTGAATATTGGCCTTTGGCCAATAAAGATTCAATGAGGAGGGGAACCAAGGGAGATGGAAGTCCAGAGAAGTGACTGAAAGCCAAGTGTCTTGAAAGGCAAGTGAAAAAAATGTTTCAGGAAAGGTGGTGATTGTCTCTACCTAACACTACTGAGAGGTCTAGTAAGTCTTGGACTCAGGACTGACCATTAGATTTGGCAAAGCAGGGGTCATCAGCGACCTTGACAAGAGGCTTCAGTGGAGTGAGAGCAGCAAAACTTAACTGTGTCAGGTTCAAGGAAGAATAGAGAAAGAGGATCTGTAAAGACAGTCCTAGAGAAGAGTTTTACAGTAAAGGAGAGTAGAATGTGGTGTTGACTGAAAGCAGATACAGGGTCAAGCAACAGGTAGATGTTCTTTTAAGATCTGAGCCATTGCACATTGAAGGGGACAACCAATCCACAGAGGGTGGGGGGGGGTGATAAAGCACGATGGGGGGGGCAAGGGAAGGGGGAGATCATTGTAACAGCAAAGTCCTTGAGTACAAGAGAGTGTCTAGGGACCTGTGCACGGGAGGACAATGTCATTTCTCAGACAGGTGTTTGGAGTGTTTGTCCACTGTAACAGACTTAGCTCAGACATTCTTCAGGCTTGCTCCCATGCCTGATGCTGGAGTGAGTCGTAAGCCCTAGGGTGTAACATGGGGCCGGTGTACTCTTTGGGGCATGAGACTCTTCTGGAGGCTAGGCACTCCAGGTCTGGGATCCAGCCCTCCCAGTGTTCAGCTTGGCCGTGTCCTCTGAGGGACTGCTATAGCCTTGGGGAGCACTCCAGGAACCAAGAGATTTTTTTCCTTCTCTCAGCCCAGAGTTCAAGTCTAGCAGACATCCTAGTTCCGAGCAAACTCAAAACACCTTGTAAAATGTTGTTGCCGTTCATCTGTGATCTAACAAAAGGTTCACTATTTCTCTGAATATGTTGAAAGGAGATTGTCTAAAACTAGAATAGAAACCCCTGAAAGTAGAGTTGACATTTAGATATCACCTTAAAAATAAAAAAGATAATGCTGGGTGCAGGATAGTTCATTAGTTTATAATGGTCTCAAGAAACAATGGATTTATCTAGGCAGGTATCCCATACATGGGATATATATAAATTCAGGGGTTCTATTGCTAAGGAAAGAAGATAGGCATTTCTGCTAGACTTTAATGTTATATCATATATAACATTATATACTAATATATATTGTTTATATTTATATTATTTTATATTATATACAATATAATTATTATTTTACATATATTTTATATGGGATATATGATATTGTATATCCCATAGTAAAAACTATGTTGTTTCAGCCTCTCTTGCTCTTAGGTGTAACCACACAACCAAGTTTTTGTCACTGAGATGTAAGTGAAAGTGGAAAGTATCCTGAAGGGAAGCACAATGTACTTCTTCCTGTCTTCCTCTTTCCTGGTGCCTAACGTGCAAATGGGATGGCAGAAGGTGGATTAGCCATCTCAGACCATGAGGTGATCTTGGGAGAGGAGACCTAGGGAATGAAAGGCAGATCTGTAGAAACATCCAGAGAGGAGCTAATTTCCCTGAGGACTTCTTTGGAAAATGTCATGGCAGCCCTGTTCTGCCTGTGTCTGGACTTGAGCATGAGAAGTAAATATAGATCTATCATGTTTAAACCACAGTTCCTGAATTTCACTAAGCCATGATTATCTTCTGCATGCAACTGAACCTACCTCTAAACTCCTACAATACACAAATAATCCAGCTTTGTGAAGGAAAGTTGATAATTCCATTTCAATAAATTTTATATAGATCTGTAATCAAAAGTCATTAAAAGAATTTGAAAAACTTTCCAAGGGTAATGAGATGGTTGTCAGAGAATCAAATCATCAGCTTAAAAGAAATGATAAAATTTTAATTCCTTGAGGCCTTTGAAAGTGCTTAGATACTATTCTGTTAGATATTACTCAGGTGAGCTCAGCAATAATTAACTTAACATCTGACGATCCTTCCCAGGCTTGTTACTGGATTATTCTGTTGCGTTTACTTTTCCAAGGTTTGCATCAATACTAGAAACATGTTAGTTAGTTCCTAATATGGAGTGACAGTGTGCCAAACAGCGCCTAATGCTCCTAAAGTTAGTAGGAGAATTCATTTCCACAACCACTGTGTTCTCTTGAAGAGAAAAATAAAATCTGAAAATCCTACTTCTGAGTAGATTCGAGGCACCTTGCAAAACGCTCTTACCATTCATCTGTGATCTAGGAAAAGACTATTTCTCTGAATGTGTTGAAAGAAAATCTTCTAAAAACTAGAAGAGAAGCTCCTGCAAATGAGTTTGACATTCAGATATCACTTTAAAAAAAAAAAATGATGGAACCATCTGGCAACAAGGTAATTTATCCGTACATTATGGTCTCAAGAAATAACAGGCAACCACTCTAAATAAGCTATGTTTCATTCCTAGTGACAGCACTGTGAGGAATTATTGTCTTAATGTTTTATATAAAGAGGTTTCCAGAACCTCCACTGTTGTGTATTTTTCCCTCTCCTTCCCCATTACATGATTCTCCTCACCTCTGCCTAGTTTAAAGTGAATTCCTCTTCCAGGCAATCCTACTTAACCTTCTCTGGAAGAGTGCTTTTTTCTCCCCCAAACTGCCAGTAATAGCCCATTAATTAATCATGAAATCAATTTAGTAATTGGCAACAAGCATTTTTTCAAAAGAACTAAAATAGGATAGATGGAAGAAGTCCTCGAATACACTGCATGTTTGAAGGGGAAATATTCTTTTTTGAAAAGTTACACCTACGTGTTTCCTGGATCGCCATCAAAACGCATTTTATATGGGCCATTTATTATGGTCATAATCAGGGAAGGTTGAACAGATTGCCCTAGAAACAGTTACCCTCATTATTGTACCTGGCCTTTCTCAGCACAGAAATATTTTTTTTTTCTTTTCCTCAAAACTCTGCTCAATAATTCACTTCTAAGAATCATTGGCTCCCCAAGGAGAATAGCCGTCCCGGAGCTTTGGTACCACGTTATCTGCTGTGTGTCTGGCAAGTGCAGCAAACACTCAGGAAAGTCCAATCAGTAAAGAAAATCAGAGGCTACTGGATCACTCTGTTTATCTTACCCTTGGCTTCAGGACTCGATAAGCTTTAAGGTCTCTTTCCACTGTGAGACTAGATGTTCCTTTTCTCTTTGGCATCAGGGACAGGTTGGGGAATCATCAGCTTCTGAAAGCACTTTGTAGATGAATTCATCCATATTAAGTCTCTCCATGCTCTTAATAATCATCTAGGTGACTGTTGCTTGTTGCTGTTGCTGTTTTTTTAAACATATTTCTCTCAGCCTTGGTCTTTCTGGGCTGGAGTCCCACATTCCCTCCTGCCCCTCCATTCATTCACATGTCACGCTCTTACTCATTCTTGAGAGCCCATCCACCTCTAATATATTCAGGGATTGCTCAACAGAATTGCATACAATTTTCTAAGTTCAGATGCCTCTGATTTTCTACAAAGGCAAGAGAACGATACTTTCTAAAACTTCCTAAA
Organism: Neomonachus schauinslandi; assembly: GCF_002201575.2. Lineage (NCBI taxonomy): Eukaryota > Metazoa > Chordata > Mammalia > Carnivora > Phocidae > Neomonachus > Neomonachus schauinslandi. The sequence goes on along the minus strand of NC_058404.1, from coordinate 164,007,254 downwards.
GAAACCCAGCCTGTGTTTTTTGTTGTTGTTGTTGTTGTTTTGGTAATTCCTCCCTGGAACATTACAGACTACAGAACTCCTTATGTAAGACTTTACTGTATTTGATTGCTTAAAGCCAATTATTTAAAAATTTATCATTTGAAGTATTTGACTCCAGTGGAACTTATCTCTACTGAAGCTCTTCCATTGGTTTTAAGATCATATTTAAACATGTTAGGTATAAGTGGTCCCATCAGGATCAGGACGTAGAGAATCTATTTACCCTTACCATTTATTGTGTGATCTTGTTCTAAACGTCATATATAATTTAATTAATAATCGTCATTGTCATAAATTTTTGAAAGTTCAAATAAGTGATATTTACTGATTTCCTTTTGTCCACAAATCTACGTACAGCTCAAATAGATGATTTAGTTATGGCTTCCTGTTCTCGAAGATCGCATAACCTGAAGACAGCGATCTTAACTGGGCTCAGGAGCAAACACTCTATCCACGTTGTCAGTACGTTTGGCATACTATATTTGATTGCAGATAAGTGTTTGAAATACGGTTAAGCTATATTACATATTTTTAGACTCTTTGTGATTTATTTTTGACCACCCTCTCTGAGCTACAAAGAAGCAAGGCTTTCTGGTTTAGCATAGAGGCCAGGAGAGCAGGCGCCCTCTTCAGGTAAAACACGGAAAAGAAACTAGGTCAGTGGTGGGAAACCAAGAGGTCTATATAATCAGAGATTTAGTACCAATATTTTAACTAAGAATTTTTTTTTTCTTAAAGATTTTATGTATTTATATGACAGAGAGAGACACAGCGAGAGAGGGAACACAAGCAGGGGGAGTGGGAGAGGCAGGCTCCCCGCTGAGCAGGGAGCCCGATATAGGACTCGATCCCAGGACCCTGGGATCATGACCTGAGCCAAAGGCAGACGCTTAACGACTGAGCCACCCAGGCGCCCCTTAATCAAGAATTTCTAACAAGAGAGGAAATAGTCATTATTTCAGCTCAGTAAAAAACAACTCTCACTTTTCTGTCGCCAAAGAGTCTTGTCTCTCTTTAATCAATGAGTTTCAAATGCCCGATTATTTTAGACCTAAAAATAAAAGAAATATAATCGAAGTATATTTCATGTTACTTTATTGTGGCATATTTTCTTAGTAATTTTATATATTTTGTGCTTTGGGGGCATTTTGAAATTATATGTGAATGGAGCAGTAGAAATACCTATAATGTAGATCTATTAATTATTAGTAGTTTTTGCAAACAAAAGAACTAGGGGGAGTGACTTATTACATTCAAAAATGGGTGGGAAAAAATTGCATTCCTGTTCTAGAGCCTCCTAGTAATGGTAGGCAAATGTTCATCCCTTGTGTCCTGGGTGTCTCACTGGTCACTCTTTCTGCCGAGAATAAGCAACAAGGCCACTGGAGGATATCACGGAACACCATGGATTTTGGTGCCACCAGAATACTGTGCTCCTGGGCGTCATGAATCTTTGTGACAAACCCAGGAAACAGGCTCAGTGATATCTGAAGAGCTAACCCAAGTAGCTTCTTGGACTAAGTCCAACTGGCCAAAGCTCAACCCAGATAGAATAAAAATGAACCTAACTAAAAAGAGGAGAAATTGGAGATCTGACAAGAAACCCAACATTGTCAGGCTAGTGAGTAATTTTGTGGTAAATTGCTATTTTCAGAACCCCAAAGGAATGCATTGGCGAAAAATGCATTCTTTCACCTCTAGCTCATCAGGAAACCAAGAGCCAGACATGAAGTGTAATTCTAGAAAGTATTGTCTCGAATTTACTCAGTTTAAAGTGAAAACATACAGAGAACAGACATGTTATCACCAACTAGAACCCCATAAAGCACTCAACTTGGTCTGTGTAGAAAGCAATCAAGTACAACCTTTTAGTGAAGTAAACACTGAACCAAGGGTCAAAAGTCCAGGCTATGTCACTAAACTAGCTGTGCGGATTTTTTTTTTTTTTTAAGATTTTATTTATTTATTTGACAGAGAGAGGCACAGCGAGTGAGGGAACACAAGCAGGGGGAGTGGGAGAGGGAGAAGCAGGCTTCCTGCCGAGCAGGGAGCCCGACGCGGGGCTCGATCCCAGGACCCTGGGATCACGACCCGAGCCAAAGGCAGACGCTTAACGACTGAGCCACCCAGGCGCCCCTAGCTGTGCGGATTTATGCTTACCTCCTCTACTCCTCTTTTCTCCTTCATTTGAAATAGCGCATATATACCAAAATTATAGAGAGACTGCATATATTTGTACCTAGGTTTGTCAGATCTTAACATTTGGACTTATTTCCTTCAGATTGTTTTTAAAAATATGGACCAGCAAAGACAGTTGAAGTCCTCCGAATGTCTCACTCTCCTCACCCCGGACTCTCTCCAGCCCCACAAGTGTAAGCACTGTTCTGATTCCTGCTATCATTCCCATGCCTGTTATTAAACTGTCACCTCAGAGGTACAGATCCATAAACACTACTCGGGATTGTGCTGTATGTTTGTAAATTCCGTATAGAAGATACGATGTGTACATACAAAAGTGAGCACGAATGCCAAGGTTAAGAGCAGGCACTGTGAAGCCTCACTGGGTTCAAACAGCAGCTTACCGCTTCCTTCCCATGGGCCTTGGGCAAATTACTTAAACTCTCTATGCCTCCCTTTTAAACAGAAAACACAGTGGAACCTATCTTATAAGTTATCATGAGGATTAAACGCATCCAGAAAGCCCTTGTACAATGCCCGGCACAAACTAAACACTAGGTGTTATCTGTTATTATTCAAATATTTTACAGTATTCCATTATATGAAGAGATTCCAATTTGTGTAACTGGCCTCCTCTTGATGGACATTTAAATTGTTTCCAATTTTTTACTATTATAAACATTCTTCAACATATCTCCTGTTGTATGTGTGGCCAATTTTCGGTAGTGAATGAAATTGCTGGGTTTTAGATGAGCCCAACCTTGGCTCTAGCAGATAATTAGCATATGACTCTCCAACATGTGGTAAAAATTCTCACTCTTACCCCACGTTCCTATATCCTCACCAATTTTAGTGTTGCTTGATCATCATTTCTGTATTTGTAAAAGGAGGAGGCGTGAATTAGATGATCTCTGGAGTCTTTTTGCATTTTCTATATTCTCTGGTTTCCTTTCCATGCATTTCCCACTTTCTCCCTTCACCTAGAAATAAACTAGTCCAGTGAATAGCAAGCTTTTCTTTTGAGTCTATAAGCCTGCTGTTTGGTATTTTATATTCCGAACAGTCTATAAATGAAGACATCCAAAAATACCATTTCTGTAGTCTTGGAAGAATATTACCTAAATTGACAGTGTTTTCGCCAAGCATACTTCCAACACTGTTAAAACAGGTCAGTAGTTGCCAAACTTTTTAAAGCAATGGACTTCCTTTTTTTTTTAATAAAAATATAACCTGAATTTCAATATAAATGCTGCTTGCTCTTTTTTTCTTTTGCTTACCTCTAATACATATCTTACAGAGTGGCAAGAGCTTGTAATGTAACTGTCATTATTGCTTTGTTGAACTCTCTGAAATTAAGAAATACTACGATGCTTCAATTTGTCTTGTTGCTTTATCCATTAAATTTGCATATTAAATTTTATTTGATCATGTTTTTTTAAAGATTTTATTTATATATTTGACACAGAGAGAGCACAAGCAGGGGGAGCGGCAGGCAGAGGGAGAGAAGCAGGCTCCCCGCTGAGCAAGGAGCCCGATGCAGGGCTCCATCCCAAGACCCTGGGATCATGACCTGAGCCGAGAGCAGACGCTTAACCGACTGAGCCACCCAAGCGCCCCTTGACCAGGTTTTGGTTTTAGACTGGCATATAGTGTGCTATGCTAAAATCTTCTGGAAATCTTCATGTTAGGAAAAAAAAAATGCCCATTATTGTCAAAGAGTTCCGATTTTACTACTACCTGTAATTTCTGTGAAGAAAAGTAAGTTTCCAGCTTTGAAGGTTGTAATTATAGACCAATATTGCCACCTAATGGTAAGAAGTTGAATCACATCATATTTCAAGTTGGAAAAGTTCAGGTTTTTTTTAAGATACATGCAAAACTCTGAAGTGATCTATTCCTATGAGAACATTACATTATAGCAGAGTTGGGGGGGGAGGGTGCAGTGTAAACACTTATCAGACACGCTTTCAAGACTAGCTGATTGGGTTTCTGCTCCCTCATTGATCTGCCATCAATGAGTCCCAGAATTCTCTCTCATCTGCTCTCAGATGCAGTTACTAAAGATCTCCAAATTTCAACCAGCCCTCCCTTGTCCTTATATCAAGCCTGTCCTAATCTTAATATGTTAAGACAGCCAATTGGAGTCTGGAATCAGTCTGGAATATGGGTGGTTTTTGGATTACTAAAAGGCAAGTTCCTGCTTTGGCATTCATCTGTACCCAGGTCCTCATCCTTACCATGAGTCTCCCCAAAGCCCCATATTTCTTGTTTCCTTAAAAGATTTCCGTATGAAGCCAGAACCCAGTTGTGCAGTCCAGGTGTCTAAACTGGAACCCCGCCACCACCTGTCAGAGCCTCCACCTGGAGGAGTCACGGAAAAGGAATTGGCTAAGTCTTCCTGATTCCAAGTCTTTGAATCAAGAATCTGCCACCTGGCCAATATAAAGCATCGGAAAGACTCACAGAGCCGGGGGTCAGAGTTCATGAAATCAGAACCCTTGGATGGCTCTAGCTGAAGTCAGACTCAAAGTACCCACCCTCCTGGGTGCAGTGATGGGGGCTGCTCTCCTCGGGATCCAGGCCCTGAGCCAGGTGTGTAACTCTCACTCATCCCTACCTTAGCAGATCAAGCCTCTTCACAGTGTCTTAGAGGTGTTTATAACAGGCAACAAACAGAACAAAAAATAAAATGCGTGTGAAGGAGAAGGAAGAAGAAGAAGAAAAAGAGAGTTAAAAGAGCAGTTGTCTCAGGCAGAAACCACGTTATATATTAATGACAACCCACTCACTCCAGAACTAGTCATTTCCTCTGCAGTGAAGAAATACCTGCTAGCTGATATTGAAGAGATAAAATGTAAAATGCCAACACGAGACTGCAAACACCATGTACAGTTCAATGAATATTCTATTGGTAGAACAGAATATACTCTACCACAGACATACACTGATCAAGGTCCATAGAAATACCTGAAATGTCAAATTAACAAGATGTCATGTTAAGTCATATTATTATAGGCAGAGAGAGAAATTTTATATCAATTCCAGTGATCTCTGTTAAGAATTTTTTTTTAACCACATCTGGGTTAAGTAGTAGAAAGCTGTATGATTGATTAGCAATGTCTTCCACAACCACACACTTGTCATACAGTTCCCTTTTCTGAAATTTCTAAACAATCCCATTAACTCCTTCCTGGTTCTCTAGTTAGGTGCTTCTCAAGCTTTAATGTGGGTGTGAATCACCCAGGGGTCTTGCTAAAAAGCAGATTCTAATCCAGTAGTCGTGGGGTAGGGCCTGAGATTCTGAATTTCTAAGAAGTTGCCTGATGATGCCCACGCTGGTCCATAGAACTTATATATCTCCTTTCCAGACATTACAATAATTTCCTTTGTTAATCATCCAGCAATGGAATTATTTTTATATCTTTTCTTATTGCTGGCCAGTCAGATAAGGAAGATAGTAGCCATTGCTATCAGGCCTTAATAATCAGAGAATTTGAAAAATTTATTATAAAAGTACAAATTGAGGGTTGCTGGAGGGGAGGTGGGTGGCAGGATGGGATAAATAGTGATGGGCATTAAGGAGGGTACTTGTTGTAATGAGCACTGAGTGTTACATGCAAGTGATGAATCACTAAATTCTACCCCTGAAACTAATACTACACTATATGTTAACTAACTTGAATTTAAATAAAATCTTGAAAGAAAAAATTCATTATAAAAGATTCCTACATTTTATGATTTTTAATGTTACATATTTATATATAAGCATAGATTTGTGAAGTCTGATTTGTCACACTTTCATTGTGAGAAGTTTCTCTTCACCACCCTTCCTAAGTCCTAGACTACAATGATTAACGTCCTTAAAATGACCCTAAAAGAGCCTAAAAAAGTCTAAAAGACCCTAAACTCCCTACTAAATTATCAAATAAATAATATTCACTATAGTTTTAGGATTTACTTTACTTTATTGCATTCTAATTCTTTTTAAAATGGTATCCTGAACATGACGTACATGGTAATTCCCAGTTGCTCCTCCACAATGTAAAATGCCTGAAAGTGAGGGATACTTGTTCACTTTTATAAAGAGTATTACATAAAAGGAGCATATATGAAAAAGTCAGAAGATATAGATACTGACAAGTTAATCATTCTATATCTTTGCACATTATCCATTCTGAAAAATCCTAAGGACGATGATCCTTTAATCACAGTACCTCACAAGTGAGTGTGTAGGCCTTGTGCCCTACACCCAAGCACACTCTCCTTATGGAAAAATTCCCCCAGCTGAATCTTCCTCTTCTTCCAATTTGGAGTTGCTTAATCACATCACCAAAAGGATCATGAGGCATGCCCTCCTTAATGACCAGCTTTTCAGTCCTGTGTGGAGTCCAGGAGCCCACTTTCAACTCCAGATCCTTCAAGATCTGAAAATTCTGTGTCAATAAGTGGTTTCAGAAATCTCTCAACTTTGGTTAGTCTTTGCTTCAGTTTCTGCTGCATTGACTCATACTCAGCCAGGATCCGAGCAAACCTTGTTTGCAAGAGGTCTACTGACCCCTCCATTAGGGTGACCTTCTCTTCAAGATCTTTAGGATCACCTCCAGCATTTGCAATATTTATATCCAGTAGACCATCTTTCATCAAGATTTGCTTTCCCTTCTCTTCTAGCATAGTTTTGGCATCTGGATACTCAGTGAGAGCTTCCATGAGGTCATCTTTGGAGAGACAGAACAGATCTGAGTAGCCAATACTTTTAATATTGGCTGTTCTTCGATTGCCAGCTTTGCTACCTTTAATGTTAAGGATACTGATCTCACCAAAGTAGCTGCCATCACTCAATACCACAAACTGAGTGATTCCATCATCTGCCACCACGGCGAGTTTGCCTTCCTTGATGATGTACATCTCTCGTCCGATATCCCCTTTCTTGCAAATGTAATCTCCAGGACTGTAGACTTGGGGTTGCAATTTCAAGACCAACTCCACCAAAAGACCAGCTTCACAGTCCGCAAAAATACGCACTTTTTTTAAAGTGTCTAAGTGAACGTTGATGGCAATCTCTGCTCTCAGCTTATCAGGGAGATACTTCAGGACTTCTTTCTCATCAACTGTTTTTTTGTTGGTCCACAGATAGTCAAACCATTTGATAACTCTCTTTTCCATATCTTTGCTTACATTTCGAAAACGCATATATTGCTTGATCGCATCGATTCTCGCTTGAAATTCAGCTCTGGCAGCATTCATGTTGGAAATCATAGAACCTATGTTACCAACGATGGTAGCAAAAATTAACACTCCAATTAAGAAATCAACCACCACAAAGACATATTCAGAATCCCTCACAGGAGGTGGTGTTTCACCAATTGTGGTCAAAGTCAGTGTAGACCAGTAAAGGCTGTATACGTATTTTCTAGCCAAACGGCCAAATTCAGGATCATTAACATCAGGATACACCCATGTATCATTTCCAAATCCAACAGCTTTGGAAATAGAGAAGTACACACATGCATTCCAGTGGATAATGATGACAATGTACATAACAAGGTTAGAAATCCTGAAGATGTTTGGGTAGTTTGTTCTTGTTTCTGTTCTCTGGAAGAACTCAAACATTCGAGAGATCCTTAACAGTCTGTTTAATCTAATTTCTGGATAGTTCCACCCCAGCTTAAAATACAGCAGATCAGTGGGTATCACTGATAGAAAATCAAGTTTAAATTGCAAGTTTGATTTATATTTCTCTATGAGTTTAGTTTCTTCCCTCACCAGCAGTCCTTGTTCTAAGTAACCTAAAATAGAAAAAAAAAAAAACACAATTTAATGTTCTTTCATTTTTATGCCATTACAAATTCTTCTAAAGTAACCCTAAATGACCTTCACTGAGTTCAGAACAAGAGTTCACTTCCAATAGGGGCGCCTGGGTGGCTCAGTCGGCTAAGCATCTGACTCTTGGTTTCAGCCCAGGTCATGATCTCATGGGTCACGATCTCATGGGTCATGAGATTGAGCCCCTCACTGAGTCCCGCATCAGGCTCTGCACTCAGTGGGGAGTCTGCTTGAAGATTCTCTCCCTCTGCCCCTTCCCTCACTTGTTCTCTCTCTCACTCTAAAATAAATAAACAAATATTTTTTTAAAATAGTTCATTTCCAATAAACATGCTTTTAACAATATAATAAGATATGAGTACTGATCAACATATGGCTATGGGAAATAATCTCTTGAAGAAATAAAAAATAAAATTTTGTAAGTGCAAAAAGTGAGAGCTTATATGCAATGTACTCATACATTGTATATATACAAATCTCTCTAGATCCAGTTCTCTAACCAGGTAAAGCCATTCCTTTTATGAATAGTGTTCTTGGAAATTTCTCTAAACACCCTGGCACTGTACCTAATGCCTCACGCCACTCTCTTGTCAGAACCCCAGCCCTACCCTTGAAGTTTGGGTACCTGCCTTACTGCCTATTATGTGTATTCTTGCCTTGTCCCTTCAATGTGAAGAGTAAATGTCCTTCAGAAGTTCGTTTTCTCTCTCCTTTTTGTCCCCCAGACTTCCTTCGTCATCTGGGATCTTCCCTTCTCCTACGTTGCCACAGTGGGCCTTGAATTCAGCATTCTGATACCTTTCACTGGGGAAAGAATTTGTTCCTCTACCTGTACCAGCTACTAGAGCTGTGAGTAGGACACAACAATGGGAGCATTGCCCCAGCACACAGATATTTAGAGCATGTCCCTATTTTACATAATGATTCTTTCATGCTATTCTCTGTACAGCGGTTACCTTTGCACACAGAGCACAGTGTAGAAACAATAAGCTTATCTACTTACCAAGAATACGTAAGGGGAAGCTATCAGATCCTGCCCCCTGGTCAACAGTGCCTCACCATGACCACAAAGTTGGATTAAGGATTTGTGTACTCTTACAAAATTTCTAGCACAGCTCTGCCGGACACAGTGATATACCCCCATGCCTCTTCATGGTATCTCTCTGTTAGGTAGCAATTACCCTTTCATCACAGAGCTGGCAGAATATTTCTGTTCTCTTTACTCCTCTCACATGGCACTAACCCAATGGACAAGTTAATGGGAGAAAGCTACCAATCCACATTCAAAGGTTGCCTAATAAAGTGAATCGGTTGTAGTGACCTAAGCTTGTGGGTAGGCATATGGTACTCTTGCTCTCAACAGTGCCTTTTCCTCTAAAATAGATTTTTGTGAGTTTACTTTGAAGAAAACTTGAATTACGAAATTTCAAATTATACTATAGAGATAAAAGCACAAAATTACAAAATATCCAAAGCTGAACATATTTACCTGTCCTTATTCGTACGAACATATCAAGAAGATAGATTATGTCTGATAGGTAATCAAAAATGAGCCAACATTCTAGGTAATCAGACTGAAGTTCATCAAAACATGCTCTGTAAAAGAAAAACTTGTGTAATTAAAATGAAATGGGGGCAAGTTTAAGTAAATGTCCTCTCTGCATAATTTTTATCATGGTAAGAAATCTAATGAACTAAGACTAAGAGGGTCCTTAGAGTCCATAGAGTCCATTTAATCAACCATGGCTTTTCTGAATCTAAGTGGTTGGATTTAGTTTTCTCCTGCCTCTGAATTCCAACATTCTTTCCATTATACTAGTTCACATTGTGAAGACATCAAATAAAAATAAATGGCCTCAAGCTAATGTCAAAATACATTGGGTTATACACACTGATAACCAAGTTCTTATTGACTATCTGCACCCAAAATGCTTCAAGGAATTGTGCTTGGTTCTGCATGGCTGAGATGTTTACTGTCTAAAAGACAAAGAACCATAGAAATCGCTTGGGAAACACATCTTGCTCTAAAACAACCTAGATCTTTGATCTTTCTCCACTTTTGGCAACATTTTTTTCTTAGAGTGCAAAAAATAAAAAAATAAAATAACAAAGTTTCTCCCAAAATTCTAATTAAGTAGTTCAGCAATCAAAAGTTTAAAAATATCCCCCTACTCCCATCCCAGTACTGGATTTCTAAGTATATTGGGAACCAAAGCACCTACTCCTGATTTAGGAAAACACATTGAAAATAATGTAACCTCTTTATAACCTGTGGTGGAGAAAAGAGGTATGTCCTGAAGAGCCCTTGACCAAACTGTTAAGTCAGGTAACTTAGAAATTAGAAGCAGGTCAAGATCCCCAAAAATATATAGATACCTTGCAATAATCATAGTCCAGTTGTACATAACAGGTAAAGTGATGCAAAACAGCCAGTTGTAATACAGGTTTCCCGAGGGATCAATAACCTTGACTTCTTTCTTCTCCCTAGCAGCAATTAGAAATAAAGTGGGAGGTTACCAAGGAACAAGGACATTTTTATTTCACATATCAAATACGGTTCTGTCCATCACCCACAATTAATGAAACAGAAGTAAGCTGGAGAAACTCACTCTACAAGGAGAAAACTAGCTTGGCATGAGTGTGGTAGACATAAGAAATTGCTTGGTGAGGACTGGATAGATAGTTAAAGTACCAGTCTTACATTCAACCTTACGTTAGACTATTTTTTAAAGCCCTTGTTTTATTGTGATGTTGTGGACATTTCTACCAATCCAGCCACTGAAAAGGAATAGTGGCACAGATCATGCTAAACTCTGGAATAGTCCATTGACCTCTTTGGTAGGTTATGGGGTGAGAGAATGGGGTGTTGCCCCTCCCCTACCAGGTAACAGAACAATCAGGAACTATGCTGTGAGAGGGAACTCATGGCTTCATTCTCACCTATATGGAAAGAAGAATATAACACAATCTAATAAGTCCTTGTTCATAAGCATCTATGAAGGATGAAGAGGCGACAGAGGGCAGAGGCAAGGAAGGAAGGAAGGGGGGAGGGAGGGAGGGAGGGGGAAGGGAGGGAGGGAGGAAGGAAGAGAGGGAGGGAGGGAGGGAAGAAGGAAGGAAGGAAGGAAGGGGGGAGGGAGGAAAGGAGGGAGGGAGTGAGGAAGGAAAGGAAAGGAAAGGAAAGGAAAGGAAAGGAAAGGAAAGGAAAGGAGGGAGGGAGGAAGGAAGGAAATATATAGTCAAATGGAAAATTTTTAAAATTTTCTAGTATCAACCTACATTAGGTTTTTTGGGTTTTTTTGTTGTTGGTGGTGGTGGTGTTGGTGGTGGTGGTGGTGAGGTTTTCTAGGGTTTTTTTAAGATTTATTTTTAAGTAATCTCTACACCCAACATAGAGCTTGAACTTACAACCCCAAGATCAAAAGTCACATGTTTTACTGACTGAGCCAGCCAGGCGCCCCAAGCCCATATTATTAAGGATTTTTCCCTTTGTAAAAACCTCAACAGCTTTCCAGCAGGCACAAATAAGTGAATACTCTCTGGTAAAGAGTTTTCTTTACGTTTAGAAAACAATTTTCCCTTTAGTAAAAAGATAGCTTTGAAAATATCACTCAGCCTTACCCTCGTGAAATTCTAACCCTTAAATGTTTGTTTAAAAAGGATCTTTCAGGGGCACCTGGGTGGCTCAGTTGGTTAAGCCTCTGCCTTCAGCTCAGGTCATGATCTCAGGGTCCTGGGATTGAGCCCCGCTTCGGGCTCCCTGCTGAGTGAAGAGCCTGCTTCTCCCTCTCCCTCTGCTTCTCCCTCTCCCTCTGCTGCTCCCCCTGCGTATGCTGTCTCTCTCTGTGTGTCAAATAAATAAATAAAATCTTTAAAACAAAAGGATCTTTCAAATGGCTGGTATTTTGATAAGCATCTGTACTGCTCTCAAAACGAAGCATGGGTTTTGCAAGGAAATTTGCTTACTTTTGGAGTATTTGCCATACAGTATTTATGACTCAGAGATGTTAATAAAAGTATTAAATATTTATTTCAACTTAAAAAGATTAATGTTAAGACCCTAGGAACCCAATTTTCTTGAAACCCAAATATCTCTCAATGGTAAATTTATCTTAACCAGAGCTCGAGGAAGATAATTAACCATAACATTGAAAATTCTTGAAGAGAAAACTAAGAATAAAGCTACCACTGCTCATTTTAAGGAAATTAGAAAAAAAATTTGATTCACATTTTATAATAATTTATTTCGTCTTTTACACAGGGTTCCATAACTATAAACTTTCAGGAAATAACCCTGCATCCAAAATCCATTATAAATTCGTTCCTAATTTCAATGCCACTTACTCTTCTTTCTTATCTTTGCCTTTCTCCTCTTTCTTTTTCTTCTCTTTTTCCTTTTCTTTCTTCTTTTTCTTCTCTGAGTCCTTTTTATTTTCATTTTTATCACCTGATTTGCTGAAAAGTGAGAGATGTAGTTACTAACAAGATACGAAAATGTTATGGGCCAAAAAATCTGGAATCACTCACGCCAAAGTCAAACTTACCTCTTCTTTTCTTTTTTCTTTTTCTTTTTTTCTTTTGGTTCTCTGAAGAAGAAATAATATCTAAGTCACATAATCAAATTACATTCTGACTTCCATTCTTATTTACTTTCTTCTCTCTCGAGCAAGAATTCTGGGCCTTGCGTTCAGAGACCTGCCCCCATGCTCAGGGACCAGAAATCTGGTCTTCTAATGGAGAGTTCTACAAAAATGGACATGCACCCAGATGATAAAACAAACAAGCAAAGATTCCTGGGTTAGAGCATGTGGAAAATTGAATGAAATGGAGGTCGATAAAGGCATAAACCCAACAAGGGAAATTTAGGAAACAACAGCCCCCAAGGGTATAATTTCCAAGTCTCCATGTCCAAAAAAATTACTATTTAAAATTTAAGCTTCTTGATATCACTTAACTATTATTAAGAGCTTTGAGAATTTCAAGAAAATGCGATCAATTTTCTTTAGGGGGGTAATCCTGAATGCAGCAATTTTTTATGAGTAGTCAAAAAGCTCCACACAGTGGAATCCTAATTCTTAGAATCATTTACTGGATTTGAGATCACCTTTTTCTATATGCTATTTCCTCTGGAGTGGAGATTATGTGATTAGAGGCCTCTTTGTACAGCTGGCTCTCTATCAGCTGAAGAATGGATTCTGGAATTAGGCGGACCTAAGGTCAAAATAGGCTGCCATTGTTGGCTCAAATGTCTTGCGAAAGTTTACTATTCAGACATGAATAAACAGGCATCTGACTACCAGGAGGGTAGTCAGAGAGGTTGTTAAAGGGCGGGAGATAGGTCTAGGCCTCAAAGTATAGGTAAGAGTTGGAGAAGTTGAGAAGAAGCGTGAGGATGTTAACGGGAAGAAAATTTTCAGGTGCCAATGTACAAAGGAATTTAGTCTGTATATGAATAGCCTAGCAGAAGTGGAATGCTGCTACTGAGGAGAAATGGGAAACAGAATGGATAAGGAGGCGGGGCTTGGAACCTAAGGTTGTCATGTACAAAGGGGAACGGAACATAAAAGGCATGTCAGGGTACTGTTTAACATATATAGTCAAAACAGATCAGGAATGGATAATCAGGAAATTGAGAGCAACTTAACCCAATAAAAAGTCACAACCTCACGAAGAGTTTCTAAACCTGAGCCAGTTCTCAGAAATGAAATCACTGACTGAAGAATGAAATCACTGACAATATATGACTTTTGGGGCTTCCATTGGGTCTCAAAACCCACCACTGGGGTCATTTCTCCAGTTCCTCAGTGTAAAAATGGAATATATATATATATTTGGTCATTGGTAGAACCCTCATCCCTACTAGTGCCTTGGCTTGTAGAGGAAGAGCGACTATAATGGGGGAGGGCCAAGTGGAAGCCCTCGAGCTGCCCCCCACCTGCTGCCTGAAAACAATACTGCATCCTGGACAGGAAAGAAAATGTAATCCTCAAAGACCTCATGTGTGCAGGGGTGGTGGTTCCCTCCCACCACCATTTAACTCAATGTCTGGTCCCTATGAAAACCACATGGATACCAGTGGCTGGCAGTAGACTACTGCAAAATCAACCACAGAGTAGCCTCAATTGCAGCTGCCTTGGCAAATGTGAAAAACGATGCCCTCACGCAATCTAGACCATATACCTAATGTTCTGGGTCAGTCATGGTGAGTGTGTGATTTTTTATCACTGCCAGGGAAGAGGATCAGAAATAGTTATGAGATGGAAAGCAGCACACATTTATAGTCTTTTCCAGGGCTATGTTGTCTCCCCTGCTCAATGTCATGACACAGCCTAGAGGGACCTGGACCATCTGGACATTCCTCAGCACATTGATCCACTATATCAATGGCATCATGTAATAGGGCCTTGAAAGAGGATTAACTAACCATGGGACAGAAAATGACTACTGACCATGAGCTGGATTCTGTCAGAGTGAACAAGTTATAAGGTTGTACAGCAATCCATCACATGATGAAGTGGTATATCTGGGATCAAGCATGTGGCATGGTACCCTCCCCCTATGTCATCTATCACTGTTGTATCAGCACCTGTTCTTCAACTCTCCACCATGGCCATATGTGGGGGTCTTATAGGAGCAGTTGATGGAGCATGGTCTATGAATGGGTCAGCCTGACATCGGGATGCAAGACTATAGCCCTACTTAGAGGTGACCCTAGAAGATTATGGTAAAGTTAATCTTACCAATGGCACAGCTTCAAGCAGTGCACCATCATCCACTTTGTGTGGAAAAGGAAATGACCATGTATGGGTCTCGGAATGAAGGAGTTTCAGTAGGAGTGACTCATATAGGGAATGTGTCCTTCTCATCCCCACAATTTTATGGTCTGTGGATCTAGAGGTTTCCAGATGGATCACGTGTCTTCCAGGCAACACAGTTAGGGTCCCATTAAACATTAAGCTATGACTACTCCCCAGTCACTTTGGGACCCTCGTGCCAAAAAACCAATAGGCAAGAAAGGGAGTCACCATACTGGCAAAAGTAACTGACTTCTTTCATCACAACTAGATAGTGTTGCTGTTATACAATAGGGGGGTGTATTTGGCACATAGGTGATCTGCTCTGGTGTCTCTGGTGTTCTCCAGCCCAGTTTTAGTGGTAAATGGACAAATACAGCAGCTATAACTCAAAAAGGGCATGGTGACCAGGGGTCCAAATCCTTTAGGGACAAGAGTCTGTATCATTCATCCCACGAAGCAAATCATCTAGACCAGCAGAAGTGCTGACCAGAGGTGACAGGATTCTAGAATGAGTAGGAAAGGAGGGCGTAAGCTATTTCAGTTAAAGCCTCAAGACCAGCTGCAGCTGTCAGGGACCTAGGTTTATCCCATTAACCTTCCTCTTATAAGATTCCCGAGGAAAGGGCGCCTGGGTGGCTCAGTTGGTTAAGCGACTGCCTTCGGCTCAGGTCATGATCCTGGAGTCCCGGGATCGAGTCCCGCATCGGGCTCCCTGCTCGGCGGGGAGTCTGCTTCTCCCTCTGACCCTCCCCCCTCTCATGTACTCTCTCTCATTCTCGCTCTCTCAAATAAATAAATAAATCTTTAAAAAAAAAAAAAGAAATAGTATCCCTTCTCATGGGCGCGTGGGTGGCTCAGTTGGTTAAGCGACTGCCTTCGGCTCAGGTCATGATCCTGGAGTCCCTGGATCGAGTCCCGCATCGGGCTCCCTGCTCGGCAGGGAGTCTGCTTCTCCCTCTGACCCTCCCCCCTCTCATGCTTTCTCTATCTCATTCTCTCTCTCAAATAAATAAATAAAATCTTCAAAAAAAAAAAAAAGATTCCCAAGGAAAAAAGATCAAGACTCCTGGAGGAGGTATATTCCTACATAGGGTGAATTTTCTATATGAAGAAAGCAGACCTGAACAGTGCAAGAAATGTGCTGTGTGGATGCAGTAATGCACAGAACTCTGGCACTCATTCCCCACCGGCCAAGAGTACTGGTTGCTGACAGCGCACAGTGTTCCTCTCCTTTGGCTGGCATTGGCCCAAGGAAGCCACCATGTTCAAAGCTATGCGCCCCCATCCTAGGGGCTCCCCTCATCCAAGACTGTGCCTGTGCAAAGGCCCAGTCCTACTGCCCATGACACAACTCTGAAGGGGCCCCCTGCTGTAGAGCTCCTCATATCAACTCTATCCTCTGAAGTCCAACTTCTCCCTCTGCCTAGTCCTGCTCCCCTAACTCCCTCCTAGGTATCATGCCTAAAAGCACTCCCAATAAACCTTTGCACACAAACCTCCCTCTCATAAGGAACTTGACCTAAGACACATTGGCTTAGAATAGAAAGGATACTGATATTTCATTTATTTTTGCCCACAAGGAGGGGCACTTGCATTTACACGCTAGACAACGGTTTTCTGTATGCATTCAAACACATACATATACATACATACATACATAGTTACATACATGCTGCTTTTAATATGGGTAGCCACAATTTTCAGAAGTAAATAAACCAATGACAAATAACAGAATACCATTGCTATTGTATTAGATAGTTTTCCTAATAAACATCTCCTCTCTAGCAGCTTCAGATATATTCCTACCTTTTTACTGGTGGTCTTTAAAAGCAAAGCTTTGGTTTTTTATTGTAAATGTACTTACTGGTCCTTATTGCTGCTGTTGTTAACATTGAAAAGTGCAAGGGCACCAGGCGGGTACTGCTCCCTGGAAAATGAAAATCATAATAGTCACCATCTGTATAATGTCCACGGTAAGCAAACAGTCTTAAAGAACAAATTATTTTCAGTTACTAACTACTGCCTAGACATTTTTTTAAATTTAGTTATTCATTTGACAGAGAGAGACACAGTGAGAGAGGGAACACAAGCAGGGGGAGTAGGAGAGGGAGAAGCAGGCCCCCCGCTGAGCAGGGAGCCCGATGCGGGACTCGATCCCAGGACCCTGAGATCATAACCTGAGCCGAAGGCAGACGCTTAACTGACTGAGCCACCCAGGCGCCCCTAGACCATTTTTAAAAGTATGGAGCTCCATGAAGCTTGAGTTGCTAAATATCAGTGCTGTGAACCAAAGTGATTAGTACATACTTACTAATCAATGGTAACACCAAAAATTAGCATCCTCCATGGCCTCAAGTGAGCCACCTTGGATGCCGCCAATTGCCAGCAAGAGAACTAAGACGTAGACTGTCAGGGAAAATAGGAAGAAAATAAAAGACAAATAAAAACAGAGGGAAAACTAAAGGTGGTCAGTGGGAAAAGAAGTATGAGAGAGGAAAAAAGGAAGGAGAAAAAGCAAAGAAAAAGTAAGTATGTTCTACAGGGTGAGAACTCCTGATCCACACCAACGCCACATTCCTCCCACACCCTCCAAGTCACGTGTGTGAAGTTTTCAGGAGAGCTTCATTTCCTACTAAGGACGTTTAGCTTTTCTTCTCTAGCTACACACACTAGGGCTCTACCTCCCTGAAAGTAGGGTCAAATGGGATTCAGCATTTTAGAGGATCACAGCCAATCCCTCCCAAGTACAATTGCTTCAGACTCTGAAAGAAGGATCAGAAAGAAGGAGCAAGTCAGAGAGGACTGGCGCATGAGGTTCTTAAGGGACAGAGACAGGTCTCAGGGAAAATGACCAGCAGGAGCGTTTGTGACTTAAGGCCCCAGTGGACATGAATAATCATCAGGCTGTGGCAGTTTTCCAAGAGAGGAAAAGGGTAAGTAGCAAGTTACTCGCAAGATCCTGAGAAGTGGCTGGGTAGCAGGAATTTGCCAAGCCCACTAGGTGAAGGAGTAGAATACCTTTCTTTCATCTAAGTACTAGTTTAAAAAGATCTGGAGGGCTGGCGCCTGGGTGGCTCAGGTCATGATCCCAGGATCCTGGGATCGAGCCCGCATCGGGCTCCCTGCTCCACGGGAAGCCTGCTTCTCCCTCTCCCACTCCCCCTGCTTGTGTTCCCTCCCTCGCTGGGTCTCTCTCTGTCAAATAAATAAACAAAATCTTTTAAAAATAAAAATAAAAAGATCTGGAGGAATAGATCGAAGTGCTCACCTCTGTGATGGCTCCCCTCTGTGTGAGTTATTTCTATAGGAATCCCTTGCATGGCGGTTTTCATTCTCTGATTCTTCGAACATGGAGACACTGTCATCATCATCATCATCCTCATCATCATCAGAAAAGGAGCTATGGTCCAACAGGAGGCAGAGATGAATTAGATCAATGTTTTAAACCATTATGAAGGAATAACATTTCTCATTAGGAGGACCATTGCTTCATCTTCTCTCCTTCCCTCTCAAACTAACATATAACCCTTTTTAATTAGAGTGAAATGAGAATTTTCAGAATACATGGAATTAGATAAGGTATATGCACATTCAATAAAATGCATGTAATTAAGAAACTACTGTCTAGGTCTTCCATATTTCTTTTATTTGATTCATTGATTAATGTGAATATCAAATAGAAAGTATGAATCTGTGCTTTAGATCACAGTATACATTTGTATGAACAAACCTGTAATAACATTTCTTCCCACAAAAAATAAATTCAACCACATTTATGCATGTTCTATTCATCTATAAGGTAACCATTTTATTTTATTTATTTTACTTAAGAGCAATTAATTAACATACAATCTATTATTAGTTTCAGAGATAGAGGTCAGTGATTCCTCAGTCTTATATAATACCCAGTGCTCATTACATCACGCACCCTCAATGTCCATCACCCAGTTACCCCATTCCCCCCCACCTCTCCTCCAGCAACCCTCAATTTGTTTCCTATAGTTAAGAGTCTCTTATCATTTGCTTCCCTCTCTGATTTCATCTTATTTTATTTTTCCCTCCCTTCCCTTATGTTCACCTGTTCTGTTTCATAAATTCCACGTATGAGTGAAATCATATGATAATTGTCTTTCTCTGATTGACTTACTTCGCTTAGCATAATACAGGGTGACCACTTTAAATTATACTTTTAAAACATTTAGCATTTCACACTTTGTATTGTTTTCACATTCATCTATGGCAATGCTATCTCTGCAGATTTGAAATGTCCCATAAGAAAAGGCCTTGCCAATGATTAAGGAACTATATGGCGGAAGTGCTTCTAAATAATGACTACAATAATATCTATGTTCATTTGTGAGACAAGTTATGCTGTTCCAAAGTATAAATAAATTGAGGAAATTAAATAAATTACAAAGATCAAGGTCACAAATTAAAAGTTAAACTGAAATTAAACCTAGTTAAATTTAAGAATGGGGGCTGGTATTAAAAATGCATGGAAAAAATGCATGGATTTACCTGCCTGCTGCATTTTCCATCCTTCTTATTTCCTTTTCAATATCTGGAGCAATCACATTGGGAACGTTTACAAAAGAGTACCATGTATTGATAATATGTTTCTTCATGGTTAGTTTAATATCTGGGGAGAAAAAAAGCTTATTAGTAAAAAGACATATATTTATATATATAATCAAAAGTTTCACTCTACCATTCATCTAAGGCTGTCATAATGATTTTATGTGGGAATTATTCTTTAATAGAATACAGATGTGGCCTAAACCCTTAATTACCACTAGCTAGTTTTTTGTGTATTTTTTTAAATTCAAGAATATACCAGAGGTGCAAAATTTTTTCTTTTTAATTTTGGATTTACCCCAGCTTTAAAATATTCAGGCAATGTAGGCATAAAACAAAACTATAGGGACCTCACAACACATCAAACAAGTAACAATAAAAAGTAGTAAAATAAAATACCAAGACGAATGTAATCTGCTGTGAATGTCTACAAGCATTCAAAAAAAGGCGGGGGAGGGGGTTGGAGTCTTGAGCGATATTCAAACTTTGGAGTGAAAAAGGTTGCGACTGATCCACATTTTTAGCAAGTCCCCTAAATTATTCTGATACATATCATGCTCGGCTTCCCGTGCTACCATTTCAGGCGTCAGGAGAATGCCAAGAACCAAGAGATCCTGAATTCCCTCAGGTATGTCCGATCCCGCGTGGGTTCGAGCCCAACTTCTTGCTCTTGGAGAGGCGCGCGCACCGCTCCTCGCCTTCCAGGTGAGGCTCTGCCCGGACCCCGAGACCACGCGACTGCGCTCTGGCCCGACTCACGTTCACCCCCTGGTCTCGGGTGTGCTGCAGCCCCGGCGCCGGGAACTTGGAGAAGTTCCTGGTGGACAAGAACGGTGTGCGACCATTGGCCTCAGAAGCCCTGCTGTCCCATGGGGCCCAGCTGTGCCTAGGGCGCCTCTCCTACCCCCGCTTGCTTGACAGTCACAGCGCTGCCCTCTGGGGAATTCATCCCTGATGGTGCTTCCTCCAGATGTGCATGGAGGAACGCCTGAGGTCCAGGAAAATCCCTCGAAATGGACACTGAGTGTGCATCCCAGCCTCCCCTCTTCCGAACAAGGTTCCTCACTCTCTTAAAGTGTCAGGTGTCAGCAGGAAAAAAAGAAAAATCAGTGTCTAGTCAGGGGCTCCAAGCACAGTGCCACTGTTTACCAGCTCTTGTACTGAAGGTGCATGCCGTGGTCTGCTGGTGAAGGCACAAAAAGGGCCGACGTGCTGACAGTATGATTGCAAGGTGCTGGCCAATTTCAACACCTCCCATACCTCCGCCTTATCCTTCCTGGACAGCTGGTCATCTATCCATTACCACCACACACACCTACACACACACACACACACACACACACACACCACGCACCTGGCCTGCCCTCCAGGTTTTTATTATATGGCTTGGGGATTTTTCCTTTGTTATCTTTCGACCATGATTTCTGGATTTGGGCAACAAACTTGACTTGGTTATTAATAAGCAAAAACCAAAAAAAAGAGAGAAAAGCAATCATTGGACGTGGAGAAATGCATAAAAGACACTTCATTCTTTATAGTAAAATACGTTAAAGAATGACTTGCTTTTCATAAAAAGTTAAATCTTCAAGTGAGGATAGCAGTCAATGATGCTCTATATTTTACTTTAGTATTCAAACGATGAAAATAACTAGCAGCCGGTAGTCGAAAAATAAATGGAGAATTTTTGTGATATTAATGAAATGTATATATATTTTAAAATATAATTAAATTTGACTAAGAAACAGCACTTTTTAGGAAGAAAATTATTTCATTGACTCCTTTTCGGCATCAGAATGGATGTGACTAATCTGGTTGTATTTACAGTATGTGGACTTCTTATTGGCATCAGTGAACACTCTCTCTGAGAGACTTCATGCCTCATGACAGGGAAAGGGAGAATATATGCTTGTTTCATCCATCACAAAATAGAAAAATTTATGTGAGTTAAAGGTTAAACAAGGACATAAAATATCCAATATGTCAGAACAAACCAAGCCTGGACCTTGCTTGTACCTAAAGAAAAAAAGAATCCGTTCCCTTATCCTATAACTTCTTGGCCTAAGGCTTCTATATAGGAAAAAACATTTGTTTTTAATTGCACAATTACATTTTTAATACATATATCATATTTAATATATATATCACTCTAATGACACATATTTCACTCTAGGAAAGAAAGGAGAAAATATAAATAGAAAAATAAAGATACTCAAAATTCCACTCCAGACCTTATAATTATTTATCAACATATTTTCCCAAATGCTTTTATGGTTTCCTTTTTCACATTAAAAATTTTAATCTACCTCCAACTTATTTTGGTGTGATATAGAGATTTAACTTTATATTTTCTAAATGGCTAGCCAGTATTCTAAAATGGCACTTAATAATCAATAGTCCATCTTTTCCCTACTGATTTGAAATGTCATCATCCTAAACTTGCTTGTCAACCATAGAGATTTTGATAAAGATTTTATTTATTTATTTATTTATTTATTTATTTATTTATTTATTTATTTATTTGAGAGAGTGAGCACAAGCCCGGCTGGGCGGCGGGGGGGGGGGGGGGGGTTGGGGAGCAGAGGGAGAGGGGGAAGCAGACTCCCGGCTGAGCAGGGCCCCGACTCAGGGCTTGATCCCAAGGATCAGCAAAATGATTGGGAAAATCTTATGGACAGTTCAGGCAAAATTAATTTGGAACATGAACTATGAATGCCCAGGAAGCTGTCCATTCTATTGTTTGACATCAGGCTCTAATAGGGGTTCAAATCCTGATTCTACCACTTACTAGTTGAATGAACTCAAGTGAGTTTTTTGAACCTTACTGAACCTCAATTTTAACATCTATACAATCAGATTAATAGTATCTCTTTTGTATCAAATAGCAGAAAAGATACGCTGCATACCCTCCATCGCAAATCCACACATGCAAACATAATTAACTGTGCGTCCATGGTTCTCTGAATTTAGTAGGAATGATACCTATGAAACTTGTTTAAAACGCAGGTATCAGGGGCGCCTGGGTGGCTCAGTCGTTAAGCATCTGCCTTCGGCTCGGGTCATGATCCCAGGGTCCTGGGATCGAGCCCCGCATCGGGCTCCCTCCTCCGCGGGGAGCCTGCTTCTCCCTCCCCCACTCCCCCTGCTTGTGTTCCCTCTCTCGCTGTGTCTCTCTCTGTCAAATGAATAAGTAAAATCTTTAAAAAGTAAATAAAATAAGATAAAATGCCGATATCAGGGTCCTGCTCTCAGAGTATGAATGAAGTACGACTTTGGGCACATGAATCTACAATTTTATCAAGCACCGTAAGTAATTCTGTTTCAAATGATTCCTGAATCACACTTAAAGGAATAGGACTTTATGCTAGGGGTCCCTGGTGCACTACCCCAGCCACATCTGTAATGCCAGGTAGAGCAGTGGGAGAGAGGAAATAACGGTCAGGAAAGCCTTGAAGGGTGCTGTTACCTCTCTGACATTTCAGATCTACAAATCTGAAACCTTTAGAATCAATTCCCGAAGACGAAATCCGCAAACAACTACTCTAACAAAAAGTCAATTTCATAACTTAAGAAATACAGGCTTTAACTTGAAAAACAGTCTATAAAATTCACTATATTACTAGAAAAAAGATGAGAAGAATCATATGATAATTTCAACAGATAAAGAAAAGGTACTTGACAAAATTCAACACCTATTCATAATATAAAACCTTAGCAAATTAAGAATTGAAAGAAACTTCCTCAACCCAATAAAAAACATGTACAATAAACCTGTAGCTAGCATCATACTTAATAATGAAAGGCTGAACATGTTCCCCCTAAAGTCAAGAACAAGGCAAGGATATTTTAGAAGTATTCAACATTGTCCTAGCTCTCTTGCAATAAGCCCCCAAAATATTTTAAAATAAAGAATAAAAATCATCCATATTGTGAAGAAATAAAATTATCTTTATTTGCAGATGACATGATAGTGTATTAGACAATCCTAAAGAACCTACAAAAAAATTAGAACAAATAAGTAAACTTGGGAAGGTCTCAGGACAAAAATCAATGTAAAAAAGGTATTTTCCTTCTGTATGTTAGCAATGAATAATTAGAAAATGAAATGAAAATGAAAATGTACATAGCAAGCAATTAATGTCTATGTCCATTTCGATGAATGAATCTTATTTACAAAATTCTCTGCCAGATGCTGTAAGAAAGAAGCCCAAAGACGAGTACGGCCTGAAACGGCTTACAACTAGTAGCAGAGAAGAAGACAAGAGCACCACACTAAACACATGGTTTGGGCCCACGAAGGGAACTAAAGTAAATATTTATAATTGCCGATAATCTCTTCAATTTCCAAGATTATTTCTTCTTTGTTTCAAAATTAGCAGACATTTTAATAGTATCATATTATAAGAAAAGAATGATAGCTGGAATATTTCTTAAACTCTAGGAGGGTTTTTAAACTCTATTTTTTAAACTCTGGGGGGGGAGTTAAAAAATAAAAAAAAATCCCTTGCAACTAAATTATGAAGAGTTTCGTGAGGAAGATGGCACAGTACAGAAGCATGGTCTACAATCAGGGTCCAAGCAGAAAAATGGTGAAATCAGATGGTTCAATAGAGAGAAATAATATCAAAGGCATTGGAAAACCTACACAGGGAAACTGAGAAAACCCAGAGATAAGTGGTAACAGGGCCCTGCTCCCTGTCCTAGAGCAGGAGAAATGCAGGGAAGAGGGAGATGATTAGAGCCTAAAGCCAGGGCTTCCAGGCTGGAAGACAGAACCGCTGTGGGAGATGCCCCCAGAGGCAAAGACTGAGTGGGAGAAGTGACTTCACCTCTGACTTCACCCCTCCTTTGCCCTCCATCTTCCACAAGTGCCTCCCAACAGCTGAATCCAAACAAAGCAGTGGAGCCTGGAAACGTAGGTTGCAGGGAAGAGGCAAGGATCCAAGCTCAAATGGAAATGAGTGCATGAGCAGGTTGGATTGAACAAGTGGAAGTGGGCTGGTAAAAAGACCTTTCTTTCTGGGTAAAGGGAAATTCGTGAGCAAAGTCAGAAGGGTAGGAAAGATGCTGTCAGGAGAATATAGATTCATCTAGTTTAACTAGAGGACACAGAGAACCTGGGGGAAATAAGTATGGGGAAGTAAGAGGATTTTGGCAAAATAGGTGCTCATTCTTCATTCCATAGGAAATAGTCATTGAAGATTTTAAGGCATGGAATGACATTATCCCAATGTACTTTAGGACAATTAATCTGTTAGCAGAGTACAAGACAAATTGAATTAGAGGCATTATAAATTCTTGCCATGGAGTCTCAGCTTGGCCTTTAATGTGGCTCATCAATTGTCTTCCTATAACCACAGAAGCTAGTCTGAGCCTCCTCCATTAGCTTAATGCCCTACTTCCAACCCCACCCCCCAAGAGATATCCCCTACTTTACTAAACTCTAGACACATTGGTCCATTCACTGATACAAATTGCTGGAGGAATGAGCCACGTTTGAATTACCACACAGCACCCAGTGAAGATGTTTGCACAGAGCAAGCACAAAAGAATATCTATGGAATTGACTCCGAGCCTGGGAGAAGAAGTTGAGGCTGTCAGAAAACTGGGTAGCTCAGTCGTTAAGCGTCTGCCTTTGGCTCAGGTCATGATCTCAGGGTCCTGGGATCAAGCCCCGCATCAGGCTCCTTGCTCTGCGGGAGGCCTGCTTCTCCCTCTCCCACTCCCCCTGCTTGTGTTGTGTCTCTCGCTGTCAAATAAATAAAATCTTTAAAAAAAAAAAAAGAAAGAAAACTAAAGTAAGATGAAAAAAGCCACTTGGTGGCTAAAGTCCTTCCATTCTCTCTTCCTTCCTCCCATTCTCCCTTCCCTCCCACCGAAAATGTTTATTCAACATCTACTAGCAGCAGGAAATGTGTTAAGTGCTATGCTATAGAGATTAACAACATGATACATGCTTAAAGAAATGCATAGTATGGTTAATAAAACAGATAAGATATTTAATAGATAAGTAACACATTTGATGGAGGCTATCTTTCGAGTCCCAATAGAAAACAAAGATACACTCAAAGTGGGGTAATTCCTCAAGAGGTTTATTTCCAAATGGACTGTTTACAAAGGTGTTCATGTAAGGGGAACACAAAGCACAGTGCAGTAACCGGGGGCTACTAATGGCCAGTTACCACCCCTAGGCTCCTAACACAAGCAGAGGGAATGGTCACCAGCCCCGCAAGGAGAGGGAGTTGTGCAGAGTAACGAGTCGTGAGGCAGTGACTTACCACTGAAGGACACAGTTGGCACAGGGCAAGCCCACAGGAAGGCTGCCACCAGGGCACCCAATATTTTGACCTCATGGCTCCCTACTCCCCCACCCCTGATGGGATTTTACAGTGGGTGACCTCAGAGAGCATGTAAATGCTTCCATAAAGGGCAGTTCTCTCCCCCAGAATACAGAATGGGGAAGGGGTGTGTTATAGATTGAATTGTGTCCTCCAGAAATGATATCTTGCAGTCTTACCCCCCAGTACCTTAGAATGTGATCTTATTTGGAAATTGGGTCTTTTTAATTAGGTGGGCTCTAATCCAGTATTACTGATGTCTTTATAAAAAGGAAAAATTGGGACACAGATACCCCCACACCCACTATGGAGATACACAGAACACTGAGAGGATGGAGGGTTGGAATAATGCATCTACAAGCCAAGGAATGCCTGTGGCTACCAGAAAGTGGGAAAGAGGCATGGAACGGATGCTTCTAGTGCCTTCAGAGGGAGTATGGCCCTTGTAATACCTCGACTGGGTGCTTCTGGCTGTAGAATGGGGACAATACATTTCTGCTGTTTGAAGCCACCCAATTTGGGTTAGTTTGTTATAGCAGAGTCCTAGGAAACTAATACAGGGTGGAAAGGAAGCCAGGGGGTCAAACAGCCAGTACCCAGCACTTAGAGGTAGGTCAGGGTCAGAGATGCCCTGGCAGCCAGGAGGAAATGCACCTAATCTTCTGCAGGGGCTGAGCTAAAGCTTCCCAAAAAGGCAAGGCTGGGGCAGCCTTGGAGACAGAGCAGACATCTGCCAAGCCTATTATGATGTGGAACAAGATTCTAGGCAGAAGCTGTAGCAAGTAGGAAAAAAACAAACACGAGAGAGAGCGCGGTGCCTTCAGGTAACCCCAGCAGACCAAAGGTTTTCACACCCCGGTGCAACAGATTTAGGCAGGATGAGAACAGGCAAGTGAGAAAGAACTTCTGTGTGCTGTCCATTCCCTTTATCACTGGACCACTTTCCGACCATAGGAACAAAGAGAGAAAGGAAAGAAATGTTTGTTGAGTCTCTGCTATGAGTCAAGCCTTCCGTTAGGTCAGCACATTTAATCCACACGAGAATCTGAGGCACGGCCTTCTGTTCTTCATTTCACCGGGGCGGGTATGAAGCGCAGAAAGGTTAAAGGATTTGCTCAAGTTCATATGACTTTTATTGTGGAGCTGGGATGTAAAAACACCACAGCAAAGCTCAAGCCCTTGCTGCACATCTCAGAAAACGCATCATATGGGAACTCGGTCAGCAGATGCCCCCAAGCGACCTTTGTTTGTCCTGCTTCATTCCTATCAGTGGGGTCTTCTCCATAAAAGTATGCCTTTGGGTGCGGCCAGTTACTTACAATGCAGTGACATAAATTCAAAAAGCATGTTAAAATATCAACTTAAGCAAAGGGGTGGTAACAGAGGGTTTTATCTTCCAATGATAGCCCTTAAGGATCCCCAACTCACCCCCAAATAATACCTTTTAAAAAAATAGTAGACTTAAAGTTTCTAGCCCACCTTCTCACCTAAGCCCCTACTATGTAGGAATTCTGAATCTACTGCTGTCCTTAGGAAAAATACCAGAAAGGATTTTTCTATAATTTCTCTCAACTGAGCTCCTTAAGGGAAGGAATAGTTTTTGTTTGTGTTTCATCTGTGTATCTGCAGCATTTAGAGCTGTGCTTGGAACCTAGCAAGTACCCAGGGATGTTTGTGGAAAGAATGAATGAGTAAATGAAGAGACAAAGGCCTGAGGCCGCAGAGCAGAAAATGGTGATGGAATGATTCCTGATCATCTTTGCTTTGCCAGGACTCCGAACTCTACTGAAGTCCCCTTCCCTGTCTCCTCTCTTTATCACTTCCTCCCAATCCATAAATCCTGGTGCCATGAGTTAGAGTTGTAAGGACACTCGAATCCGATGATCCTGTGGCCACTAGAAAGGTGGTGTGGGTATGGATCTCATTTTTTCATCAATCAGTAAGTTCTGGGCCACCAAAGCTCCTGGGTGAACCAGACAAATGCCATCTTGGACAAATCTGCCAAATGACCTGAAAGCTTCTGTGACCTGAAAGCCCTCTTGAGCACAGCCCCTCACCCCACATTCTTTCTTTTTGTATACCCACACCCTTAAGCATGCCCTTGGCATAATGTCCTTGATCTGCTGTGGAGATAAAACTATGACACACCTGTTCTTTTCTTTATTTAAATTCAATGAATTAACATATGATGTATTATTGGTTTCAGAAGTAGAGGTCAGTGATTCATCAGTCTTATATAACACCCAGTGCTCATTCCATCACATGCCCTCCTTAGTGCCCATCACCCAGTTACCCCATCCCCCCACCCCTCGCCCCTCCACAACCCTCAGTTCGTCTCCTATGATTAAGAGTCTCGGGGCGCCTGGGTGGCTCAGTCGTTAAGCGTCTGCCTTCAGCTCAGGTCATGATCTCAGGGTCCTGGGATCAAGCCCCACATTGGGCTCCCTGCTCCGCAGGAGGCCTGCTTCTCCCTCTCCCACTCCCCCTGCTTGTGTTCCCTCTCTCGCTGTGTCTCTCTCTGTCAAATAAATAAATAAAATCTTTAAAAAAAAAAAAGAGTCTCATGCTTCGTCTCCCATCCAAGTACTAACCAGGCCCGACCCTGCTTTGTCTCCCTCTCTGTTTTTCGTCTTGTTTTGTTTTTTCCTCTCTTCCCCTATGATCCTCTGTTTTGTTTCTTAAATTCCACATATCAGTGAGATCACATGATAATTGTCTTTCTCTGATTGACTTATTTCACTTCGTATAATGAACGCGCCCGATCTCATCTGATCTCAGAAGCTAAGCAGGGTCGGGCCTGGTTGGTACTTGGATGGAGGACACACATCTGTTCTTAAACATTCCCTTCCCAGTGGCCCGCCAACAGCACTCCCAGCCTCTAGGGCTGTAGAAGCAGGTCTCAGGGGAGGTGGGGTTGCAGAGATGTGCTGGTCTTTTGGCCGCCCAAGACACACTTCTGCCCAGAAGTCTCTTTAATAAGCCATTTCTTGTCAAGCTGGACGTGTCAGCCTTTTTCTTTGGTCTTATGGCTGCTTCAGCCTTTGGAGGACATTTCTCATGTACCTCCTCCTCAGAGAGCAGCTCCTGAGCGTGGGAGCTCTGCCGGCCCCAGCAACTGTTCTCACTGTGTCCTTTCATCTGTAGTAATAGTACCGCATAGGATATATATTCCAGATCATACATAGAGATTAGTATTGTGCACAGTCCCACACTCAGCATCCTGCACTGCTGAGGAATTGAGGTGCTTAGACTTTCGCCCATTTTCTTGCATCAAAGTTCAACCTCACCTCTAGGCCAGTATCTCCCAATGCACATATCCAGTTCTGACCGCCTTCCCTAGCTCCTCTGCTACGTCTCATTCATTAATTCATTAATTCATTCCATACATCATGTTAATTAATTGAATTTAAATAAAAATTCCAATAATTCATCCCAAAATTCATTCATTTTCAATACCTCCCACTAGCCACACCCCTTTCATTTAAACCCTGAAGTATTCCCTTCAGAGCCCCGTGTCCAGTGTGCCTCCAAATGGATTTCCACTTCTTTCCCTATCAAACCAGCTCTTCTTCCTGACTTTCCTATTTCTGTTCGCAGAATTGCTGTTTGAAATTTCAGTCACTTAAATTCACTTAGAACTCAGAGTTAGTTATCCGGGATTCTTTCCTTCCTGTCCAGGAACTTGATCGAGTCTTATATATTCTGTTTTGCGATTATTCTTGCCCGGACTCCCACCATATCCTTCTAATCACCACCAGGATTTGTCAGGTGCTTGTTACCCCTTGCCTTAGACTAGTCTGTTAGCTGGTTTATGCATCCCCAACCTCACCCTCCCTCCAATCCATCCTGCAAAGTACTCCCAAATTAATCCTCTTAAGGAGCATATACTATCATATTCTTTTTCTAGAACCTTCCAGATTTCACCCTTGTCTACTGAATTATTACCCTTTCTTCTGCAGCAGGGTCCCAACCTCCCTTTCTCCTCTCTTCTCCCTTCCTTCCTATTCTTTTAATTCCTTCCAAAAATATGTCCCATAGGATGAAATACTCTGCAGCCATTAAAATAAGAAGGCATTTCTGTATGAACAGGTATTGAAAGTCCTCAAAGTTTTAATGTACTACCAGGTCCAGGAAAAAAAGGATATATGTGTTCGTGTGTGTGTGTGTGTGTGCGTGCGCGCAGAGAGGGAGAGGTGTAACAAGAACAGGGTACCAGGGATTACCTGCCTCTAAGAAAGGGAACTATGGGTGGGACTGGCAGTAGGAGTGCAAGAGGGAATATTTTGTACTTTTTAAATTTTGTATCATGTAAATTAATGACCAGATACGCATAGGGACCCTCATTTCAAAATACAAAACAGTATAAAAATTATATCATCCAGGGCGCCTGGGTGGCTCAGTCGGTTAAGCGACTGCCTTCGGCTCAGGTCATGATCCTGGAGTCCCGGGATCGAGTCCCACATCGGGCTCCCTGCTTGGCGGGGAGTCTGCCTCTCCCTCTCCCCCTCCCCCTGCTTGTGTTCCCTCTCTCGCTATGTCTCTCTCTGTCAAATAAATAAATAAAATCTTTTAAAAAAAAATTATATCATCCATAGTTCTACCATCAGGAATTGTGACCTTTTGTCTTTTGTCAAATTCATGTCCACGCCTTTTATGGCGTATGAAAAGCAATAAAACTTTATCCCTAAAGATAAAGCCCTGTAAGAAACTGTCACCTCCCAGTCCCGTTCTTGTTGTCCCCCTTCCCTACCTCCCAGAAGCAACCACCACTGTAAATTTGGTGTGTATGCTAGCAGCCCATCCTCCCTCCTTTCATCTGGCTACATAAACATCCATAATCACTGCACAGTTTGGGTCATGTTGTTTAAGCATACAGAGCTGTGTCTTCATCTATGTATAATTTCGCAACTTGCTTTCTTCACTCAAAATTATGTTTTGAAAATTATTTATGCTAACACACATAGAGCTATTTCATTTCATAATGCTGTTTGTAAATATTGCAGTCTCTATATATCATGTTTTCTTCCCTTTTTCTATGTGTGTTTCCTCCTTCTATTAAGGAAAGATTGGTTCTTCCCAGTCTTTTGCTATTGTGAACAGTGCTGTAATAAAATCCTTGGCATGCTACCTTAGGCATCTATGCGAGAGTGGTTCTTAGGTCTATAACCAGAAGTGGAATTGCTCATTCTCGTGTCAGGTTAGTAGAGCTGGCCAAAGTGCCGCCCAAAGTTGAACATCACTTTATATATTCTGCCAGCCGCATACAAATATGCCATATCCCCACCAGCCTGGCCAGCCCTTCATATTGCCAAATTTTAAGGTTTTCCCCAATTTGATGAGTGAAAACTTATTTGCGCTATGGCTTTTGATTCACATTTACGAGTAAAGTTGAAAAACTCTCACGTGCCTATTGGTCATTTGGCTTTCTTTGTAAATTAGGTGTTTATATTCTTGGCCAATTTTTCTTCAGTTGGGTTCTTTCATCCATTCAACATGTAACGTATATTTATTAAATGCCTGCTAGGCACCAGCATTATTACTATCCCCTAAGTGAATATGCACCCCTGGTTCTCTGACTATTAATTGTATTTTATTTTTACCTTGCTGAAATCAAGATAAAATTCTGTCATCTACTAATGCCATTGGTATACTTTACTAATCTGTAAGTCCCTTAAATCGCATAGCAACGAATATGTGTTTACCAGTTTATGGCTTACAAAGCAATCTGACTCCTGTAATCTCATTTAACTACCATCACTGCTATGTTGTGATCTATGATAGGCTGTATTATATCACCCAAGCAGGGAACTACTTCTGGATAAAATTGAAAACTGAACTGTGAAATTCATTTTGCAAGGCTGATGTAGTACACAGACTTTAAAGCATCATCTTTAAACAAGGATAGTTCTGGGGCGTCTGGGTGGCTCAGTCGGTTAAGCATCTGCCTTCAGCTCAGGTCATGATCCCGGGGTCCTGGGATGGAGCCCCACATCAGGCTCCCTGCTCAATGGGGAGACTGCTTCTCCCTCTCCCTCTGCCTGCCGCTCCCCCTGCTTGTGCTCTCTCTCCCTCTGTCAAATAAATAAATAAATAAATAAAATATTTAAAAAATAATAAAAATAAACAAGGATAGTTCCATGTTATGCAGATCAGAGAACCCACACCACTTAATTATTCGCAGATGGCCAAAGATGATTCAGCATGTATAAGGATTCCTGTATGTTGGTGCTTTCTAGAGTGGAATTCTGTGTGAATGTTCCAAAAGATTATTATAAATGATATATTTGGTTTTTGTATGTTATTTGTTATACTGACTCTAATAAGTAAAATATGTACCTTTAAAAATAAATGATGCTCTCTTCTCCATCAGGGCAAAGCTTTTCTAAAGAAGGTGCTCTAATC
Source organism: Neomonachus schauinslandi (assembly GCF_002201575.2). NCBI lineage: Eukaryota > Metazoa > Chordata > Mammalia > Carnivora > Phocidae > Neomonachus > Neomonachus schauinslandi. The sequence continues at coordinate 163,975,105 of NC_058404.1, read as the reverse complement.
TGCTAATGCAACTAGTAAAATTCAGACTTCATAGAAAAGTGCAGAACTATATGCACTAAACTGTAAACAACAGTTACCTCTGGAGTACTCTATTGTTCTCTGTGTTGTTCGAATTTTATATAATGAACACGTATTAATTTTATGATAAAAGGATAAATTTTGATATTTTTTCTCAAAAGAACACTACTTAACTTGTAGAAATGTTCATGGTACAGTGTTATGCAGAAGAAGCAGATTGTTAAGCAATATTTATAGTATCATCTAATTTTATTAAAAATTGTGTATATGTGCATAGAGAGGATAAACGCCTTAATGTTAAACATGTTAAGTTTTTAGTGGAAAGATCATTAGTATTTTTACTTTCTTTTTTGTGTTGTTCTGTATTTTCTCCTAGTTTATTTTTTTAAATATTTTATTTATTATTTATTTAAAAGAAAGAGAGGGAGAGAGCACACAGTGGGGGTGGAGGGGCAGAGGGAGAGGGAGAAGCAGGCTCCCCATTGAGCAGGAAATCAAGTTGGCAGCTTAACCAACTGAGCCACCCAGGCACCCCTAATTTATTTTTTTAATGGGAAAAAAATGGTAGTGTTTTTAAATGGAATTTTTTCAATAACAAAAATAATTGACATCAGCACTTTTCCTTTAAAATAATGTTTTCCAGGGGGCCTACGTGGCTCAGTTGGTTAGGTGTCTGCCTTTGGCTCAGGTCATGATCCCAGGGTCCTGGGATCGAGCCCCACATAGGGCTCCCTACTCCGCGGGAAGCCTGCTTCTCCCTCTCCCACTCCCCCTGCTTGTGTTCCCTCTCTCTCTGTCAAATAAATAAATAAAATCTTGAAAGAAAGAAAGACAGAAAGAAAGAAAAGAATGTTTTGCAGTCCTTGCCCAACCTCACTGTTCAGTTGCAGAGCTGAGACTGTGTCTTCATATTCGAGGATGCTCCCAGAGTTGTGTAACCACGCAGAACAGGCTTTGCGGGCTCCACCACCGAGAGGCAGCCAGTGCCTGCCAACAGCCACCTCCTGCTTGGTAAAGACATGGGTTCCACCCCAGCTCTTCCCCAAATTGCCAGTGAGACCTCGGCAGAGATCTGTCTGAGCTTCGGTTCCCTCCGCTGGGGCGGGGCGGAGGGGGAGGGGGGAGGGATGATAGTGCCCGCCCTGCCTATTGTAATGATTCTCTATGGAGAGCTAGTGAAAACAATGTATCAATATATATAAAGCAATAAAAATAATAAAATATATATAAAGCAATATTGAGGGGTTATACAAATGCAAGTTGATGATATTATTATATAGCCCCCAAGCTCACAGAGGCAAACGTCAACTTTCTCATGGAGACAACAAGAGTTAAATGATGAAAACATCTTTCTTTAACCCCTCTCCCCTTGAACTATCCCTTTGAGAGGTCAAATTTGTCAGAACAACTATTTAATAATTATCTTTATAGGATTAAAAGCAAGCCGTAACTCCCATGAAAATGAAAACAGAGCGGACACAACACTGTTGCTGTATCTGTCCTTAGCATGCACAGGGACCTGTCAGGCTCGCTAAGTCACTTGCTAACAACTCATGAAAAAAACACAATCTTTTCTCAGGGAGAAACAATTTCACCAAGGAGGCCATAATTGCCATACTTATTATCACCACCTTCACAATCCACAGACAATTCACGAAGTAGCCATCATAAAATAAAATCCCGATTGATCAAAAGCCAAGAACAAAACCATTAAATAACCAAATACATCTTCCAATACTTCTTTTTTTAGCCAAAACATTTTACAAGAAAACAGTGATATAACAGAATGGTTTAATGCCAGAAAATGTAAGCATGTAAGAGCAAAAAATTCTGTTTTGTTCACTAATACATTCCCGTTGACTAGAAATGTTTTTCAAATAAATTTAAAGACTTGATTTTAACTCTAAAATCATATATATTATGATGTTGGGGCATTGCAAGACCCTAGATCATTGAAAAAAGTTTTCTTTAAAATCAATACATTCAGAGCACCTGGGTGGCACAGCTGGTTAAGCGTCTGCCTCTTGATTTCAGCTCAGATCATGATCTCAGGGTCGTGAGATCGAGCCCTGCATCCGGCTTGGGATTCTCTCTCTCCCTCTCCCTCTGCCCCTTGTCTTTTTCTCTCTCTTTCTCTCTCTCTTTCCCTCTCTATAAATAAATAGACAGATAGATAGATAAGTAGATAGATAGATAGATAGATAGATAGATAGATAGATAGAGGATAAATACATAAAATTGGTGTGTTATACTGATCCAGGGTAAGAACAAAGACTTCCTGCAATCATTGGAGGTTTTAATGTGTTATCTTTCCACTTTCTCCTTTGAACCAGAAACTATTCAGAATTCTAAAAACTGACCCCCAAAAATTAATAAATTCTGATTAACCGAAGGTTTCCTTGCCTCTTATGTTAGGATATCTCACCCCAATATCTGTTTCACAGTGGAATTCCTCAGGAAATGCATACTGATGAGAGGTGTTTGTGGAAAGTCTTAGAGTTCCATCTTCCACAAAATCTATTGTAATTTCACCATCCATGATATATATATATATATAGACTATATTTTAAATCATTCCTTTGGCCCTAAGCACTTACTTTATTGTATATACATCTATGTTTGCATGTGTATGTCCCATTTCCTGGAGGTTCTCTAAGCTTCTGAAGGACAGAGAACTTCTTTTTCTCTGTATATGCCCTGGGACAACACAAATACAAACTTTTTATGGAAATCATAAAAGTGAATAAACATATAAAAAGGCAAATAAATACTTAGAGTCCAGCACTTCAGGTCCCCTGGACTCTAATTACATGGAGATTTTGTCAGTCATAATGAGTATTTGAAATTTAGGATAATTTTTTTCCTTCTTTTCTTACAAATTTATACCTTATACCCAAAAGGAACACATTAAGAGTACTGATATTTTTACTTGCAAACAATTTGCAGATAACAATTTAATCTGTGCTTACTGTTTTTGCTTCTCAACATTTGTTGAGCTCAAGCTGTGTAAACAGAAGCACCATGTGGCTTGCTGAGGTGTGAAGGCAAGAAAGAGAAGAGAAAGGATGGATTATTGATTAAGACAGGCTTCCAGCCTGAGAGAAGTTGGTAAAGAGAACCCTGTAAGTAGTAAAAATCTGATAGGACAATTATGTGTGTGCATAGGCCAACTCTATACAGTTGGGAGATTCACAAAAAGCTTTCCAAAGCAGGGGATATGTAACTGGATCTTGAAGGATGAGTAGGAGTTTGCCAGGCAGCACAGGAAATGAGCATTCTTGGCAAAGGAAACACCATGTGATAAAGGTAAAGAAAGAAGGAAAAAACAAATATCTCTAATGGCTGGAATTAGAATGCCTGGGTGCCTGAGGCCCCCCTCAGCACTCACGTAATATGGAGCACTTAGCATCAGTGCACTGACCCATTCTTTTATTATGATCCATTTACAGCAGTGTCTTTCCCACCAGACTTGAGAGCAGGCCCCAATGAGCACTGATTTTTTTATGTCTACAGAACTTTACATAACGTCTAGCGCATAATAATGCAAAAAATTGTTTTACTTTTGTTACTTATTTTATTGCATAAACACTAGGTCTACACCACATGTAGTGGTAATAAACATCTACACTCCATCATCATTTTAATGACTATATTTAAATAGCTATTTCTATGACAGTACAATGTGTACATTTATTATTCCCAGTTGCCTTAGAATAATTTTATCATGTTCCCTAGAACACAATGTGTTTTAAAAAGAGATTTCATCAGATGTATGAATTTTGGGAGACTCATATGCTTAATATATTAAAACTTTTAAAATCATATGACAAGGGACATCTCATTTATTGATGGCTTTTAAAAATCTACTTTGCATATCTGTAATTTTCTTTAAATAAGCTATGCACATTTCCTATTAAATACACTCTACACATTTAAATTTTTTATTTGTAAATAAGATCTATGTTTATTGTATTGACTAGTTATTACTGGTTTATAGGAGAACAATTAATTTATATATTTATTTTTGTAGCCTATTATCTTGTTGAACTTTTTATTAGTTTTAATAGTTTTAAATCAATCCATTGAAGTTTTTTTTAGTAGACAATCATATTATCCACAGGTAATATTAATTTTATCTCTGCAAACTGTATTCTTTACTTCTGTTTCCTGTGTGACTGTGTTGAGAGAAATCATAGAACAATGTTAGATAATGTATCAGCACCCTTTGTCTGTTTCAGTCTCTAGAATTTCTCCTATTTTTGCCCATTGATTTCAGATAAATCGTCTTTATTATGTTAAAGGTTTTTATTACTAATTTCCTGTTTTATCAAAAATAGATGTTGAAATTTATCAATTACCTTCTCATCAACTAAAGCCATATGAATTAAAGCTAAATTGATCTGTTCTTTGGAACATTTGTACATTTAAGGACCATTAGGTATAATTATAATCACTTGTCCCACATAGAGTGGTCAGAGAACGTACGTAGGCTGCGTACTTTTTTTACTACGTTAGCATAGTTCATAGCATAGCTCAAAATCTTCACACAGCGGTTGTCTGCTGAAGGGGCGGTACGTTATATTTCTTCTTTAAGGGCTTGTAGTACCAGCTGTGGAAGGTTTGGTTAGCACCACAGCCAAAACTTAAAATACGGCAGCCCAGTTCCTATGTACTCTTACCCAAAGTGAAAGGTTCTGGCATTATATGGATTTATTCCTTTGACCTATTGATGGGGACACAATAGGACAGTGCCTGGAACACAATAGGTACTAAATAATATTTGTTGAATAAATTAATAAGTAAAAAATATTTAAGTTACAAGTGGCATTTTTTTGGAAGTAGTTCTTGGACCCTTCTTTCAACTTTGCCTGTCATTTTTCTTCAATTTAATTTTTACTTCTAAAATTAAATTTTGACATTTATTTTTGGAGAAAATAATCATTTTATCCATACTTTTTACACATATTGACTTCACAGCCCCCAAAAAATTACCTCCCTGAAAAAGAGAAAGATCTATAATCGCTGTTTTCCTATCTTCACTTAAAGACGTATTTGACAATTCTTCCCCACACACCCTACCTCTGCTTTTTTTTTTTTTCATTACTAAGGGGTAGGGTCTTTAATTTTAAACTTTCCTTATTATTTCTAACTTTGACTGTGGGCAGAGAATGTAGCCTGTATACTTTTTTTTGCCTTACTGAGATTATTTTGCCATCAGGGTTTATAAACATTCCAAGTGTAGAGAAAAGAGGGTGTATCCTCTATGGTATAGAAAGTATAATCAATAACTATTAGGTCTTCTATTTACAGTTACTCTGATACTCCACCTCACCCTATCCTCTTTTGTCTGCCTGCTTGATCTAACAAAGACATGAGTGAAAGAGGTGTATGGAAAGAATGCTAAGCAAAGGAATGAATGTAACTGAACAAATTAAGGGGTATATAAACAAAAAGATCAAAATGTAAAAAGCCAATTATAAGACATGTTTATTGATAGGAACATTTTAAAAACTTAGTTTAGTAATGTCTAACTTTCTAATATAGAATGAAATGACAAGTATTTATAATCCTGTAATCTTGGCACTATAAAAAATGATAAAGAGTAGGGGTTTTTTTAAGATTTTATTTATTTATTTGAAAGAAAGAGAGTACAATTGGGGTGAGGAGCAGAGGGGAAGCAGACTCCCCATTGAGCAGGGAGCCTGATGCGGGGCTAGATACTGGGACTCTGGGATCATGACCCTAGCAGAAGGTAGATGCTTAGCCAACTGAACCACCCAGGTGCCCCTAAAGAGTAGTTTTTAAATTTATAAAAATAAAACATGACAGTAATGAAGAGTCTAATTAAAATATACATGGCTATCATGGAGAATTAAAAGAAGGTAAGGTGATTCCAATTCTGGCTCTGTCACACACCAGTAGTATTTTGCCTTTAGGAACCCACTTAATCTCTTTAGACCACTTATTTATCTCTAAAAGGGGGATGTGCAGGTTGCTATAATAATGGTTATAAAGTACCTACCACTTAAGTTCTCCATGGGTTCATATTTTCAGGAGCTAATTTTTTATTAAAATTTATATGAATTTGGGCACCTGGGTGGCTCAGTCGTTAAGCATCTGCCTTCGGCTCAGGTCATGGTCCCAGGGTCCTGGGATCCAGCCCTGCATCGGGCTCCCTGCTCAGCAGGAAGCCTGCTTCTCCCTCTCCCACTCCCCCTGCTTGTGTTCCTCTCTCACTGTGTCTCTCTCTGTCAAATAAATAAATAAAATCTTAAAAAAAAAAGACTTATATGAATGTAACGGTATTCAATCTTCAAACATTTTAAAGAGAAAGAAAACCCAGTATATGATACTTCCTTTGCAGAAAGACACATCTGCCAAAGTTATTATTTCTGAATTCTAAAAATGAACTTGAAATTTGCAAAAAGGAGGTAGTATTTACTGTGTTGTGATACTCAGATTAGTAGAATCATATTACCAGGTCTTTATTTATTATTATTTTTAACTAAAAATGTATTTTAGTAGAATATTCACTTATCTGTGAAAAATACAAGCAATCATCGGCTGTAAATAGAAAACATGTAAGATAGAAAACAAAGCAAATGCTGATACTTTAATAAATCAAAACAGAGTTATAAGCCTATGTGAAAATACAACAGTAATTACAACTGGTTTCTTACCTTTAGTTGCTTAAGCAATATATCTGTGTCTTCTAGAAATGGAAGTCAGTGGTATATCCAAAATAAACAGGGATATAGTGTAAATCTTGACATTGTCAAAATCCAGGTGCTAATTTTTTTATATAATAAATATGCTGATCTTTTTCCTTTCTGTAAACATGTGCAAACGGCTAGTTTTCCTAATCATTCCCAAGGAAAGAAACAGTTCTGTGGCATTGTCAAAGGAGGATTTTCATGGGTCAGTATTGGATTTGCGGATTTATATATGGATGAAAATAACAGCAACCAAATCACCATTATCCTTAGCTTGACCCGGACCTTATTAATATGTATAAGAGTTAGGGATAAAAGGGGGTTGCTCAGAATTACACCTCTTAACAAATCTGAAAGTGAAGTTAGCCAAGGGGAATACTGCCTAATGGATTTTATTAAAGTTACACTATCAATTCACCGAAGGTTATAATCTTGAAAGAACTGTATAGGTTTTTACAATGTATGATTAAATTTCTTAATACAGTGCCATCATATTAAAAACTATTAAAATATAAATAGAGTGAATTATTTATTCATTGATCTGTTTATTTTGTATTTTGTGAAAGAATTGCATGTGTGAAACATATCTGGGCAAGAGATAAAACAGCATGAGTCTGAGCTTGCCTGAAAGAATAATTCATACTTTACTGTGCAAAAAACATTAAGATACGCCAGTTAGCACCTAAGTGTTATTCTATTGACCCAAAAATAAATTTCCCTAAGAATTTTTAGTGCAACGTTTGACAATTTACATAGTCTCAAAACTTCGGCTTGTGACTGAAAATTCATGAACAGCATGAAATAAATACGGTCTCCATTTAGCAAAACTGCTTTCATTTCAATCTATCAGCTCCAAAAATACATCCTTTTTTCTCCAATACTTGAACTATTTGTCCCACGGACTAATTAGCCATTGAACAACCCAGTAATGTTTACTGTTTCTGCTGAATGACCTCAGCACCCAGTGGGCTCCAAGGTTCTCAAAGGGGAGCTACCCCGCGGTGCCTGACAGAGAAAATTAGCAGAGTACTGAGTCCTCCCTTCTTTTGGAAAGTTGGCTTTTGGGCTCTAGAATTTTAAAAGTAATGTTTAATTTCTAATTATAAAAGAAAACATGTTTCATGAAATGTGGGTTACTATAGAAAAGAAGAAAATAAAACTGAAACGTTTACTCATATTCTTATCATAATCAATATTAACATTTTGGTTTATACTCTCATATATATAGTTTTTATATAAAATCATTCTGGTTTTATTTAATATTATGTTATCATTTTTATATTACTAAATACGTACCTAAAGTGTCCTTTTGAAGACTGCATCAGATTCTATCATATTCCATTATTACATAATTTATGGATTGACTTCCATTTCATTGGACATTTTTCCTCTGATCTCAATTTTTCAAAAGGAGTGTTCTTATTTTTAAATCATTATGTATATCTGTGATTACTTATTATTTTCTTAAGAATGAGATTACTAGATTAAAGTGTATTACCATTTTTATTACTTATATTGCCAGAATAATTTCCAGAAAATCTGGTTACCTGTTTGACTATATAACATTAAGTAAATGACTGTCATTTGTAATTTGTTGACTTCCTTCAATTTTTCAATCAATATGTTACCAAATATACTATTTTAACTTACTTTTTGTAACTTAGTTAAACACACAGCCTTTAAACTGCTAGAATGGGTGTTTTTGATAAATCCACTCTGTAACAAACTTCCTCCAAACTAACCAATGTAGTCATGTAGGTTGCAATTTAGTTTTATGCTAAAATGTTATGGTGTCAGTCTCTTTAAGCAGAGTTACATAATCTACTTAGGAAAATAAGCCCCTTGCTTTGCATAACATGGAGGTATCTTAAACCCATCTCTATGAAATTAACTGAAAACACTCCAAAAAGCACAGAATGGTAGTAAATGTTAAAATCACCCATATAAAGGATAGTAAATAGTGAAGAGACACACAAAGAGAACTTCTCAAGACAGAAAGGAATTTAACTTTTCTCTGAGCTATATGAATATTTGAAATCCTAACAGTCCTGTGAGGTAGATACTGTACCTACTTAATTTTAGGAAGGAGGAAATGAGGTTTGGAGGTGAAGTAATTTTCCCAGGGACACAATGGCTAGTACTGTATCAGAGTTAGCTGGGATTTACACCCAGATGGGCTTCCCAGAGTTAGCAAATGAAAATACAGTGTAAGTATATCCCAAATATTGCATGAGACAAACTTACAGTAAAAAATTATTTGATGTTCATCGGAAATTCAAATTTAACTGGGTGTTCTGAATTTTTTTCTCTGGCAACCCCGCACCAAGTCCTATCTGACTCCAGAGCACCACACCACCCTAGTATCTGGAAGGTAAAAGCATGAAAAATCAGATCAGGTCACCCACTTCAGAAAGGTGTCTCTAACAGCAACAGCAGAAGCATTGTAAATTACTGTTTGCACATGCCTGTAAACCCCTTAGCATATTACCTGCACATAAGTGCTCAAAAATGATAGTTTTTAACTATTACTTTTTGCATTTTTAGTATGCTCTTCATATCTAAGAAATTTTCTCCTTGAAATATTTTAACTGTCTTAATCATCCAATTTGCATCTATCAGTCAGGAAAGTTCTCAGACCCTCTGTGGACCTTTTTAATATTCTTGGGAGTAAGGTTTTTCTGAAAATTGCTACTTGTTGTCTAATACGGAAGACTCTTTTGTTCTTAAATCTAGTCTTCACTTTGCCCCTGCCTCTCTTATGCCAATTATCCCTACCCACTTCTGCGGGGAGGTGAATTCTGTGACACCATGCTAGATTTAAATACAGAGGTTTCCAAGTCACAGGCCTGAGTTTGAATCTCAGCTCCATTGTTCACTGGCTTGCGATTTGGAACATGGTAAGTGAACCTTCTGGGCCTCGGTTTCAGTTTTCATAGAACGGACATGGTAATACCTTGCAGATTTGTTATGAGGATTAAAATGAGCTATCGTAATATGAAGAATTTATTTTACAGTTCCCGAAGCATAGTAAACACTTGATAAGTGGCTGGTATTATAATTTTTAAAAGACAAATAGCAGAATTAAGCTTTATTTTATAATAATTAGTTTGCTGTCATAAATTTCCTGGTTTCTTTTAAAAGTTGAAAAACATTTTTCTGGTTAGGAAATATACTAGGTTTAATTAGAGCAATCTTTTTCTAGTCTTATTTTTTTTTTTATGTTATGTTAGTCACCGTATAGTACATCTTTAGTTCTTGATGTGGTGATCCCTGATTCATTGTTTTCGTATAACACCCAGTGCTCCATGCAGTACGTGCCCTCCTTAATACCCATCACCGGGCTAACCCATCCCCCCTCCGCCCTCCCCTCTAAAACCCTCAGTTTGTTTCTCAGAGTCCATAGTCTCTCATATCATCTCTCGCTCTGATTTCCCCCTCCCTCATTTTTCCCTTCCTTCTCCTAATGTCCTCCATGCTATTCCTTATGTTCCACATATAAGTGAAACCATATAATTGTCTTTCTCTGCTTGACTTATTTCACTTAGTATAATCCCCTCCAGTTCCATCCATGTCGATGCAAATGGTGGGTATTCATCCTTTCTGATGGCTGAATAATATTCCATTATATATATGGACCACATCTTCTTTATCCACTCGTCTGTTGAAGGGCATCTCGGCTCTTTCCACAGTTTGGCTATTGTGGACATTGCTGCTATGAACATTGGGGTGCATGGGCCCCTTCTTTTCACTACATCTGTATCTTTGGGGTAAATACCCAGTAGCGCAATTGCTGGGTCATAGGGTAGCTCTATTTTTAACTTTTTGAGGAACCTCCATACTGTTTTCCAAAGTGGCTGTACCAACTTGCATTCTCTAGTCCTATCTCTTTTTTTTTTTTTTTTAAAGATTTTGTTTATTTATTTGACAGAGACAGAGACAGCGAGAGCAGGAACACAAGCAGGGGGAGTGGGAGAGGGAGAAGCAGGCTTCCTGCTGAGCCGGGAGCCCGATGTGGGACTCGATCCCAGGACCCTGGGATCATGACCTGAGCCGAAGGCAGTCGCTTAACCAACTGAGCCACCCAGGCGCCCTCTAGTCCTATCTCTTATGTGAAAGATAAAACTAAAACAAAAAACTAAAAATAAAATAAGATGACAACATTGGGAATTTGTTCCCATATATAGCCATGGAATATTCATTTTCTCATGGATTGTTTCCTATTTGAAACTTTCTAAAATGATTTAATGAATTAAATATTTGGAGCAATAATTCTAATAAAAATTTCTTCCTCCTGCCAACTTAACTTCCAGTTGACATCATGAAACTTCATAGAACTTGTGATTATAAAATAGCTCTTGCCCCAGTGAACCTCAATGCGAGGTCATCGCACACAATGGTCCAGAAAGAATTCTTGAGACATTTACCATGCTACTTACTAAATTCATTTAAGTAGCACAGGGACAGGTCCCTCGGGCAAAAAGAGCTGCACATTTTGCCGTGTGAGGCTGGTGGTTATTGACTTAGTAATCAAAGGGAAGGGGGGCATGCAGGGAGTATCAGATTACAAACGTTTCTTTGAATTTCCACTCCTAAAACTACTTTTGTAAGATTCCTGTGCTGCTTATCATTCAGTTCAATATTAACTATTGGTGAGATATACAGGCAGTGGGGAGACCCTTAAGGAATGTAGCAAACAGCACATATTTGTTCCTCATCCAAACTATGCAGGCTTTAGGTCAGCCTTTTGGGCTAAGGGTAAACATTTTCCTGCTTCTGTCTCTCATCAAATTGCTCAATCAGTCTCTCTCTCTCTCTCTCCATCTCTTTCTCTCTCCTCCCCCCCCCCTCTCTCTCTCTCTCTCTCCCCCCTCTTTCTCCCCCCCCCCCCCACTCTCTCTCTCACATAAAATTCTTTACTTCTTTGGAATGACTCATTTGTTTTATCTCAAAGACACCTTTCTTTACCAGCTCTCACACTCTTTCATGTACCTTTCCCCTCCCAAACCATAATTAAGGATGGACTGAGTATTACCGATTCTTGGGATAATGCTCACTAGCTGTGTAGTCTAGAGAAAATGACTTAATCTTTCTGACCTTCAATTTCTTTATCTGTAAAATGAAAACGTAATGTCTACCTCATTAGGTTTTTGTGAAGATAAATGGAGCAAGGTTATAGTGTATCACACACTTTTGGTATACACGGTAAATGTGCTCTCACTCTCCCCTTTCCTCTGAGCTCTTGGACTGCATCTTAAACCAGAGCTCTGCAGCACAAGGCTGAGGCCTCACCTGTTGTCCCACATGTTGTCATGGGACTTCTGGTAGCCAGGTATGTGCAGCTATTAAATAGCTAACTTATGTAAAGCTGTAGAACCATTATTTATATCTTGTTTCTAAATAATTTATTATATAATTCTAGTAAAGTAGTAAAGTATGATCAAATGAAATAATACATTTTTTTTAATGAAAATCTGTATTTTATGTGTGGAACACTCAACAGTGTGAACTACTAATCCTTCATAAAGGGAGAGAATTCATTCAAGTGTTTATTTGTTCGTTCAATATATAATTCCTAAGCACCACACTGTGCTAGGCACTGTTTGAAGGTCTGGGAGCACACACAAGCCTTTTCCTTAGAGACAGTAACCAGGAGGGAGACAGGCCAAAGAAGAGATTGTTTACAATACAAGGTGATCAAGAGCTGAGGAAGCACTTACAAGGAACCCTAAGATTTGGGGAGAAAAAGGAGCTAGACTGGAAGACTGCCAGGGGAAAATTATCTCTGCTGAAATTGAAGGTAAGTAGGAATGCTGTTTTCACACATCAAACCTACTAGGATATTTTTCTGATTTACTGAAGCTTAAAAGGGTAAGAGTGTGTTTTATTTTGTTTTGTTTTGTTTTCCCCTCCAAAGTGTGATTAGCTTGACCTAGTCCATCTATCAGTGGATTTCTTTCCCTGGGACCTGCAGTAACCTTGACTGATGGAAAGAACATAGCCACATTGGATTATCTGTTTAGTAGGCTACTTTTAGTCTGGTTCCGGGTCTTGCTTTGTCAGCGCCCTCTAATCTTTATAATCCTATTTAAACTGCCTCTAACTATAAATGCTCATTTGCATGACATTGACTCCTGTATTTTCATTTCAAAAATCATGTGATTCCAGAGATTCTGGCTCTTGACCCTAAATTATTAAATATTTGATAGTCTATCTTCCAACCCACCAAGACTTTTAGGCAGAGTGGTCAGTGATGTCTCCTCAACATTTATAACCATAATAATTAAATGTCATGTAATTAACTGTTTAATGTTTGTCTTCTCTGTAAGAAATGTATCTCCATGGAGCCAGGGCCTGTGTCTGTGTTGTTCATTACTGTATCTCTACTGTCTACCGTCATTCTATAGTAACCGAAATTACAAGACCCCCTCATAAATTATTATGCAATTTTTTTTAAAGATTTTATTTATTTATTTGAGAAAGAGAATGAGAGAGAGAGAGCACATGAGAGGGGGGAGGGTCAGAGGGAGAAGCAGACTCCCAGCTGAGCAGGGAGTCCGATGCGGGACTCGATCCTGGCACTCCAGGATCATGACCTGAGCCGAAGGCAGTCACTTAACCAACTGAGCCACCCAGGTGCCCAACTATTATGCAATTTAAAATAAATAAAATGTTTATTATTATGTCTGATTTTAACTGGCCTCAAAAACTTATAGAATTTTGATTAATCCTCTTATATATAAGGAGAAGTTGAGTAATAGAATTTTAGCACCTGATAATAGTTGCTTAGAATATTGGAAATAATAGACTTTGGAGTCAGACTAATGTAGACTTGCATCCTTGGTCTTGGGCAAATTATTTAACTTCTCTGAGCTTCTGTTTTTTTCATCAGTATAATGGGAGGGCTTCTTTGTATCAGGTTATGGTAATTAGAGATAATCTATATTAAAACTCTTCCCACAGTGTCTGGCACAAATCAGGGCCTTGTTATATAACTATTAAGATTATTATTATTTTACTGAGAAATAGTTCCTGAAGCCCACTATTACTAATTTGCTGTTAGAGTATCGAATTTCTAGGTAAACAACATAATTAGATATAGAAAGGCTCCAAAGGATTCAGAGTAGGAATGAATCTGTCATGGAGAAGTGTGTGGTTGTACCAGAGGATTTTAAGTCTTTTAGGTAAAGATGAAATTTCAAATTTTGTAAATTTGTACCTTCAATATGCTAGGATTTTTGCAGAATCTACAGTGGAAATATGGTTGCTTATTGCCCTTCACAAAACTGGCTTTGGATTCAGCTTTCAAATCTTCCATATGATAACTAATTTTTTTTAAATTTGGTCACTGTGCCACTTCTCCCACAGGCCCACCCTTAACAGTAGCAGGACTGAGGCAAGAGAACAAACAGATGCCTATATACCACATGCCTAAATATTTAAAACCAAGCTAATGAAGTAGTAAATAAAATGTGTTTTGTCTTCACCTTGAAAAACATACCTTTGTAACAACAACAAAAAAAATCAAATCTGTAGACTAGATTGTTTTAATGTGATTGAAACTTGGCAAAATGTCAAAGACAACTGGATTTAATTATTGTACATGTCTGGGTGGGTCTATTGATGGGCCAGAGATGTTCATATAAGTAATAAAATAAAGATATACATAAATGGTAAGTTATTATATATTACATACAATTTATTTTTCTGCCTTATAATAATCAAGATTTTACATTATCTGTGTTCTATTGATAGTAGGGCCAGGTTCGATAATACTTTTTTTTTTCTTTCTTAAAGCCTTTACTTAAGACATGATGGAAAAATCTTACAGGTACACATGGAAAAGTAAGACGTGATCACAGTTAAAAGTGAAGCAATCTAACTAGAAAGCTTTAATGCCTGTTGGCTAGTGTGGAAGCTAAAATTCTGAGTGTGACATGTTGCAGGGCTGAAAGGAATAGTAATTCGTATTCTTCTCCTACTTCTTCACCCTCTCTTTCAACAGAATCCACACCAACCTCCTTATAATCCTTCTCAAGGGCAGCCATGTCCTCACGGGCCTCAGAAAACTCCTTCCTCCATGCCCTCCCCACATACCAGTGAACAAAGGCACGCTTGGCATACATCAGGTCAAACTTGTGGTCCAGGCGAGCTCAGGCCTCAGCGATGGCTGTGGTGTTGCTCAGCATGCTCACAGCTCGCTGTACTTTGGCCAGGTCTCCACCAGGCACCACAGTGGGAGGCTGCTGATTAATGCTCACTCTGAAGCCCGTGGGGCACCAGTCCACAAACTGGATGGTACGCTTGGTCTTGATGGTGGCAATGGCAGCATTGATATCTTTGGGAACCATGTCGCCACAGTACAACAGGCAGCAAGCCATGTATTTACCATGCTGAGGGTCACATTTCACCATCTGGTTGGCTGACTCAAAGCCTGCATTGGTGATCTCTGCTACAGAAAGCTGTTCATGGTAGGCTTTCTCAGCAGAGATGGCAGGAGCATATGTGGCCAGAGGGAAGTGGATGCGGGGATAGGGCACCAGGTTGGTCTGGAATTCTGTCAGATCAACATGCGGGGCTCCATCAAATCTGAGGTACGCAGTGATGGAGGACACAATCTGACCTATCAACCTATTTAGATTAGTGTAGGTTGGGTGTTCAGTATCGAGGTTTCTATGACAGATGTCATAGATGGCCTCATTGTCTACCATGAAGGCACAAGCAGAGTGTTGCAGGGTGGTATGGGTAGTAATGATGGAGTTGTAGGGCTCAACTACAGCTGTGCAAATCTTGGGGGGGCTGGGTAAATGGAGAGCTCCAGCTTGGACTTCTTTCCATAATTAACAGAGAGACGTTCTATCAGCAGGGAGGTGAACCCGGAACCAGTTCCCCCTCCAAAACTGTACAAAACCAGGAAGCCTTGAAGACCTATGCCCTGGTCAGCCAATTTCTGAATTTGGTCCAAGATAAGGTGAATGATCTCCTTGCCAATGGTGTAGTGCCCTCAGACATAGTTATCGGCAGCATCTTCCTTGCCTGGGATGAGCTGCTCAGGGTGGAAGAGGTGGCAGTTGGTGCCAGTGTGAACTTCATCAATGACTGTGGGTTCCAGGTCTACAAACACTGAAGGTGTTAAAGGTGTGCTTGCCAGGACCCATCTCACTGAACAAGGTGTTGAAGGAGTCATCTCCACCTCCAGTGGTCTTATCACTTGGCATCTGGCCATTAGGCTGGAAGTGTTCCAGGCAATAGAGTTCCCAACAGGCATTGCCAATCTGGAAACCAGCCTGGCCAACATGGATGGAGATACACTCATGCATGGTAGCTACGGGATAGCAAGTGCAAGTGACAGGAACAGACATTAGTCCCAGTTACCATCCCTGACAAGCTAAGAGTCGAGGTAAGTAATGCACTCAAATTAGATCATTCTTCTTGAGTCATCACCGAGTTTACATCATTTTGTTAATTTCTATGTGGGCAATCTTTGTACTGTTTATCAATACAACTCATAAAATGATACTTAAATTCAGAAATAAATCATAAATTTTACATATCATGTTCCAACATTGCATTTGGCTCCTATAAATCACCTGTACTATGGACTTAGCTTTGGCTCATGACAATGTAGCTTGATTCCAAACTGGACAAAAGATACAAAACAACTGTCTTCAAAATACTAGACAACAGCATAGGAGTGTGATACTTGAGAGAAGGGGAGAAAAAGAGTTGAACCCTGCCCAAAAGCAATTTCTGAACTGTGACATAAGAACAAGGAAATAAGGCAGAGCCCAATGGTCTGGCTTAGTTGAGGAATCTGAAATATGATCTTGGATACCAAAGTGGCTTGAATTGCAGAACAGGGTTGCAGTGAGGAGGAAGCTGTGCAGAGAAAGAGCTCCAGAAATCTGCAAAGGGGTCTTCTCCAGTCTTTGGTGGAATAAAATAAAATAAGATGCATCTTTATGTCATTTACAAGAAATGGCTTTTTAAAAAAGATTGTATTAAAAAAATAAAAAATAAAAAAGATTTTATTTATTTATTAGAGACAGTGTGTGAGCTGGAGGGAGAGGGAGAGAGAATCTGAAGCAGACTCTGTGCTGAGTGCAGAGCCCAACTTGGGGCTCAATCTCCCCACGACAAGATCATGACCTGAGCCGAAACCCAGTCCACTGCTCAACCAATGGAGCCACCCAGGAGCCCCATTTACAAGAAATGTTTTAAATATAGAGGTAAAGGGATAGGAAAATGTAGAACATGTAAAGTCTAGTACTAAAACAGTTGGCTTAGCTATATTAGTATCAAAGTAAATTCAAATAAAAAAATATTACTAGAAATAAATAAGAACATTTAACAATGATTGAAGAAGTGTCAATTCATTAAGAAGACATAACAATCCTACTTGTATGTGCACCTAATGACAAATCTTCAAAAATTCATGAAACAAAAACTGGCATCACTAAATTTATAGACAAACTCACAATTGCATGTGATTTTAACACTTTATTCTCAGTAATTGATAGAACAAATGCAAAATTCAGTAATAAACTAGATTTTGAGCAACCAATTTAACCTAATTGACATTTATACTATACCCAACAACTGCAGAATTTATATTCTTTTAAATTTTACTTGGAACATTCATCAAGATAGGCAATATGCTGGGCCAGAAGCCAAATCTCAATAAATTTCAGAGGACTGTAAGGATAAAGAATATATTCTGTGTTCAAAACAGAATTAAGTCAGAAATCAGTAATAGAAGGATATCTGGAATATCTCCAAATATGTGGAAATCAAGCAACATACTCCTAAATAGTCCATGGTCAACGAAGAAATCACTAGGAAAGTTTTAAAATATTTTTAACTAAATGATAAAAAAAACAACACATCAAAATTTGTTGTATGCAGCTAAAACAGTATTTGAAGGCAAATTAGTTTTAAATGCTTGGGTTAGAAGGAATAAAGGTTTAAAATCAATGATCTATGTTTCCACCTTAGAAATTAGAAAAACAGTAAATTAAAGTCAGTGTAGAAGGAAAGAATTAAAAATAAAATAATAAATATACATATTAAATGCAGTAGGAATACATAATAATAATAATAGCAGAAACTAATGAAATTTTAAAAATTAGTAAAGAAAATAAATAAGGGTAAGAGTTGGTTCTTGGAATAATTAATAAAGTTAAAAACCTCCTAGGGGTACCCGGCTGGCTCAGTACGTGGAGCATGAGACTCTTGATCTCAGGGTTATAAGTTCGAGCCTCACATTGGATACATAGATTACTTAAAAATAAAATCTTTAAAGAAAATAAAATATGAATTGGAACCTCCTAGAGGTTCCAACTGGTTGGAGTTGGTTCCAACTCCACAGACTAATTGAGAAAAAAATAAGGGATCACAAAGTCTCAACTGTAGACTTAGCACAGTCCACCAGTGGGCCAGTTGGAGATTTTTTGATGCTCTTCTTTTGGTTACATAAACACCATGCTTTGGAGCACTGGGTATTATGCACAAACAATGAATCATGGAACACTACATCAAAAACTAATGATGTAATGTATGGTGATTAACATAACAATAAAAAAATTTTTAAAAAATAAACACCATGCTTTTGGGGGGGAATAAAAATCCCCAAAATTAATGTCACTCAAGACAGTCTATGGTGCTATAACAGGGTAATACCCAAAATCATCCAGAAATAGGCAATGAAGGAAAATATAAAGTTCTGCTTAGGCAACATTTAAACTGAGAAAACAAGGATCCTAAATAAGTTTAAATATTTTTTTATGAGTGTTTTTCTCCTTATTTTCAGAACTTAAAAACAAGAATTACAGCAAAGTGCCTCCTACCTAAAACAGTCCTTAATAAGAAACTGGAATCCAATTTTTATAAGAAATTATCTGGGTGGTACATTTTTAGTGGGTTTGTTTTTTCAAAAAAATATCCAATTAGCAAATAGGTTAAGAGCACAGACTCTGAAGCCCGACTTCATTAGTTAGCATCCCAGTTCCCCCACTTGCCATCTATGTGTCCATAAACAAGTTACTTAGTTTCTATGTGCCTCTCTTTCCTCATCTGTAAAGCAGGGATTAATGATATTATTGCCAATCCATTATGAATGATTTAAAAAGCAAATATTTATAAGTGCTTAGAATAGCGCTTGCTCACATAAATGCTATATAGGTGCTAAATAATTAATAAATAAATACTACTTTGGATCACATTTACAATCATCATCAATGTTTAATAAAGGCAAAATTTTCAAGTCTGATGTTCAAACAAAACTTTTAAGTAGAAATCTGAGTTTTAAGGCTTATTATCCAAATTTGGGATAAATCTCCTTCCCTTCCAATTTTCACCTATTTTTCCCATGCTATTCCTTCTCCATGAAGTTGTCCACACGTGAAAGCATGTGCGTTGTATTGTTGAACTGACTGATTGTTCTTAACTCTTTATCAGCCTAAGAACAAGAAAAGCAAGATTGAGGCCACTGCCATGATACTCTTAGGTAATAAAGTTAATTGCACTGTTTATACTACCTAGACCAAAGGCAAGGTGAGCAGAGGAGAGACTTTTCTTCATTGTTGAAGTCCCAGGGCACAGAGGCATCCCATTTCTGCGGCAAAGGTTTTAGCAGGAATTATACCCATTTCATATGGGATAATGACCTACTACCAAGCCTTTCACTAACTAGTTGGTTAAGTTCCTTAACCTTACTCTTTGCCTCTGATCCCTCATCTGTAAAAAGTGGCCATTAATAGACTAGGTTGTGAGATATAATGAGTGCCTACATACGCATGGCAAAGCAAGAATATCATAAATGTTAGCTATTACTATTTTGTGGGAATAAGTCGTTTCATTTTGAGCATTGCTTCTGCTTTAGGATTTATTGCAAATAACTGCAAGACTTAGAGAAAAAAGGCTTTTGGGGGACATGAGTTTGAAGCCGAGAGACCGCGGGGGAGAATCTGATAGCACCAGAAGGGCAAAATCTGTTAGAATCAACTTTAGCATGGTAATCAGAGCAGAATCCCAATGGCCAGCAACTTCCTTACAAAGCCGCCAACATTTGCAGCAGGGCCCTCAGAAAGACATTTTTGGAGCTCGGAAGAAGCCGGAAGGGGTGCTCAACACAGCCTTTACTCCACTAAATTGCCGGAGAGTTGGCTCGGCGGCCTCCACGCTCCGAGGAACACTGAGAAGTGTCCACCGCGCAGCTCCAGCCGCAGACCCGAGAGGCAGCTAGCGCTCCCGCCAGTCCCACGAGGGACCAGGACCTGCAGCCGCGGTCCCAAACCAGAGCACTAGTTCCCAGCCTCAGACCTCGGGGGCGTGGCTCGCGCGGAGGTCCATCCATCCCGTCGGCGGAGGCTGTCCAGGGGCGGAGTCAGCGCTCACTCGTCCGGAACCCTACAGCTCCGCCCCATCGCGGCCCCTTGGGGAGCAGGAGAGGCCAGGGTGGAGAAGGAGCGAGGGCCTGCTCCGAGAAGCCCCGACTGGGGGCCATGGGGGGACAGGTGAGGCTACCGCCTGGAGAGCCCTGCCAAGAAGGTGAGTGTGGGACCTGGCATCTGGGTGGTGATGAGACCGGGTGGGCGGTCCCGGGTACTTGTGGAGAAGAGAAATGAATACACCGACTCGTAACGCATTCATTTGTGTGTGTACTCATTCAGTCTTTCGGCCAGTCAACAGCTACTTACTGTGCGGACAATGTGCCAGGCTCTGGGAAAGCCTGAGTCGAACAAGATAGACATACGTGGCTCCCACTGTGGTCCAGGAGGCAGACCCATGTAAATTACAGCGTGCTGAGGGTCGGCACAGGGAAAATCAGGGTGCTGGGGGGGAAGATTCCCAAGTCTTGTCTGAGAAAGACGCTTCCTCTGAATCAGACTAGCTTCCAGAGTCCGCGGTCTAAGTCACCGGGTGGGCAGAGGGCGTGCCCCGGGACCGGCGGGAGTCTGCGTTGCGCCCTGCGTTGGCTCAGCGAGGGTCAGACACTGTGGAAGGTCAGGCGCCCTTGGCCGCGGGGGAGGGCGGTGGGCCCGCCTGGGCCGGCCACATCTCTCCTCTGTCTTCGAGATGAAAACTTGTGCAACCCTGCTAGCCTCGCGTCTGACTCGCTATGCAGTCACTTCTTGGCTACGTAAGGCGAGAGCCCAACGGAAGAGGACACGGGGAACTGGGCGCAGTCAGTGGTAGGTTTGTTACTGCCCGCTAGGCTGGGGTTTCGGCCCCCAAGCGAATCCTGAAAAATCGCTGGGCCAGGCCACTTGCCCTTTGCCAGGTGTTTACAACACTGGCAGCCTTTCTAAAGTCACAGCGCAGAAGGCGCGCGTGAGCCAGGATAGAAGTCGGGACGCGAATACCTGGGAACGCGCGGGCTGACAGGAAGGGTGTGTCTCAACTGACGGGACAATTTTCGCCTTGTGAAGGCGAAGGCTGATGTCTAATTTACCTGGTAAGGACGTGAAGAGGGAGGAATGAGGGGCGTGGCAAGAACGCCTTTCCAAAGTTGCGAACAGCTTCCCGGGTTTCCTCTCCTCTTGGCTCCTCCAGATTATTCTTTGACGCAGAGAGTTTAAACTAAAAAAAGGGGGGGGGGGAGGCTGGGGGGGAGTTGGAGGGGGTGTCAGTGAACTAGTCAAAACTATGCCAGCAAGAGAGAGAAGGGACGCAAAGAAAGAGAAAATGCCTGAACAATTCACAAACTACTCAAAAGCTGAAGTTTTGGAAATGGTTTATACTAAAGCAGCTGGATCTGGAATTATTTCCTAAATAGGTTGCATGACCTTTGTCTAAATAATTCCTAAACCAGTAAGTTAGACTGTTAATAGTATATCCTCCCTTATTTACCCAAGGATCTGTAAATAAGGAGGGTTTGTGAATTACACTCGCTTGTTTGAACTTAGATGTTTTCCTGCTTTACTCGTGCATTTAGTTCCAACAAGATGTATTCAAGCTCAGTGCTTAATACCTGTGATTAATTATAATTAATTGTGTGGGAGAGACTTGAGAGAAATCAGAATCCTTACCAACAGTGGGAAGAGATCAGGCTTTAGCGTCAGTCTTCTCAACTATAACTTAACCTCCTTGAGTCTTCATCTATAAATCAGAAATAATTTGTACAGTTTACAGTTGTCAGATTACATATGAAGCACATGGCTCAGAGCCTGACATGGAGTAAAGGCTCAGTTTTTCATGTGTTCATTCATTCATTCATTCAAATAACGAGAGTCCATGTGCCAGGCACTGACGTGGGTGCTGCTATGGGCGGATTTGCAAGACAGTCTAGTCCTAGACTCCAGTAAGCCTCCCATGCAGCTTACTGTGTAGAAGGCAGATAATATGCAACAAATGAATAAAAAGGACATTACAAGAGTGGTAACTGTCATGAATAATGTACTGAGAGAGTTGAGGATGTTTAGATTGGATACTCAGGGAAGGTCCCTTAGAGAAAGTTCTATGTGAGCTGAGATCTAGATGACAAGGAGTCCATCATGATATCTAAGGATAGAGCATTCCAATTGGACTTCCGTAAAGAAAAAGTTAACCCCATACTTTGGTTTTTACTCTTAAAACCATGGATGCTTCAAAAGACTTCTAATCCAAAATTTTCTTTTTTCTTTTTTTTTAAAGATTTTATTTATTTATTTATTTGAAAGAGAGAGAGAGCATGAGTGGGGGGAGGAGCACAGGCAGAGGGAGAAGCAGGCTCCCCGCTGAGCAGGAAGGACAATGCGGGGCTCAGTCCCAGGACCCTGAGATCATGACCTGAGCCGAAGGCAGATGCTTAACTGACTGAGCCACTCAGGCACCCCTTAATTTTTTTTAAATCAGTAGTGTCTTCTCAATTTTACTTTGGTTAATTGAAATAATGGTCTTCTTACCCAGCCTTAATGGCATTTATATGTAAAGATATTACTATGACTTGATTTCCATACTTTCTCACAATCATTCCTCATTCTTATTCTGTGCCAAATTTTCTCTAAATTATTTCTCATTCCTATTCTGCTCCCTTTGTTCCTGTTTGATAATTCTCTAAAATTGTCAGCTTCATGAGAACAAAGCCCTGTTCACCTGTCTTGCTGGTCACTGTCTCTCCCGTACTTAGAACAGGGCCTGGTACTCAGGAATTGCCCAATAAGAATTTGCAAAGTGTTGAATAAATGAAAACCTAACATAGTGCCTTGCATGGTAGGTTTTTAACAACTTTTTTGTTGAATAGATATATGGATGTACAATGTTGTCATAAAGTCATAATGAAGTTGTGAGAAGAAGTTTGTTTCATCGGCAGCATTAAGTAACAATGATGTGCTGATATGATGGAAAGTCACTGAGAAGTTCCTTTTTTGAAGATTTTGTTTATTCATTTACTTGAGAGAGAGAGCGAGGGCAAGAGAGCATGAGCAGGGGGAGTGGCAGAGGGAGAAGCAGGCTCACCACTGAGCAGGGTACCCCATGTGGGACTCCATCCCAGGATCATGAGCTGAAGGCAGATGCTTAACAGACTGAGTCACCTAGGCACCCTTGAGAAGTTCCTTTAGAGTGTGAGGGCAGAGAAGGCCTTTCTAAGGAAGTGATATTTTAAAGATTTATTTATTTATTTTAGAGAGAGAGAGGGAGTGTGCATGAGAGGGGGGAGGGGCAGAGGGAGAGGGAGAGAGAGAAACTCAAGCAGGCTCCACGCTCAGCACAGAACCCAATGGGGGGCTCGATCTCTGAGATCATGACCTGAGCAGAAATCAACAGTTGGATGCTTAACCAACTGAGCCACCCAGGTGCCTCAGGAAGTGACATTTTAAAGTGAGACTCAATGAGGAGTTAGCTCTACCTGCAACTGTCAAGGCTAAGTAACAAGTAACAAAGCTTTGAGGTGAGAAGGAATTTAGCCTATGAAGGGAACAGGACCAAAAACAAAACAAAACAAAAACCCAAAAAACAAAACAATTGTAGGGAATGTGGTTAGAGAGATAACTGGAGGCAGGATTCTGTAGGCTCTTGTAGACTGTGGTAGGGATTTTAGATTTTTCCTAAATGAGAAGGGAGGCCATTGTGGAATTTTAGAGGGAGAAATGACAAGATTGGACCTACTAATCTAAAGACTCATTTCACCTGATCTTGCCCCCTCTGCTCTATCTTGACCTCATCTGAGGCCATCTCCCTTCTACCACGCCAGTCAGCCTCAAGCACATTCCCGCCTCAGGGTTTTTACGTTTACACATAGCGGAGAGGTTTGTGCACTTAATTAAAAAAAAAAAATTCCTTTATGCTACTTTTTCTGCTTTCCATGGCACTCAACATATTATGTAGTTATTAGTTCACTTGTCTATTTTGTTGCCACTCATTAAAATAAACATGAGAGCAAGAATTCTACTTTATTTACTGTGGTATCCCCAGCTTCTAGAAAATGCCAGACAGACAGTAGAGACTCAATAGTTATTGAATCAGTGAGTGAAAAGACGGCTAGTGTTATTTCAGAGAATGAGTGAGAGAGAGGGAGATGCAATTTGATGTCAGAGGTGAGCAAGCGTCAGAGCATGTAAAGCTTTTAAAGAGTTCAGAATTAGGAGTTTAGATTTTGTTATAATTGAAGTGAAAAGTCATAGGGAGAGGGGAGGGAAATTAAGTAGGGGAATGACATGATCTAATTCACGCTGGCTGATATTTGGAGAATACATTTCAGGGGACATAAAGAAATTCATTCATATTTTTTTCTATGCTAATAGGAATAGGCAGGTATATCCATCAGCTATTGCTATGTAATACACAGCCCAAAACTCAATGGCTGAAAGCAACAATCATATATTCTTGCCTGTGTGTCTGTAGGTCAGCTGACGGTTGACTGATCTAGCCTGGGTTCACCTGGGTGTCTCTGCCTCAGGCTACATGGGCACCTGGGTTTGGCTCCTTCATGTGGGATGAGCTTGGATCTGCTCCATGTGTTTTCATTCTGGGGCTCAGGCTGAAGAGGCAGCAGCTCCTTCCGGAATCTCTATTCCTGACCAATACAGAGGTGCAAGAGAGTAAACTTAAGTACATCAGTGCATTTGAAGCCTGTCCTCATATCCCCTCCATTGCTCTCCCATTGACCACCAGCTCACTTCCAGCCTGACATCGGGGGAAGAATATTCTGCCCACATCAGGAGGGGTAAGGGAGTAGCTATTTGCTGAATAATAAGCCAAACTAATACGTAAAATAGACGGTGAGATAATGATTTCCTGAAAGTGGAAATATCTTGTAGTGATTTAAAATGCAGTTTTACGTAATCATTGACTTCTTAGGAACCAGCTTTCCTACTATATGTAATTAACCGAATAATTTAAAGTATTACTCTCTTGTACTTGAAAAAATTATTCAAAGCATTTCATCTTTGTATAAACATTAATAATAACTTTTAGCTGGCTTTATCTGTACTTTATGTTTTTACTTTTCTGAAATAAAAATAATGGCCTGAGAATTGGGTTGCTACTTGGCTGTAATTCTGACAATTATATGGCTTTGGCAAGTCACTTAATATCTTGGCATCAGTTTCTTTTAAAACGTTTTTCAATTACAAGTGCCCATGAGTTTAAAGCAGGTCTATCAGCAACATTTATGAGCCACTGGGATTGTAAGTAAATTACTCTGGGAACAAAGATTGTGTATGATCAAATCACAAAATTACAGAAAGCATCTTCAGAATCATTGAGTCAAACTCCGCTATTTAAAAAAAAAAAACAAAAACAACTCTATTTTAGAGATGAGGAAACCGAAATCAAGAGTAAATATTCAACTTGCCCATGATTAGAGATAGTAACAGAGCTCAAAGTGAGGAGAGGTACATAATCCTATAGGAAGTCTAACTTTACTTTGAAATTTTTAGTTTGTGTGTAAGTGAACTTTCACACTTGTACATGGAAGATACGTATTTATTAAGTTCAACAATACAAAACTGCTATTTTTATGGGGTCAAAAATTGTCAAATATCATTAATTACATACATTTTAACATAATTAAGAACTTTAGCAGTACTGTTTGTGAAAGTAAAAACATTGTACATGACTCAAGTGTCCACCAACTGTAAAATAGAAAAATTAAATTGTGAGGTAATCATATGGTGGAATTCTACAGAAGAGTGGGCAAAAACAAATCCTACAGCCACATGCATCAACACGGATAAATCTCAAAAACAAGCAAGTCCCCAAAGAATACATACTGTATGATTTACATTTTATAAGAGGCAGAAGCAAAATGAAACAATGTACTATTTGAAGATATAGTCAAATAAGGGAAATCATTTTAAAAAAAAGGGATCTTACACAGGAAGTCAGGATAGTCGTCTCTTCTGAGAGGTAATGTTTATTTCTTAAATTAGGTGGTTGACACATCGGTGTGTATTGAATTTTTCTTTATAACTGACACATATTTTCTAAATATTAATTACTCAATATTTAGAAAAATTAATAAGAATAATATCAAAGAAGTAATGCATGCACCCTGCTGGCAGGAGTATAAATTGGGACCATCACTTTAGAGGGCTATTATAGTGTCTATTAAAACAAAACATAATGAATGTAATAGATTTTCTCTATGTTGAATAAAGCTTAAACTCCCTGGATAATTACTTTGCTTACTAGAATCTTAAGAAGCCAACTGAGATATCTCTGATTCCTCTGAAACACTCCAGACTCCCTGCCCACACGTTCTACTTTGCCCATCTGTCTCCTGCCCCACCACTCCGCACCCCCCAACCCACCCTTCACTCCCCCACTCCCTCCTTCAGTCACATCTGCTATAGGCTCTCTCCTCAACAGGCACCCAACATAAAACAATTTAAGTTCTAAGGTCAGAAGCTAGACAAGATTTTTATTATTTTTCCTGCCATAAAACTTGCAGCATTAATAGCTACTGCTCACAATAAGAACTTACAAAATGCAACAAAGATTATTTGCTTTCCCTTATCACCCTCTGCCCCCACACCCCCTAAAATATTGGAAACATTTTGCTATGTCAACAGCTTAGAAAGAATATTGTTTCAATGGAATGAGACCTGCCTACACTGTTTTCAGAGATGAAGTTTTGGAATGGTTATGTTAATTACATAGTAAGTAACACCAAAGCAGCCCTGGAATTCGCTGGGAAGTCAAGTCAGATGTTTTCTCAGGAATTAATGTAATGGAAATTCTTACTATAAAAATCACTTTCCATTCTTGGGGTTTTAAATGAGATGAACAGTGACTGGAACAAGATTGCTAAGGGCTGGCTTGTTTGAAAATAAGCAACTCTTAAAACAACCTGCCTGAAAATTCCTCAATGTTACAGAAAATCCCTAAAGTCATATAATTCTCCTTGGAATATTTAGAAGCTTTGAATTAGAATTTATTCTGTATCTTTGAAACAAAGTTGATTCATTTTCAACTTACAGAAGTAAGTGAAATAATAATCATGAAAAGCTTGAATGCAATTATTTTACCTTTTTAGGGAGCTGAACTTTATCATGTTTCTTAACTTTGTAAGTGGTGAATTCAGATAACTGCATAATGTTATGCCAGGGAGGCAAAGATCCAGTTACCAAAGTTTTGTCCCTAAGACATCATTTGCTCAAACTGTCTTTTGTTGTTCATATGCCTTCTTAAGATTTTTGAGATGTAAAACTAATTTTTTTCATTGAATTCTAAAATTGTAGTTGATTCATTTTTCTTTGCCTTTTTTGTTTAGAATAATTCAGAATGGGAAAATTGCTTTTTTAAAGAAAAAAATGAAACTAATGTAACACTGTATATTAACTATACTTGAATTAAAATGAAATAATGGGGCGCCTGGGTGGCACAGTCAGCTGAGTATCCGACAATTGGTTTCAGCTCAGGTCATTATCTCAGGGTCATGAGATTGAGCCCTGCATTGGGCTCCACGCTTAACACAGAGTCTGCTTGATATTCTCTCTCTCCCTCTCCCTCTGCCCCACCCGTTCTCTCTCTCTGTAAAATAAATAAATAAATCTTTTTTAAAAATAAAATAAAATAAAAGGAAATGAACTATTGGGACTTCATCAAGATAAAAAGCTTTTGCACAGTAAAAGAAACAGTTGATAAAACCAAAAGACAACTACTGAATGGGAGAAGATATTTGCAAATGTCTAATCAGATAAAGGGCTAGTATCCAAGGTCTATAAATAACTTATCAAACCCAACACCCAAAAAACAAGTAATCCAATCAAGAAATGGGCAGAAGACATGAACAGACATTTCTCCAAAGAAGACATACATATGGCCAACAGACACATGAAAAAATGTTCCACATCACTCGGCATCAGGGAAATACAAATCAAAACCACAAAGCGATACCACCTCACACCAGTCAGAATGGCTAAAATTAACAAGTCAGGAAATGACAGATGGTTGGCGAGGATGCAAAGAAAGGGGAACCCTCCTACACTGCTGGTGGGAATGCAAGCTGGTGCAGCCACTCTGGAAAACAGTATGGAGGTTCCTCAAAAAGTTGAAAATAGAGCTACCCTACAACCCAGTAATTGCACTTCTAGGTATTTACCCAAAGGATACAAACATAGTGATCGGAAGGGGCCACCTGCACCCCAATGTTTATAGCAGCAATATCCACAATAGCCAAACTATGGAAAGAGCCCAGATGTCCATCAACAGATGAATGGACAAAGAAGATATGGTGTGTGTGTATATATATACACACACACACAATGGAATATCACTCAGCCATCAAAAAAAATGAAATCTTACCATTTGCAACAACATGGGTAGAACTAGAGGGTATTATGCTAAGCAAAACAAGTCAGAGAAAGACAATTACATGATTTCACTCGTGTGGCATTTAAGAAACAAAACAGGATCATAGGGGAAGGGAGGGAAAAATAAAATAAGACAAAATCAGAGAGGAAGACAAACCATAAGACTCTTAATCATAGGGAACAAACTAAGGGTTATTGGAGGGGAGGTGGGCGGGGGGGATGGGATAACGGGGTGATGGGCATTAAAGAGGGCACTTGATGTAATGAGCACTGGGTGTTATATTCAACTTCTGAATCACTGAACACTACCTCTGAAACTAATAATACACTATATGTTAATTAACTGAATTTCAGTAAAATAAAATTTTAAAAAAATAAAAGGAAAACAAAAGTTGAGAAGAGGGTCAGAAAATCTTGTCACAATGTCACCTTGCTGGGCAGCTACCTTTCCAAGTGGAGAACAGATTTTTTTTTTTTTAAAGATTTTATTTATTTATTTGACAGAGAGAAACAGCGAGAGAGGGAACACAAGCAGGGGGAGTGGGAGAGGGAGAAGCAGGCTTCCCGCTGGGCAGGGAGCCTGATGCGGGGCTCGATCCCAGGACCCTGGGATCATGACCTGAGCCGAAGGCAGACGCTTAACGACTGAGCCACCCAGGCGCCCCAGATTTAAAAGGTCCTTATATTGTCTACAGTGGGTTCATTTTGTGTTTTAGTGTTTAGATTTAAAATTCTAAGACACTTAAAATAATGGATCTGGTTCAGAAGATTTACGTGTTTGTTTGAGTCCTATTCTAAGAAAAGCATACTGATGTTTAATTCCTTTTTTTTTTTTTTACTAGATTTTATTTAGGAGAAGGTAGATGAGTAGACCTGAAAAATGATTCTTTTCAGGGAAAGTGGTACAGAAAACTAAACCCCCTTTTAAACACATTTTCGGAAATGCACCATCACCCCACCAATGGGTTAGCTAAATTTCCTATAAGAGGCCGACCGATGGATTGCCGGGCCTGTCCCTACACTCAGGCATCAGGAACACTGCTTTCCAGGAGCCACACTGACCAGGTGGAGGAGGGAGGTGGGTCTGGGGGCCGTGAGGAATGGCTGAGCGCGCACCAGTGCGAACACCTGCCCGCTACTCTTACTACTCTCGAAGTTGCTGTTTTGCTGGAACCAAGAGCTGAGCAAGTATTGCCGGATTCTCCAATTTATAAGAGGAAGTCAGACTTTCAGGTGACATCTCTCATTTGTAAATGATGACAATGAAACGCTTTTTAAAACGTTTTTGAGAACCTATGGGAGCCAAACTGAACGTGTCCACAGGCGTGTGGACCGCCGGCTGGGAACGTTCCTCCATGCACTAAAATACTGGTCTCAGGACTGTCCACTCGGGTTTCTCTTCCTCGGAGAAAAGGAGTAAATATTAAGGTATCTCCCTTTTGTGTTTGTTGACATTTCCTTCTGTCCTTTTTTTCCAGGCTACCTACTGTCTCTGCTCTGCCCGAACTCCTCCCAGGCCTGGTGTGAGATCACAAACGTGTCACAGCCCCTGGCTTTTCCTGTCCTCTACAGGGACCTGAATTCCAGCGTAAGCAACTGGAGCGTTTCTGCAAAAGTCGAAAACAAATACAGTCTGTATGTGGGCCTGTTGCTGGCAGTCAGTTCCAGTATTTTTATTGGCTCCAGCTTCATATTGAAAAAGAAGGGCCTCTTGCAACTGGCCAAGAAGGGCGTTACCAGAGCTGGTAAGAAACGGATGCAGCTAGCCAATTCAGATTTCTGCAGCAACTGTAGAAATAATCCTGTTGTAAGACTTTTTTTTTTTAAGATTTTATTTATTTATTTGACAGAGAGAGACACAGCGAGAGAGGGAACACAAGCAGAGGGAGTGGGAGAGGGAGAAGCAGGCTTGCCGCAGAGCGGAGGGCTCCATGCGGGGCTCCATGCGGGACTCGATCCCACCATCCTGGGATCATGACCGGAGCTGAAGGCAGACGCTTAAAGCCTGAGCCACCCCGGCGCCCCCTGTTGTAAGACAGTAGTAATGTTTTACTGTCTCTACCTTTACTGTCTCTACCTTAGCCCCTATCTCTTCTTAGCAAAGCTCCCCTGCAGTTTCCAGGATTGAGCCAGCTGTGTCGCCTTTAGGGTGAAACTAAAGTTCTTGTTCCCAGAGGTTGAGAGTGTGGTTTGAGTCCTTCTTTCAGAGCTTTTGTGTGCAATTTCAGTATTCAAGGTCAGACGCTGCTTCCCTGCTTAAAACACGTCAGTGGCTTTCTTTGCACGGTGGCTCAGTCGTTAGGCGTCTGCCTTCGGCTCAGGTCATGGTCCCGGGGTCCTGGAATCGAGCCCCGCATCAGGCTCCATGCTACACGGGAGGCCTGCTTCTCTCTCTCCCGCTCCCCCTGCTTGTGTTCCCTCTCTCACTGTGTCTCTCTCTGTCAAATAAATAAATAAAATCTTTAAAAAAAACAAAACAAAAAACCACTTTTCCGCAATCTCTGACCTCCTGCATAAAATGGCCCTCGCAACCTCTCCATCTGGATCTTCTGCCACCCTCCCTCCCTGTCACCTACTTTTCTCTGCTTCCTGGAATAGACCAAGTTCTTTGCCACCTCAAGGCCTTTTCCCTTCGCCTAGAACGCTCTTCTCCCTGCCCTTCCTTTGGCTGACTCATCCTTCAGGCTTCAGCTTAAGTATCATCACTGCTGACGGTCTTCCTTTCTGGGGAGGTGTCCCTCACCGCCCCCCCCCCCGTTACTCTCTATCATGGCACTAAGCATTTCTTTCATTGTACCTAAAACAATCTGTCATTGTACGTTCATTGCTTATTTACTTCTTTATTGATAGCAGATGCACGAGAGCAGGAACCTTCCCCAGGGTAGTGTTTGGGACCCAATAAATATTTGTTAAATCAATAAACAGATAGCAGTAGAATTAGGTTGCTATTTATAGTGATGCTTCACATGCTGAGTAACTCAGCTTAACTACCCTTCATTAACCATGAATTTCTATTCATTTTTTTTTGCCATTTTATTGATGTATAGTGAATATACAAACACTTCACGTATTTAATGTATACAATTTGATGAGCTTGGACATATGAATATACCTGTGATACCATCACCATAATCAAGATAATAAACATATATATTACCTCCCAAAGTTTCCTTACGTCCCTTTTCCTTTTTTTTTTCTTTGGTCATCAGAATACATAACATGTGGTCTACCCTCCTGTATTTTTTTTTTTTGCTCTTTCAGACATTTCTTTTTATTTACAGTTTGTGTTCAATGCAAATCAATTCTATAATATGAGAAGTTACTATGAATCAAAGCATAAATACACAAACACAATATACAATCCAAAATAGATGTATAGCATTCAGGCGTGAAACAAAACAGAATTTTCATTTACATACACAGTGGCTTGACATCCGTTGGATATGGTTGTTTCAGTGTAGGTTCTAAAGATGGAAAAAAATGACCTTGGTTATCAAGACTACTGTGGCCATATTAGATATTGGAACATCTAAGCATCAGTGCAAACAAAAGTCCTGTTCATCGAGGCAGACAACATCCAAGATTAGTTAAGAGATGATTTCTTAAAATGTGGCTTAAAAAGTATGGACATGGGGGCGCTGGGGTGGCTCAGTCGTTAAGCCTCTGCCTTCAGCTCAGGTCATGATGTCGGAGTCCTGGGATGGAGCCCCTCATTGGGGCTCCCTGCTCATCGGGGAGCCTGTTTCTCCCTCTCCCTCTGTCTCTCCCCCTGCTTGTGCGCTCTTTCTCTCTCTGTCAAATAAATAAATCGAACCTTCAAAAAAAAGTACTATTGGAGGACATTTGCACTATCAGAAATAAAATGTACTATAATGCTATAGTAATTAAAACAGTTTGGTACCGGCCCTAAAAAAGATAAATAAAATAATGAAAGATAATTGAAAACTTATAAAGGGACCCAAGTACATATAACAATTTAATATGCAATTTTTAAAAGTGGAATTTCGGGGCACCTGGATGGCTCAGTGGGTTAAGCGTGTGCCTCCGGTTCAGGTCATAATCCCAGGGTCCTGGGTGAGCCCCACATCGGGCTCCCTGCTTGGTGGGGAGCCTGCTTCTCCCTCTCCCTCTGCCTCTCCCCCTGCTTGTGCTCTCTCTCTCTCTCTTTCCCTGTCAAATAAAATCTTTAAAAAAATAATAAAATAAAATAAAGTGGCATTTCAAGCCACTGGAGAAAGGCTGGATTATTCGATCAGAAGTGTTAAGACAATTGGCAAAAATTAGAGGAAAAAATGTAAGAGTTCTACTTCATACCATTCAGGAATTTAAAATGAAATGATTTTTCTCAAGAAACCTAAAAGAAGGTCTTTCTAAGCATGCAGATAAAGGAAGAATCTATTCTGTATAAAGGAAGAGACTATCTGGATTGATTTAAAAAAAAAATCCTACATGGAAACACCTTAACTAAAACGAAAAAGCAAATGACATACGGGGCCAGGGATGGGGGGAGTGTTTCCAAAATAAATGACAGACAAAGGATATTAAGATCCACAATATAGGGCGCCTGGGTGGCTCAGTTGGTTAAGCAACTGCCTTCGGCTCAGGTCATGATCCTGAAGTCCCAGGATCGAGTCCCGCATCGGGCTCCCTGCTCAGCGAGGAGCCTGCTTCTCCCTCTGACCCTCCCCCCTCTCATGTACTCTCTCTCATTCTCGCTCTCTCAAATAAATAAATACAATCTTTAAAAAAAAAAAGATCCACAATATATAAAGAATGACCATAGTTGATAAGAAAAAGATTAGTACCCTAAGATAAAATAGGCAAATACATCAACAAGAAACTCACAAAATAAGAAATGCAAGTGTCCAATAAACATATATTAGTAAATGTTATTTCACTAGTACCAAAAGAGATACCATCATATAACAAGGAGCTCCTGGGTTGTTGTCTATCATTTTTCTTTCTTTTTTTTTTTTTTTTTTGGTGGGGTGGGGGAGGGCAGGGACAAAGGGTTAGAGAGAGAGAGAGAGAATCTAAAACAGGTGTCACGCCCAGCACAGAGCTGATCATGACCCTGAGATCATGACCCCTTCAGAAATCAAGAATCAGACGCTTGATGCTTAACCAGCCGAGCCACCCAGGTGCCCCTGTTGCCTACCATCTTAACAAAGTTTTGTTTCTTCTTTATTTTTTTTTTTAAAGATTTTATTTATTTATTTGACAGAAAGAGACAGCAAGAGAGGGAACACAAGCAGGGGGAGTGGGAGAGGGAGAAGCAGGCTTCCTGCGGAGCAGGGAGCCCGATGTGGGGCTCGATCCCAGGACCCTTGGATCCTGACCTGAGCTGAAGGCAGACGCTTAATGACTGATCCACCCAGGCACCCCTGTTTTTTCTTTAAAAGGCCCTATGTTGGTAAGGGACTTTGGAAAATAAATAGCCCTTCCAAACATTGCTGGAGGCAGTATAAACAGGTACAGAATTTCCTAAGAGCAATTTGGTAAAGCTTAAAAATGTCAATGACTTAAAACCTAATAATTCCACGTCTGGAAATTTATCTAAAGAAGTGAATGAGGATGCCACCTATAGTTACATAGGAGGATATTTATTGAAGGGCTTTATATAATGAGAACAAAAGTAGAAACCCTGTGGGGGGGGCGGTGCGTAGCTGCACACAGGTTAAGTAAATAATGATATGCCAGATTTTGAAACAATATTCAACCATTAATTAAGGACATGAGAAAGTATTTATGATATATTAAGTTTTTAAAAGACAGATTATGAAAATATATTGCAATATTCCAATTTAATCATGTGCACAGTTTGTAAGAAGAAAATCCTAAATAAACTACTTTGCAAGATGATCTTCACAGCTGATACACCCTGTTTAATTATAACAAAATCAGAGAGGTCAAATACATAGGATTAAGTATATTAAAATTGGTGAGAAAATTCCATTTTCTATAGCAAACATAACAATGACTTTAGGTCACAGATTACAGTAAAGAAAAGATAACCCATGGAATACCTTAGGAAAGCTTTTTACCCTTTTCAATAGACTAGAAACTCAATTTCCTGATGCCAACGTAGAGAATAAGGAGAGTCCAGCTGGCTAATGCTTGTTATTCTCTGATTGATTATCCAAAATCTCAAAAGCTCTTCTGTCAACCATCTTCTTCTCTTTAAGGTCCTCATTAGGCACCGATATAATTTACAATTTATGGTTTTCTGTCTTTAATTTTAACTGTAGCTGAAACAAAGAATCTACGGCTTATAATATTCTGTGTCCACACCTCTGGCAGGCATAAATACAGTAAACCTAATGATTACACAAAATTTTCTTGCAAATGAAAAAACTCTCTATAGACATCAAGTGAAGATCTTCAGAAATGACCAAATAAATAAGTGGATGGCCTTGGATTTGGCCTTAATGTGAGGTCTCAATTGTGTGTCTCTCAATAGGACGGGGGCCCCCAAATGTGGGGCGACAATAGAGTGGAAGCCACTGGTGTGGGTAGTGAAAGAATTCACCTGAGGCAGAACAAAGGAGATGGAAGTTGACTGAACCACCACAAGGGAGCAGCGGGTAGGAAAGCAGAGGAGAGACTGTGTGCGATGAGGTGGTGGGTGGGGGCTGTTTCTAAGGGGGAAGATAAGGAGGTATGGGGATGTATGGAATTCTCCCTTTTTTGGTTAACTGCGTCGTTGTAAGTAGCCCAGTGGTCAGTTAGGGCCGGTGGCCATCTTGAGGTGGGCCGCCTGGTGGGCCTTTCCTACATTCCATTGCTCAAGCCTGTTGGCCTGAAAGTGGGCTCGACACTTAAGTCTTGCCTTTTCCAACCACCAACCACATTTCTCTCCTAGTAGTCAGTTCTTCAAACCTTCTTCCTCCAGTTAAGAACCTAATTTTAATTTTTCTTATGTTCCCAGGACAAGGTGGACATTCTTACCTCAAGGAATGGCTCTGGTGGGCAGGATTACTCTCAAGTAAGTCCTTATTGCTAAGAATAATGTTTGCTTGTAAAATGGTAAATTGCACGGAATTGTTCAACATCGATTACTTTATCTTTCTGGTAAGGATGGCATTCAAGTCTAGAAATTTTCGCGCATTCTGATTTGCCACATGGTTTTTGTTGTTGTTGTGGCAGGAGCAGAAATTTTCCCCGTCTCTCCCTGTACCTCCGTGTTCTCAATACTGTCTTGGAATGCAAGGGGAAAAAGTTAATATTTGAAATGTTATCTTTTATCACAAACCTCTCCTTCGGTTATATTTTATTCCTCAGAACAAGTGAGGAAAATGCCTTCTTCCCACATTTCCCTGCTCCTAATTCGAATCTGTGACTGTTCTAGCTGCATGTTTTCTAAGGAATGGTTACATTTTCCTGGTCAGGATGAAAACATGGGTAGCTTAAAGTCCCCTCTGGCTGCATAGCACTGAACAAATGGAGAGAAGATGCAGCTTGTCGGCACGCCCCCTCTCCCAGACTTGCCCTGAGGACTACCTGAGACTGTTGGATGGGAAAACACTTTATAGATGCTCATACGGTGTGCAGAGAAGATCTCTCAAGGGCACTTCTGCAGCTTTCTATCTCCTCCCCTAACTCCTCTGAATATTCTTAAATCCCAAACCTAAAACTTCCGAAGGTGGGAGCTTCTCGTTTCTCACCACCATCTCCCTCTGCAGCAAGAAGCCTTCAGACTTCCATCTATCTTCCCATACACTTCAGTGACACACTTCAGGACTTGTGTGGTCCTCTTATGCAAAAGAATTGGGTAACTTGGCTTTAATATAAGAATCTCAAAAGATGATAAATAAAAATTAAATTTCAACTTGTATAGCCCTTTCAGTTGTTAAGGTGTTTTCTGTTTTCTTACTTCATTGGAATAAAAGTTGAGAGGGACTGAATTGAGAAGACCCCAGATAGATATTTTGGATTATTTTTTTCTCCTCTTTTCTCTCTTCAATAGTGGTATGAACTTTGTGCATGATGGAAATAAAACTGTAAATGTAGCCACATAACATTCTCCTTATATCT
Organism: Neomonachus schauinslandi; assembly: GCF_002201575.2. Classification (NCBI taxonomy): domain Eukaryota; kingdom Metazoa; phylum Chordata; class Mammalia; order Carnivora; family Phocidae; genus Neomonachus; species Neomonachus schauinslandi. The sequence continues at coordinate 163,938,606 of NC_058404.1, read as the reverse complement.
TCATCCTATTGTGCGAGTAGAGGGTGGGGAAACACAAGGAGAGAGAAAAGCAGAAGTCTACAACATTAGAGATTTTATCTAGTGACAAACATACAGCACTTCAATCATGAAATTAATATTTTCCTGGGAAGCTGTCTGTAGAGATAAAAATATAAATACTATCAAGTATTCAAGAAAGTTTCGTATTTGAAGAAAACTGCCATGGCTCTTCTTAGAAGAGCAGTCCCCCAGTTGTTCTGTTCTGGAAGCTTCTATCTGTGTTATGCTATTTCCCTAAACCTGAGTACTCCTGCATATTTGACTGGGGGAGAAGGGAAGGCTGGGAGCATAGCAACCAGAGGGAAAAAGAAAAAGTATTCTGGTGTCTTTTATCTGTTCCAGAAGCTTTCTCTACAATGGCGTAGGTTGCCCTCATGAAATACTACACTCTGTGGGCAAATGTTCAGTTGTAACCCGTAAGAGTAATTTGACCCCCAGACAAGAGTCCTGTCCTTAGAGGGAGTTTCCCTCACTCTAAAAGTCATCTCACAGAAGTGGAGTTCCTCAGTTAAGTGAAAGATTGCAGGAGCACATCCTTATGATTTTAAAACATCCCTTGGGATCTCCTTGAGCTTCTAAGATACTGTTAAGGTGCTTTTGGATCATCTACGATTCAGAGACGCCTGGCTCCCTGGGCCGTGGTAGGCATTCCTGGCTATCCCCTGCCAGGCCAGTAGATCTCTGCAAAGCATTCTGATTTGCCACATGGTTTTTGTTGTTGTTGTTAATGTGCATAACAGTAGGTATTCTTTTTTTTTTTTTAATTTTTTATTTATTTATCTGAGACACAGAGATAGAGAGACAACATGAGCAGAGAGAGAGGTAGAGGGAGAGGGAGAAGCAGGCTCCCCGCTGAGCCAGGAGCCCGATATGGGGCTTGATCCCAGGACCCTGGGATCATGATCTGAGCCGAAGGCAGATGCTTAACCATCTGAGCCACCCAGGCGCCCCAACAGTAGGTATTCTTGAGCACATAGAATAATTCTTTGCTTAGGCCAAAACCACCTCCAATTAAATTTTATTGAAGTGACATACCTAAAATCTCTATTGGAAGTCACTTAAAATGTGTATTCATCTGTCATCACTTTTTGCATTAATTGAGTTCAAATCACCAGGTAATTACAGTTTATCTGCATCCCTTAATACCAATCCTCCCCCACCCTCCGTAAGAAAATGTTAAATTGCTCCTTTTAGCTGGATCTGTCAGTATCTTTTGGATAGAAGTCCACCACTTTGCATGTGTTACTGCTTTTTCTCTTCTGACAAGTCAGTCCATCTCTCATACGACCACTGCGGCTTGTTTTCCAGTGGGAGCCGGAGAAGCGGCCAATTTTGCAGCTTATGCTTTTGCACCTGCCACCTTGGTCACCCCACTGGGTGCTCTGAGTGTTCTCATAAGGTACGTGAGAAATGAACTTGGCTTTTTTTTTTTTAAGATTTTATTTATTTATTTATCAGAGTGGGAGCAAGAGCGAGAGAGCGCACACAAGCGGGGGGCGGGGGGGGGCGGCAGGCAGAGGGAGAAGCAGGCTCCCCGCCGAGCAGGGAGCCCGATGCGGGACTCGATCCCGGGACCCTGGGATCATGACCTGAGCCAAAGGCAGACACTTAACCAACTGAGCCACCCAGGTGTCCCTGAGCTTGTCTTCTGTAGAGATGCCAGTACCATGATGAATATAAACCACAAGAAATACATTGCTAAGCATATCTTAAAACAAAATATCATAACTCACTTGAGAAGACATAAGAAAGAGCAGTAGAAGTAGGGAATAAATTGTGTTGTTATTTAGAAAACCTACGAGAGTAGGCCTGGTTTCCTGCTAACATAAAGTAATCGTGTGTTATGTTTGTGTTTATTCAAAGAAGTTTCGCAGATTTTTTTCTCTCTTTCTCTCACCTAAACACATTGCCACAGCCCATTCAGTCCTTTCTGTTGTCATAGTGGTTAATGACCATAGTGATCAGAGGACTTTTAAAAGTGTTTGGGTTAAATTTCAACTCTCACTGAAAGTCTTCCATTGTTTGCCAGATAGTTATATTTGGAGACCTTTTAGTTTCTTTTAGTACTGGAAACAGGAATAATTTTTGTGTTCATAAAACACAGGTCTCATTTTTCTGAGTTGTCATTATTATGATCCCAAATGAATGTGTTCAGTGGGCGCATGAACTCTTATAGCTAAGCAACTATATTATTTATTGTATTTTTCTATTCCTTTTATCTCCATTCGTTATCCACCTCTAGTAGAAAGCCTATGACTAGGTCAACCCACTTCTTTTCACCTGCTTTGTAGGACTGTTGTGAGAAGTAAATGAGTCAGTACACACAGAGCTCTAGAACACTGTCTATGCATGGAACCATAACTCTTAGTAGTAGCAGTGTTTTGGCTGAGGCTGCAGTCTTCCCAAGGGGCCGCACGAGGATGACTCTAAGAAGGTGCCAGGTAATGGACCACAGTCTCAGGTGCACCTTAGTATAGGTCATACCCTTGTGGGAGTGCCAGGGCATCAGGGGAAGGAGGCTGGTGTGCAGGAGCTACAGCAGACCTATTTGGTGGAGCAGCAGAATGGCAGAGTCTGGTGTCCATGGTGGTGCCAGTAGAACTTCCTGAGGCCATGGCAACCAAATGGTGGGGACTCTTGAGTAAGTGAAAGTATCAGGGCGGAAGTGGCTGGTAAGGAAATACTTCAATATTTTGATAACCCATATGGTTGTACTTGTGTGTACTAGCTAAATATCAGCCCTGAACAGAGTGATTCTTCTTTAGACATGTAGCTTTCTTTGAAGCTTTCACGAGCGCACACATTCTCAATGAATCATGCCAGTAAGATGTAAAAGGTCTTCCATTTTGTTTGGCTCTGCGGGAAAAGGTGGGGAAACTGAAAATTAATTGAGTGGGACCTACCTCTCTTGGGAAGATGACAAAGGTACAGAATGTCTGTTAAAAGTCTTGATATAAAAGCAAGCAGATTTGATTGACCATTTCTGAGTCTTAAAACGAATCAGGCTTTTCAGCGTCCTGTAGCATATTCAGATAAGTTGATTGGCAACTGGGATAGAGGGGCAGGTATCACAGTGTGACTTCTGAACTGCTATGGAATCCATCGTTAACTGAATGAGAGTGATTTTTTTTTTTTCTTCTCCCAACAGTGCAGTATTGTCTTCCTACTTTCTAAATGAGCACTTGAACATTCATGGGAAAATAGGCTGCATATTAAGTATATTGGGGTCAACTATGATGGTTATCCATGCCCCACAAGAAGAGGAAGTCACCTCTTTGCATGAAATGGAAATGAAATTGAGAGACCCAGGTCTGTGATTCAACCAGAAGAAACACTCAGATTCTGTTCCACTCTCTCTCCTCATCAAATGAATTTGTAATAATACCGTAGACTGCTCCCTTCAAGCCTCATTATGGGTTGCGTGATACAGTTAAGGTTTGACTGGATTACAAGTCTTCTGTAAAGGTGACACAATGTTCTGTTCCGGCCATGCTTGCTCTCTACACACTGAAAAGAGATGGGGATAGGAGGGGCAAAAGGCATATACTCCAACCCCAACTTTGGCCACTTTCCCCCTCCGAAAATAAAAAGTCAGTCAGATGATACCTGCCATACCTCATAGTGTTATTTGTGAGATTCAAAGGATATGTTTGTGAAGGTCCATTGTAAAATGTCGAGAGCCACGCAGCAAAATGCCGTCTTGTTTTTGTTGTTTTAATTTAATCTCACTTCCCTTTCTGAAACACCTACACTCCTAAACTCATGGCTAACAAGATTTCACAGGAGATATGGTCCTATTAGCATTTTCTGAAGTTGAATTCTTTTCTCTTCCAAACAGGATTTATCTCCTTTGCTGTGATCATAATTGTGATCTCGTTGGTGCTGATTTTGATCGTGGCTCCCAAGAAGGGACAGACCAATATATTGGTCTACATTTCAATCTGTTCATTAATTGGAGCATTTTCAGTTTCTTCTGTCAAGGGCCTGGGAATTGCCATTAAGGAACTATTGGAATGGAAACCAGTTTACAAGCATCCCCTGGTCTTCGTTTTGCTGGCTGTACTCGTGCTCTCAGTGACGACACAGATTAACTATCTCAACAAGGCACTGGACACCTTTAATACATCTCTTGTGACTCCCATTTATTATGTGCTCTTCACGTCCATGGTAGTAACTTGCTCCGCCATCTTATTCCAAGAATGGTATGGCATGAAAGCTGGAGATATCATCGGGACCCTGAGTGGGTTCTTCACCATTATCAATGGCATCTTCCTTCTACACGCATTTAAGCATACTGACATTACCTGGAGTGACCTGACATCCACTACTCAGAAAGAAGTCCTCTCTCTGAATGGTGGTGAAAACAAATATGTCTTACTAGAGAATACAGAATGTTCAACCCCAGGACTCAGTGATGACATTACCTTGTTTAGCAGGACTGATGATCAAAGTCTCTAGAAACCCTAAACTTAAACCACATAAGACACTTGGAAAGGGTAAGAAAGGTCTGATTTTTTTTTTGAAGAACTGTTAGGGGGGAAAAAAAAGGCCTTCCTTTGGGCCATCAAATTTGAAAATCAAGGTTTGGATCCTCCTCCAGAAGACTTCTACTGTTTGTCATTTCTACAAACTTGAAATATTCTCTAAGCACAAAAGAAGTCAAAGAGTTATAGGAGTCTCCAAGTAATATCTTCTGGTCACAATGTATTTGTCTCTGCCAAGTGGCTCTTCATTTCTTTGGCTGCTGTTCTTAGTAATTCATAGATAAACTTAACTATGTGCTGATAAGCAGAGTATCAATCATCATTCCCTGATGAGTCATAGTTTCAAATTATTAAACCTGAGAAGCGAGATTACTGGTGCTTCCCCCCCACCCTCTATAACTTCCTTCTTTCTAAACTAGATAGCTAAAGAGTGGAGTGTTAAAGAAAAAATAGGCCTGCCTTGGAAATTTGCTCCTTGGTGGGCTAGAATGCATAAGACACACAGCCCATGAAGGGCTTATGGATTGTAATTTATTGCCACATCAGAAAAATGTATTAACAATTCAAAAGGGGAGAATGGAGAAAGGAGAGAAATACTTAAATGAAATACAGTGTTTTTTCTTTTCACACACACACACACACACACACAAATACAAATGATTACATTCAAGGCTTCTTTTAACTCAAACCTGAAAAATGTAAGACAAGCTTGAGTTTCTGGAGAAGTCCAAGTGATTTCAGCTTTAGAGTTCCTTATACTCACTTTGTCCCTTTCTCTGTTATCCCAAAGGTCATTTTTCCTGTTGACAGACTTTTGTAAAAGTAACTGGTACATTACTTTAGGATTATATGGTACACCTCAATTTTTCTCAAATATCTAATCCCCAAAGGGTAAGTTTTCCACAGACTGTTTGGAAATAATTAGAAAAATCTTTGCAAAATCCTGAATGAGTTACCGTAATTGTTCTCTTGAAATTTGGCACTTTCACCATTATTAAGGAAATTATAGTTAGTCACTAACCTTTTTTAAAAATATACATATCCAGGGCGCCTGGGTGGCTCAGTTGGTTGGGCGACTGCCTTCGGCTCAGGTCATGTTCCTGGAGTCCCGGGATCGAGTCCTGCATCGGGCTCCCTGCTCAGCAGGGAGTCTGCTTCTCCCTCTGACCCTCCTCCCTCTCATGCTCTCTGTCTCTCATTCTCTCTCTCAAATAAATAAATAAAATCTTTAAAAATATATATATATATACATATCCTACCACAATAAGTAGTAGGTTTTTCTTTTTCTGTTGAATTTCATCCTGACCATATTTTCCATACATTTTACTGAGAAGTGTTTTGGGGGAATAGGAAGGGGAGTGAACTTCCCAGAAAACAAAATATTGAAACCTCGGGGACTACTACAGGAAAATACCTTTTGCATATTATGACCTCTATACAATTTTCCTGTCTCCAAGCGCACAGCAGGAATAACATTTTTGGTGGGCTTTCATGTTTATGGACAGATATCACTCACTGATTTCATGAGAAAGAAATTACCTATTTCCAGACTAAACTTATTTCTGTCAAAAGTCCTAACCAAAAAGTTATGACATTAAGACAAAACAAAACAAAACAAAACAAAACAACCTTCCAGTTGATTCGATTTTTTTCTGTTCCAACATCACATGTTATTAGTTTTGTTTGTTTGTAATCAAGCTCAAGTCTGTCCTGGGTAGTAATAGTAAATTCTCTTACCAAGAATTCTATTCAACTGACTTTAGCATTTCCCAGTTCTGTGGAGCTCTGACTGATGTTCCCAGGGAAGTCCTGAGGTGACCATGACGTTGGAAAGGGCTGTCAATGTCTCTTCAGCACAGGTCAGTGTTGAGTGCACCTCAGTGCGTTCCTATTTTTGAAAATTGATAATCCATGGAAGATACATGGGTTGATACCTCAGGTCAAGTACGTGTTTACTCTGTTGATTGCTGTTTCACTTTAATTGTATATCAGATGTATAAGCTATGAACACAAGTTTGTAGGAGAAGTATTTTCTGAAAAGGTAGCGTTAAAAATGGTTGAAATTCTTTTAAAGGTTTTCTTTCCTATCGAAAAACTCTACTGATTTCTCCAGGACACGTTCTTAGTGAGGAAATTAAGGGCATCCAGCCTGAGGCGGTGGTGGTTCTCCACTCTAGTGAGAGTCAGTGTCAGGTATTTCCTAAATGTCACCTGTTACAAAGCTTTGCCCTTGGTATATTGCGCCCAGGCTAAAGGTTCAAGGAACACAAGAACTCATGGGCGTCCTGGATTGGAAAATGAACTGGTGTTGACATATATGCCTAGGAGAAAGGCTGAGAAAGATTTAACAAGTTGAAACATGTTGGAGAAACAATGAAATCTTTTTAAAACTCTAAAAATCCCTGGTGGGTATATGCATTGAAAAACCAAAATGTTATTGTAAACCTAAAACTAATAATAATTTTTCCCAAATAGGAAGATACTGTCTAAGAAGGAATAAAATGCTGGATCCCTGTATTCAGACTAACTATGTTAGTCTTAACTGGTAGTTTCATATAGGTATATATTTTAACATATATCTTTATCTCACCTACGTATCTTAAGATTTATTATGTGGATGTCTGCACATGGGTCATGAGGGATTACAAAGCTGTCTTCACACAGCCAGATTGAAAGTTTTCCCAAATTCTGTAAATATAAGAGTTTCATCTTATTTTTTGACATAATTTTATTGTAGGTCAATGGTTAAGAACTTTATTTTTAGGTGCACCTGGGTGGCTCAGATGGTTAAGTGTCTGCCTTCGGCTCGGGGTGTGATCCCAGGGTCCTGGGATCGAGCCCCACATCGGGCTCCTGGCTCAGCGGGGAGCCTGCTTCTCCCTCTCCCTCTGCCTCTCTCCCTGCTCATGCTCTCTCTCTCTGTATCTCTCTCTCTCTGTATCTCTCTCTCTGTATCTCTGTGTCTCAAATGAATAAATAAAACCTTAAAAAAAAAACTTTATTTTTAGTTCAGATTGCAGAGAGTATTCATAAAACTCTTTAGATTTAGCAGCATGAAGTTAACACCTTTGTTTTAAGGGCACTAAATGAAATACATGGAAAGCACCCCACATCGGGCCTGATGTATGAGTCATTTAATAGAATTTAGTTCTCTTTGAATCGACATTTTGATTCTTACTGTCTTATTACTAGATAGTTAAGGACAATTAGTTGCCAATTTTCATACATTCTTCATCTTTTCTTAAGTTGTGTCACATTAGCTTGTTTTAAATAATCCAAGTGAAAATGAATTCCATCATTATAACTATCTCAACACCAAAATGAGTCCAACAAAAATATTTTTTCTTAAAGCCCATAAAACTGAACTAAATGCAATCTTCACATTCTAACAAAACTTTGTGGAAAAGTAATTTGTATGAATATATATGAAATGTTCCCAAATATTTGGAATAAGCTCTATAGTCGTGAAATTTTCTATTTTTCAAATGTTTATACGTACTTACTGTTCATTTTAGAAAGTTTATGAATTTTAAATTAATGTTTCTGTATATTTTTCATTTGCAATAAAATGTGGTTTAGTTATGCTTGCTGGAGTTCAATTTTTAGTTTATTGAAGTTAAGTATATGTAATGGCAAAAATATCCCCATTTAGATTGGAGATTTTTTTTTTTTTTTTTAAGTTTTGAGGTTAAAAACAGAATCTGCACTTAGGTTAATTTTGCTCTATCATTTTCCTTGAAATTGAAATTTGTTTTTTAGAAGAAGGCTCTCTCCACAAAACCATTTCCGTATAATTGATTTGGCACCTAAACCAAAGGTAGGAGAAACTGTCTTATCTTTAAATAATTGCATTGAACAAGACAGGTTTTCAAAGCAGTCAGTATAATGAAATCTCTCAGTTCAGAAATTTGAAAGGAGAAAGCATTATAAAAATACTTGGTAGCATTGCATTATATTAAGTTCACATTTGCAAACTCAGCAAATTGAAGAAGCAGAGGAAAAGGGAGAAAGCATTATAAAAATATTTGGTAGCATTGCGTTACATTAAAATTTACATTTACAAACCCTCAGCAAATTTCCTTCTAGCCCCTCTGGAACGAAATATTCATTTCATGGGGGCACCTGGCTGGCTCAGTTTCTTGATCTCTGTGTCATGAGTTTGAGCCCCAGGCTAGGGTAGAGTTTACTTAAACAACAACAACAAAAAAACTTTGCTTCATGTATTGACCACATCACTAAGACTTTATCAATTTTCCCTATTTTGATTTGAGCTCATGTTTGAGACCAACCCTCTCAGTTGTCTCGATGGAAATAAATTGTCTAGGATATAAAAGGCCTCTTTCTTATGGTATCCCATGGCCCCTCTTCCCACCATTGTATAAATAAAGAAAGAATACACAATTCCTTAAATCACATAGTTACTTAGGACCAAAACACAAGCTTGCCAACACCCTGGACTACTCGATCCACTGAATGTAAGCATCTCTAAGGAAGGCTTGGTGGAGTTGGCAATGTGTAGAAACCGCACATCTCAGCAGAGTGTTCATCAAATGTTCATCAAACATTACAGCACCCTGGCTTCAGTTTATAGGAAGCCTCTTAGAGGTAAGCATAGGTTACCAAGAGTCTTAAATTTTATAACACCGAGCGACATATTTTTCCCAACTGAAAGCTCTGATTGGTTACAAAAAACAGCAAAAAGCCTTTTGAGAGCACTGGCTGCCTGAATCACCCTTTTACCCCTTCGTCACAAATCATGAAAAACCTTTCTCCGGGAGGGAAAAATGAATCTCTATAAATGCCCTTGGTATAGGAGAAAACCTTTGCGTTAGAAGGCATTTTAGTTTTTATATGTAGAACTTCCCCCAGGGCTGAGGGGAGTAGAACCTCTGCAGACCAAGCTCACCTGCCCTCAGAAGCCAAGTCGTCACACCAGTGTTCTGTCCTGGGACACTCATAAGACCGTGTGGACCTCCCTTCCCACCAGCCATGTGTAGGCCCCAGCAATGGACAGGGCTGGTAGTAGAGATAAAGAAGCCATGTCTGAGTGCATGTCCCCAGAATTTGCTCCCATTTTCTGCTTTTGTGATCCAGCCAGTAACTCCTGACTGCCAGGAAAGAGCATCCACTCAGTCTGGCTGGATGGCTAGTGAACTGTTTTTCGAATACCTTCCCCAGGGACTCATGGACCATAGAAAGCCAACCCAGGGCCCTAGTCTCTATGGAGAAAGCCTCTGGGTCCTAGAATGGATCCTGGGTAATGACGTGGGGCTACACCTTGAGTTCATTGTACCTCCAGACAGTACACTCAAGGACATCGAAGGCCAATAAAACAGATTGTTTCATAGACCAGGAATGCACAAAATCGTCCTCTGACTCAGGAGGTCTCCCTGTCTCTCAATTAGCTTTGGTCTTTGTTTTCACCATCAACATCTCATCATACTACCAGAAAAGTTTTAAATAAAATACATTTGCATAAAAGAGCTCTCTCTTCTCCTTAACTCATGGAACTAGAAAGCTGGGTTATAATGGGCAAGGCTTGAGGAAACAGAAAAATTCCTATCCATAGAATTAGGTTTTATTTACCCGTTACCTTACTTGAACTTAATTCCTTCTGAGTAGTCTTGCATGCACAGAAAAAGAGGACAAATCTTTCTACCAGTTTGGAGTCTGCTTTTAGACTTTGTAATGCAGCGATTCAATCTTCTCAGCAAGCACTGAGCTAGACACGCAGCAAAGGGAAGCTGTCAGATCAAGTTTACATGGGCAGAAAGAAGAACCACCATCAACAGCGCCATGATGTCTTACTGTGGGAACCAAACCGGTTTAGAATCAGACAGACTTAAGGAACTCAGGGCAGTTGGAGTTACACAGAGCAGGTCCACTTACGGGGAGGTGCCTGCTGATTGAAGATTAGCCCGCAGCCAAAGGAAAAATAAAAAGCGTGGAGGAACTGGTCAAACAAGCTCAAGTGTTCCTTATTTGCTGTGCAGCCCAGTGCGGACTAGCCGGGGTGGAGCCTGATCTACTTCCACGGCATCGGAATAATTTCCAGGCCAGCAGAGTAAAGGTCAGCCCACTGCCACCAAACACATTTGTGGGCCCAGTGGCTCTGAAAGGCCCTAACTCCGGAATCATCAAGAGACATCAAGGATGAGCGCTCATATCTGTAGCCACAGAGAAACACGTTCAATTTCGTTCCCAAGCAAGGGAGGAAGGGAGGCTGACCAACCAACTCCTTTCTAAAATATATGAACCTCTGGCTCTTTCCTCGGGTTTCATGGACTTCTGCATGTTGTGTGGCTCCCCCGATGAGAGATACAGAGGAGAACCCCACCCGTTTCTCTGCGCCTTTAAATTCTCCTCCAGAGACCAGACAGTATTGACATCAAGAGGGGAGATGCTGCAAGCTCCCCACCGCTGGGCTTTTGGCTCTTCGTAAAAAGGCACTGCGTTTCCTTCACTCTCCTTAGCCTTGATTGCATAGCCATCCTGGCAGCTGACCCAGGGAGAGGGTGGGCAGGTTATCTAAAGCCTGTAGGTGTCGAGTTAGCAAGGGGACAGCCTGTTAAATAGCTGTTCGTCATCAGGCATGGATGGGCCATGTTTCTCTCATTGTTCCGCCTTTTAAAAAACTTCATAAGGAGGTTTGACTCAGAGTAAACATATCTATACATACATAAAGTATTTTATCTAGTGCAATGATTTTTGGTCCTGGCCTGCATAATTACTTACACTGAGGAAGCTTTTAAAAATTACCATGCCTGGGCCCAACCCCAGACCAATTAAATAAAACTCCTGAGGGTGGACACAGGGAGCAGCATCTGTTAAAAGCTCCCCAGGTGGTTTTAATAAGCAGCCAGGTCTGAGAACCATTTAGATCTAAATCTAAGATTCCACCTATTATAAGTCATGTCCCAATTTCAGCATTGTTTTTTTAAAAAGTGCTGAAATACACACATATTCTATGGTTGTTTTCAATGTCTTAGGCAGATTTCAACAATCTCTGCAATAAGGTAGATAATCTGTACCTAAGTAGAAGTACATAGTACAATACTTGCCAACAAGAGTCAGCAGAGATGTATCATTTAGGAATGGGTTGGTTTCAGGTAATTGAACATTGGACTAATATTGGCTTAAAGAAATAGGGGTTCATTTGTATCATATAACAAGAAGTCTGGAAGTGGGCAGTTCAGAGTTGGAGCGATGGCTCCATAAGCCTAGAAGGGACCCAGGCTTTTCTTTCTGCTCCCTAGATAGGATTGCCAGATTTAACAACAACAAAAATGCAAGGCAAGCCGTTGAATTTGAATTTCAGAAAAACGACAAATAAATTTAGTATAAATATATCACATGAAATATTTGGAAATACTTACTGGAATAGTCTGACTTCATTTGTGATGTTTGCTGACAGCTTTCAAGCCCCCTTCCTCCCCTTTCCTTTATCCCCCCCCCCCACACCTGAGCGAGCTGATAAGACAGGCTGACTGCCCCCTCCCTTGGTACCAGCTGCAAGTTCAAACCGCGCACCGCCAAGCCCTTCAGCTCAGCCCCACCCCCATCACCCTGAAACTCCAAGGGAGTTGCCCCATTCTGCTCTCTCAAGCTAGTTTTGGATCTGTTGGGGATGTCCCAGCAGATGTCCCCAGCAACCCTCATTATGTGAGTCATAAACCTTTCATACCTTCTTGGTATGTGTGTGGTGTCAACGGTCTCTACATCTGAACCCAATTTGGGATAGGGGGTCCACCCATTTCTGGGGCTGACCATAACAAGAGCGGTAACTGCAACACTTAGACTAAAAAAATTATTTGTTGTTTATCTGAAATTTAAATTTCACTGGACACCCTATATTTTATCGGGCAACCCTAGCTACGGGCCCTTATCTTCATGCCTGTTTCCTCAGAGTCACAGACGGGCTCTATACCTTCGAGTCTCAAAGCCATGCTCCAACAGGAAGAGGCAAAAAAGTTTGCTTTCTGATGAGTCTTGGCTTTTTATTTGGGAAGGGAAGTTCTCCTCTGGTGCTTCTGGCTGCATCTCATTATGTGAAACTTGCTGGTGTAAGTATACTCGCTGCAAGAGAGCCTCGGAGGCGGAGGCTTTAACGTTCGTTCGTAGCAGGAAGAATAAAGGGTGGTAGCTGACTTTTGGAAGATAAACCCACAGCACTCCCAGGAAGTTGCCTGTTGCCATATGTAATGGGTTTATTTTCAAAATATCTTTACTTATCCATAAGTCAATTTCCCTCTCTCTGAATCCTGTTAGCCTGTAGGGTATGGGGACCCAAATGTCACCTGGGAGAAGGATATGATCCAAGAACTTGCAGCTTTGACATCAGCTAGGAGCTTTTAAAAATGCAAAACCTGAGGTCCCACCTGGGACCTACTGAATCAGAAACCTGCATTTTAAACAAAGTCTCCAAGCGATTGTATATAGATTAAAGTTTCAGAAGAACAGAGAAGAAAGCTGAAAAAGTGAAAAACATTTTCTGAGCGATTCTCAGTCCCCATGAGATGTGGATGGGACCCAGAAGCTTCCATATATGTTCAAGATGGGACTCATGAAGCAACTGAATTAAGAACCAGAAATGCGGGGCTCCTGGGTGACTGAGTCGTTAAGCGTCTGCCTTCTGCTCACGTCATGATCCCAGGGTTCTGGGATCGAGCCCCACATCGGGCTCCCTGCTCCGCGGGAAGCCTGCTTCTCCCTCTCCCACTCCCCCTGCTTGTGTTCCCTCTCTCGCTGTGTCTCTCTCTGTCAAATAAATAAATAAAATCTTAAAAAAAAAAAAAAACCAGAAATGCTGTCATGGCGAGACGACCGGCAGCCTCTGCTACCAGACCAGCCGTCCAGGCCAAGGGGCAAGTGGTGGAGGCTGAGAGGGGCCCTCAGTGCCAGAAAGGGACTGGGGTGAGGTCGAGTCAGCCAGGGAGGGCTTCGAGGCCCTGATCAAGGCAGGAGAGACCCACCCAGCCAGCCACCAGCCGGGTCTGCAAATGCCAGCAGGGTGAGCAGCAAGCAGGCAGATAAGAACTACTGTTGAGACCAGAGGTGCCAGGGGACACTGCTCCAATCCAAACAGCCCTCGCATTCACCTCCCCACCTCAAGGTCACCTTCCGGGGGCCGAGAGCCGCAGTCTGCATCAGAAGGGCTGGGCTGGTGACCGGCCGTCGGTCCATTCTGATTGGTCTGTGCCTGGCCAAATCAGTTGTGAAATGTTTTGAATATCGCCCCTGGATAAAACCACCCCTCTCCCTTCTCTACCCAGATACTACCTTGGCAGAACCAGAGGGAGGGAAAGGCAAAATCTGAGTGACTACCCTCTTCCCTTACAAGGAATGTTTTCATGTGTGTAGCGGGCTGAAGCTACGAGATTAGGTGAAATTGCATTTTCCCAGCATTCCCCAGCATGTGGGGGAACAGGAGGAAAGTAGGAGAGGTACAGACAAAATAAAGTCGCTACAGGTTGTCTGCCTCTGGCGTATGTAGGCTGAGGAAATTTCCATCCCTGCCGTGGACGTAAAGATCATCGACTTCCTCTATTAAGTATTTAGCTATCTATATGGATTTATATTTTTCTGTAATTTATGCAGGTGTCTTTTTTTCTAATAATCGGATGCCAATCCCTAACATAATGTATTTTTCTCTACCTAAGGAGGGAGAGGGAGATACAGAAAATGATGTGCAAGTCAAGTGCTTCTGGAAAAGAACAAAAGAAGACCCGGTGAGGGCGCCTGGGTGGCTCAGTTGGTTAAGCGACTGCCTTCGGCTCAGGTCATGATCCTGGAGTCCCTGGATCGAGTCCCGCATCGGGCTCCCTGCTCGGCGGGGAGTCTGCTTCTCCCTCTCCCACTCCCCGTTTGTGTTCCCTCTCTCGCTGTGTCTTTCTCTGTCAAATAAATAAAATCTTTAAAATAAATAAAATAAATAAAATAAATTTAAAAAAAAAGAAGACCCGGTGATTACCTGAGGTGATACAGTACGACCAGTTGTGTGGGAATGTTACTGAAAGCCAAGTTCGCTGCCCGTGGCAGGAAAGGGCAATACTCAAAAGACAAGTTTTGATCAGAAAGGAATTTAAGCTTTGTTCAGGAGGCCGGCCACCTGGGGAGGAGGCCGACTCTTATCCAGAAGCCAAGTCAGAGGTTTCTGCCTGGCGCAGAGAATTTTAAAGGGGGTTAATCAGTTAAGGGAGTACAGTGGTCTGTGACATTTCTTGATTCCATGCTGACTTGATGACGCTAACTCCAGAGTTATCCTGGTGCTCGGAGGTTGAAGGTCTGGGTCCTCAGTATCAGGGATTGTGCAAGAGTGCTCTGATCTTTCTGCAAAGGAGGACGAGGTCTACAGATAGGCAAAAGGAGGTCAGTAAAGTCATTTGTGTGACCTGAAAAATGAAAAACATTTTGCTAGAAGATTGCTGGGCTAATCAGAAAGCCGAGGTGGCTTAAACAGACCTGCTGGCCTCTGTGGCCTGGGAATGTTCTGGTCCTTTATCCCCCAAGGCCAGTGGTCCACAAATCGCAAAGAAAGTAAATTAGTTCTGTTACAGATCAAGGACCTTAAGTCATCAAGCAAGGAGTGTGCTAACTTGAAACAAGTGAACCCTTAAGACCAGCTCTGGGGCTGTTATAGAAAAGCAATGGATTAGCCCAGAATCCCAAGAGAAGAGCTGCTTATCAGACTAATCTCCATCTCTGGGAGATGAAGCTTCTGGATAAGCAAAATACTCTTTTTTCATTGGGTCATTCCATGAATATTTTATTAGCTTAACTCTGTGCTGGACCCTGTTCTAGGACCTGGGTATCCGCAGGGAACAAAACAGACAAAAATACCTGACTTCACACCTGTTACAGTTGCAGAGGGGAGAGGGACAGACAATAGATTAATTAAATAAGTAGAAATATATGACTTGTTATATAGTGTTAAGAGCAATAGAGAACAATTATACAGAAAAGGGAAACAGGCAATGTCCATGGTGGGCTTACAATTTCAAATAGGATGATTAGGGAAAGCCTTAAGGAGAGAGTAGCATTTGAGCAAGAATCCGGAGGACCTGAGGAGGGAAGCCAGGTAGACATCCAGGGGAAGCAGGAACAAGAACAGCAGGTGCAAAGGCCCTGAGATGAGCAGAGCCCTGGGCTGTGCAAGGGGCTGCACAGGAGAAGGGGAGTGTGGCAGGAGGTGGGGTCAGTGAGTGACAGAAGGAAGCAGCATGCTGCTCCAATCCAAGCAGCTTCTTCACCTACACTTGCAGCCCTCCCCGACGGCTTAACATAGCCGAAGTCATCAAACCCCGCTTCCACTTGCCCTAAAGGAAAGCATCTGCATGGGCTTTTCAGCTTCTTCTTAAGATCCTCATATATTGCTAAAGCTCTCTCTTTAATTATGAGAAAGCTTCCTCCAGATCATTTCAAAACGTTCAAGTGCTGGAGAAGACTGAAGCCAGCCAAGTGGCACTTAGTACAGACAAATTCCCCAATTTACTAATCATGTATGAGCTAATCTACATTAACGAGACATGGACCATAGCTGAACAGCTCCAAGTGGTTCCTCGAAAAGATAGCAGACCACATGTTAAATGGCCAGAAAGCAAGAGAGTAATTAGGAAGAGTAGAGCCGTGGATATTTGTTGATAATCATTCCAGCATCTGTTACTCCCCCTTCCCTGCCCTGCCCTCTCCAGAGCTCACAGCTCCTATTTCCACGTGGTGGCAGGTAAATAGAGTCCATCCCTGGCTCTTGTGGGAACATGTGACCAAGGCTGAGCCAGTCAGAGCACTCCACGCCTCGAGCCGCAGCTGTGTGTTCAAGGAGGCGCGTGGCTCTGATCCAGCGAGAGAGAATATCGGGACTCGGGTACAAATGCGGGCACGAAGATGTCTTCTCCCTTCAGATGCTCTGAGGTGTCAAGGTGAGGTACGTGGCTACAGCAGCCACTTTTCACCTGGGGGTGGGGAGACAGCCTAGGGACCAAGAAAGGGAGCTAGAACTATGATAACACGGTGAATTTCCGCACCCCTGGACCAGTCATTCAGTCCAATAACTCCTGATTCAACCTCAGCACTATTGACTTGGGGCTGGATAATCCTTTGTGAGGGAATGTGCTGTGCACTGTAGGGTGTTTAGCAGCATCACTGGTCTCTAGACACTAGATGCCCATAGCACCTCCCTACCAGTGGTGATGGTCAAAAATGCCTGTCTTCTGGGGATTGGGCAACCCCCGCCCCCTGCCCAACACCGCTCTTGTTTTGGAAGTAGAATGGAGCCATCCTGGCCTCCAGAGAGATTTGATTCATTCACTTCTCTCCCTCCAGCTCTGCAGGAAAAGAGAGCCTGAAATGCTCATCTGGAGTTGGACCGCACGCAGGTTGGAGGGGCTGGTTGCTATCCAGCCCCCCTTTCTGCTGCCAAATATGGGAGCAGTTGAGACTCCACTCATCACACCCCCATCATGCTCATCATAGGAGTAGAAGGCGGGTGAAAGAGAGGTCATGCAAACCAGAACTGAGGACCAGCCCTGGCAATGTCTGGGGAGGGGGACAGAGATGGCTCTGAGGATGGAAAGTGCCTGGATGGATTTGCACATTGGGGAATCTGCCCACAGCACTGGCCCAACTAAATCCTCAAGAGGCTTCTGTTAAAGCAACGATAAGCAGCTGGTCAGTGGTGTGTGGTCCAGATTCAGAAACTCTGTTCAAAACAGAGGTTCTTAATTTTTTTATGCTAGAGATCACTTTGGAAGTCTGGTGAAGCCTTTATACTCCTCCTCGGAATAAGGTCTTTAAGTGCAAAAAATAAAAATAAATGAAGCTAATAAGGTAACCCATTGTATTGGACAAGCTACCAAAATATTTTGAAAACACATGTGTGCCTTAGTAATATGTCTTTTTTTAAAAAGATTTTATTTATTTATTTATTTGACAGAGAGAGCGCGCACAAGCAGGGGGAGCAGCAGAGGGAGAGGGAGAAGCAGGCTTCCTGCCGAGCAGGGAGCCTGATGGGGGACTCGATCCCAGGACCCTGGGATCATGACCTGAGCCGAAGGCAGACGCTTAACCCACTGAGCCACCCAGGCGCCCCAGTAATATGTCTTTTTTATTGAGTTAAATGAAAAGATCTAGTGGCAGTTCTAAAAGCTTCATGTCTTTGAAGTAGTGATGAATGTAAATTCTCTCCTAACAAAACTGAAACAACTTTCATATGATATGAAAATAACAGTTTTCCACATTGTAAGAAAGTCACAGAAACTGCTAATATAAAGTACTGGATTTTGTTGTCATTTTGTTTTGCTTACATTTGGAATTAGAGGAAGTGCTACATTTTATTTATTTATTTTTTCAAATATCTTACAGTTCTGTTTGTCAACTATACTTCACTAAAGCTGGAAAGAAAAAAAAGATCAGTGGTTGCCAGGGGTTGAGGAGGGAGGGAAGAATGATAGAGATGGAGCGCAGAGGACTTTTAGGGCAATGGAAATATTGGTTTTGATACGATAATGGTGGATAAACTGACAAAAGCACGCACCAAGCGTGGACCCCGATGTAAACTGTGGACTTTGGGTGACGAAGACGTGTCAGTGTGGGCTCATCCACTATCACAAATGTGCCACTGCTGGGGGGACGTCGACGTGGGGGAAGCCGTGGTGTGTGGGGGCGTGGGCGACAGGGGATCTCCCTGTACCTTCTGCTCAGTTTTGTTGTGAACCTCAAACTGCTCTACAAAATAAAGTTTATGTTTTTAAAAAATGCTACCTATACTAAAAAAAGAAAGAATATTACACTTCCTACACGGAGTGTCGGGCAGTGTATTTACCCTGGCCAGGTGTGAATGTGTGTCTGCGTATGGACGCTTCCCTGTTTAACTTCCCAGTCTTCCACAATGGAACTGGAGCGGTTCTTCTCTGGGCGTGGCTCAGGGCCATGGCTCCACCCTGGTCTACACTCTTCTTGTCTCGTTGCATCACTGGCTGATGCTCTTCTGTTACACATTCTCTTTTGCATTCCATACCATTTATGTGGGATTTTCCCACCAATGCAGCCATCACCCAGATAAGAACTCCTTGATTCTCCCATTTATCCAGGTTGCTATGAAGTTTAGTGTCCGTAGCCCAGGGGTTAGGGGAGGTTCTTTCCATCCTCAAAATCAAGTTCAATCCTCAGTGTAGCAGTTGTACCACTGTAGATGACCAAAGCTTTTCCCAAGATTCACACAAGTTCCCTGGGGGCTTATATGCTTAGTTTCTTCTGTCCCGTGGTTTCTTCTTCTTCCCAGGTGCTGCCCTGCACCATGTAGAACCAGGTGTGATGTACACACTATGCTCTTCCCACACACACAATAAAATCCACTCAAACACAGCATTCATGAGCCCAGTTGACTTTAAGGAATGTCTGGGGTCACAGGGGTGGGACAACACAAGATAACAGACGTTCCTGCTCTCCCAAGTCTCTCACTGCCATCAGGCAGCGTCCTCGCTCCAGCTCTTTTATCTGCTTCTCTCATCTCCTGCCCGTCTCCAGTTTTTCTCCAGGTCAAGCCATGCATTTGTCTCTGATGCCTACCCCCAAACTTATTTAGTCAAACCTATCACATTTCTTATCAAATCATGAGCTTTCATTTAATAAGACCCCACTCCCTGGAAAGAAATTAGAGAGACAAATAGCCATGTGGGGTGTGTGTGTGTGTGCGTGTGTGTGTTCATCCCACACATGATGAGAAACTCAGATCTTTCATAATATCTCCAGATCCAAGTTCTTTCTTCTATCAAATTCCCCTTCTCTGCATTACATCTCTAATATTTTGTCTTTTGTATTGCCCCAAATCATTTTGATCCTCTCAAATACTACTTATTTTTGGTTGTGCATGGAGCATACTGCTATGCGGACAACAAAGAGTGCAGGAAAGAGATTATACTGCAACAGCGCTCAACAAACAAAAGTAAATATGTGACATCCTTGCTCATAAAAATCCTTTGGCCCTTGTAATGAGCAAGACGATTCCAAATACCATTGAGGACGTGAAGCAACTGGAATGTTCACACACTGCTGCTGGTTGTGTCCTTGGTAATGTCCACTTAGAACAGTGCTTGGCACTACTTACAAAAGCTGAACACACACATAGTTTTTGGCCCTGCAATTCCACTCCTAAGCATATACATAACAGAGATACATTCATATTTTCACCATTAGACATGTAGAACGATGTTCATAGCAGCACCAACCCTAATAGCCAAAAACCAGAAACAACCCAAATGTCCATAAAGAGTAGAACAGATAAATAATCTGTGGTGTAATTATACAATGGATGACTATACAGACATAGAATTGATGAAATACAACTACATACAACATGGATGGATTAGACAAACATATTAAGTGAAAGAAACCAGGCATGAAAGAGAACATACCATTGGATTTCACTTATATAAAGTTCAAAAAAGCCCACACTAATCCATGGTGTAGGAAATCAGGATATTGATTACTATTGGATTAATGACTTGAATAGGAAATGAGAATGGATTCTGAAATTCTGGAATGTACCATTTCTGAATCTGAGTGCTAGTTACACAGATTTACTCACTTTATGAAAACTAAGCTATCTACACGTGATTGGATACCTTATTATGTGAGCAAAGTGTTAGCAGCAGACCTTACTCTTTTTCCTCCAGACCTAGATCTGCCTGGGAGGATTTTAGGCTTACCTTTCCCAGCACTTGAATAGCACAGTCCCTTGAATATGTCCCAAGATAAATTGGGAATGCTCGGTCCCAGGGCCAGACATGTGTTGGTACAGTGAAAATCTCTGATCTGTTAGACAGCACGTGAGCTGGGAGACCTGTGAGTTGTTAGCCTACGTGACAGGTAGAAAACCAAGAGAGAAGCTTCTTTGTTTAACGATGACCTCCAGAGGGCGCCTGGGTGGCTCAGTCGTTAAGCGTCTGCCTTCAGCTCAGGTCAGGATCCCAGGACCTGGGATCAAGTCCCACATCGGGCTCCCTGCTCCGCGGGAAGCCTGCTTCTCCCTCTCCCACTCCCCCTGCTTGTGTTCCCTCTCTCGCTGTGTCTCTCTTGTCAAATAAATAAAATCTTTAAAAATAAAATAAAATAAAGATGACCTCCACATACTACGGCCTCATCACCAGCAATCAAATACACACACTCTCTAGGTGGGTGAGGGGGGACCCAAGCAGCTATGCACATGGACAATTGGGAGGCTTCATTGAAACTGAAGGGCTGTGCATGTTTTTTCCTGTCCTGAATCTCTCTGAAGAGCTGAGCAAACATACTGCTGGACCAAATGCTATTGCGTCATGTGAGTTTGACCGCCAAACATGTTGTCAATACAGTAGTGGGAACATGCATTGTACTTCAATAAAAAGTTTACTAAAAGGGCGCCTGGGTGGCTCAGTTGGTTAAGCGACTGCCTTCGGCTCAGGTCATGATCCTGGAGTCCCGGGATCGAGTCCCGCATTGGGCTCCCTGCTCAGCGGGGAGTCTGCTTCTCCCTCTGACCCTCCCCCCTCTCATGCTCTCTATCTCATTCTCTCTCTCAAATAAATAAATAAAATCTTTAAAAAAAAAAAGTTTACTAAAGAAAAAAAAATCCTTTGACTATTCTTGCCAAGTGGGTATTTACGCTGAACATAGTCTATGCTTGGCCTCCAAATTCCTTCCATTTTTCTGGGCTTCCCCTCTCTTCTTTGAACCCTTTTCTTCTCTTTTTTAGGGCTCTCACTCACATCCAACCCCTAAACCGTTCATTTCTTATGCAGAGCTCTTTATGGCACTAACTCACCCCAGACTACGTAAGCCATCCACAGAGAACCCCTATCAGTAACTAATACTGAGATCGGTTCCCCCACATAGTCCTTTCCAGGAGACGTTGTGTGACTTCTTTAAGGAAATTTTTCCTTTTCTTTTGTTTTCTTTTTTCAAGAAATTTTTTCTTCTGCTAGACAAAGATGCTGAATCTCTGTCTAAAGACATTCCAAACTCACACGTTATCTGGAGCCTCCGTTACACACGTGATAGCTCCAGTTACTCCTGTTTCTTGGTGTGTTGAACTTTCCACAAGTGTTAAATTACAAGGCAAGAGAGCATGCCTACCACCCCCAACGTATGCTCCTAGATGTGCCAGGGGCTGCCATCTGACCTCTAGCAATGACTTATCCCTGGCCTCATTCTTGATCCGTACTCTGTCTCCCAGCTTTGCACTGATGGCAGAGATTCTGTAGTCGACCCTAACTTTTCAGTTGGTTATAACATCAACCTTCCTCCTGGTCTTGGCTTTTGCTGTTTGATAGTCTCATACCCTCTTGCACTAAACTTTGGCATATCTCACTTGAACTAGGGTCTCAGTAGTAGGAGACCTGTCTCACCTCCCATAGTCATGAGGAAAAGGGTTATGATCGTTTCAGAAACAGCAGAGGGTCTCATACAAATATTTCTGAAACCACCACTCGAAATATCAGAGTTGAACACTCTCGTGCCTGATGCTCATTATTTCAGGGCGTGTTGACCGAGCACCACGGATATTCAGATATGTCATTTTTGCAGTGGGGAAATACGACTTAAAAGTCACAACTACTACCAGCCAGCAGCTTAGATTCTAATGAGAATCATAATGCAGAACCATGATGCAGGGTGGGACGGCATACAAACGCTAGGCTCCCATTGTGAAACCTTATGGTGATAACATCCATACTTTCTGCCACACCCTTCCTCCTGTGGGAATTGTGGAGCACTCACAATGATAAAGATAAATTTCCAATCATTTCTACAAACAATGCATGAGAAACTAAGATTTAATTATGACTCCTGGTTATTTTATCTTGAATTCAAAACCCTGGACTTCAGAAATAATGGAGTTTGAGGTAACATTTGGGTATCTTGTTTTTGCCTCCTCTTGTTCTTAGGGAAAAAAACAAGTCATCTTCTAGAAAGGTCCTGGAGGTACTTTCTACAGCAAAATGAGGCTTCTTACAAAAGCAGACCCATACATACAGAGAATGAATTGATGGTTTCCATAGGGAAGAGGATAGGGGGATGGACAAAATGGGTAAAGGAGAGTGGGAGATACAGGCTTCCAGTTATGGAATAAATAAATCACGGGGATAAAAAGCACAGCATAGGGAATAGAGTCAATGATACTGTACTAGCATTATATGGTGACAGATGGGAGCTACATTGTGAGCACAGCGTAACACACAGAGATATTGAATCACTATGTTGTACATCTGAAACTAATATGACATTGTATGTGGTATCAAAAAAAATTTTTTAAGAATTTAACTTAAAAAAGATACAAAATCTTCAAAACATATAACTTTTCTTTACCTAACTATGCAATAAGCATTCTTTTACACTATGAGGAAAACAAAATAAAATGGGTACATTACACATTTTTTTAAAAGTCTCTTAAATTGTCCAATTTCACACAAAGTATGAAATTTTAGCATTGAAATTCAGGTTCTGAACTGACCCTGACAATGGATATTACTGGAAATAGAAATGTCACCAGGTCGTGTTCAAAGAACTTTGCCTTCACAGTGTTTAAAACTGGAACACAGTGGGGCACCTGGGTGGCTCAGTTGGTTAAGCGTAGGATTCTTGATTTCAGCTCAGTTCAGCTCTTGATCTCAGGGTCGGGAGTTCAAGTCCCATGTTGGGCTCCGTGCCTATGTAAAAAAAAAAAAAAAAACTGGAATACAAGAAACTGTCTCCAAAATAATCAGATATGTGTAAAACCAATTTGTTAAATAACATAAGGAAGATTATAAAAGACAGCTTAAGAATGTTCACATTCATGTGGTTTGTAAAGGTGCATTTTCCATAAAGATCTGTACAGCTCAGAAGCATTAAATTCTGCAGAGAAGGCTCCTTTATTCCATGCGTTAGCAGAATTTCTTTATTTCAGTGAGTCCCTGAAGTAAAGGATGTCACTCCTCTTCAGAAAAGAAATTTCCTCAGCTCTGTAATGGGTCAAGTTTTCATATACCCTCAGGGGCTCTCAGGGCTATTCTCATGAAAAGCAGCCACTATGAAGATGGTTATGGAGCATTTTTCCCTTCTTCACATATGGGACACGAAGAATAGTACAGAAAAAAGGAGAGTTTGGAAGTCCCTCTCCAACATCCGTGTAGAAAAATTACTTCCAGAATATTCTTAAATTTTAAAGTTTGAAAAGCCTGTGATCTTTGCACTGTTTCTAAGAGTTAGCCACTCTAAAGGAAGGTGTTCGTCATCAGTCACCCCACACAGGATTTCCTTTTGTGATAATTTTGCAAGATGATCCTCTGGGTTGGCATTCCATTCAGGTCACCAGGTTTCTGCAATCTCTGTGAGAACCTGCAGCAGCTCAGCAAATGTAGGGCGGCCTTTAGGCTTCTAGAAAAGAGAAACAGAGATGGTCAGCTCAGCCTGAAACTGACTCAGATACCAGCTCTGGAACTTGCTGGCAGGGACCTGGAACCAGGCTGGTTCTCCACAGGTAGAAGAGAAAGATATCTGGGCTGACACACCGGGCATGATTGGTAGTTGAGTGAAGCATGAGTGTGAAATTATAAGA
The DNA here is from genome assembly GCF_002201575.2 of Neomonachus schauinslandi. Lineage (NCBI taxonomy): Eukaryota > Metazoa > Chordata > Mammalia > Carnivora > Phocidae > Neomonachus > Neomonachus schauinslandi. The sequence goes on along the minus strand of NC_058404.1, from coordinate 163,914,513 downwards.
GTAGAGAATGCTGCCAAAAAACACAAGCCACCTGAGACCATTTAAATTTAAATTAATGAAAATTAAATACATTTTTAAGTTCAGTTCTTTGTCACACTAGCCACTTTCCAATTCTTCAATAGCCAGGCACCATATTGGATAGCACAGACATAACACAGTTCCATCATCACAGGAAGTTCCATTGGAGAGCATTGCCCTAGAGATTTATTTGGATGACTTGATATGCATGGGATAAAGGAAGAGCTGGGAGAGAATGGACATCCAGAGTTCCAGGCTCTCAGGCTCTGCCCAGTTATTTACTAGACTTGATCCCCTGTAGAAAGAAGGATTTCAATCAGAAAGCAAAAGGCGTGTTTTCATAAGGGTCTTTGCAGGTCCTGGAGCACCCACTGTGCTGTCTTAAGGCTCAGTCAACAAAATCCTGGTCACAGAGACGAGGACTGGAACGTTTATCTTATTTCACCAAGGGATGTGGTTTGGCTTTGGCTCCATGAAGAACAAAAGATGACACTGTTGGCATCTTTAAAATCCATGGGAAATAAACAGGGCATGTTCTGCATGGAGCACTGGGTGTTATACGTGAACAATGAACCATGGAACACTACATCAAAAACTAATGATGTCATGTATGGTGATTAACGTAACATAATAAAATAAAATCCATGGGAAATAGAACCACTTGTGGTAGCCACATTCTCACAAGGATAACTGGCTGCAGAGTTTGTGGGGAGACACCACCCTTAGTGCTTTATAAACAGAGGGCATCAATAAAAAGGACCAAGCAGAAGGGTGTGTATGCACACATTCAAATTCTCCTTGGGGTTCCAGGAATAATTTCTGGAGGTTTTGGAGAAGGCTGTCGTTCTGCAGGTAGAAGAGCCTATGAAACAGTATGTGTATATCAGTGTGTGTGTGTGTGTGTGTGTGTGCTAATACAATCACATTTGAATTTAAAGGTGCCTAAGCACTTAGGGTGTTTAGATTACCTTAAAAAGTTGTAGGCAAATCACCTTTTGCAAACAAATAAATCAGCATCACCAAAAACACTGTTTTAATCAATGCTCGGACTACGATTTGAGACTGGCATCATTTACTCGGGCCTCCTGCCAGCGTCCGATTTATTCCCTTTTCTATTTCCTCTCCACAGATAAATAAAATCTCAGTAAATATTATATTTTATGCACTGTACATGTCTATTGTTCCAAAAGCAATATATATTTCTAAGCTCTCCACGTTGTTATTGCAGGGAAGCTCTTAAGACAGCCATTTGCTGCTAACAGCTCACTTAACATGTGCCTGTTTTTCAAAATTCCTTGCAGAGCAGTTCATCATATGTAAAATATTTTCATACATCAAGGATCTTTATAAAATTAATACTTCTCTGGAGTGTGAACAACTACACTGCTCTTGAAATATTGAGTTTTTCAGTGTTTGTGGATTGAGAATCAAGTGACTTCTTTTTCAGCCAGGAGGAAACTCCTCATCCAGCTGTGGTTTTTCTGGACGGACACTGTCAGCTGGAAAGAGAAAGCTGTCAAAAGTCACAGGGGAGTCTGATATAAAGGGGAGAGGTGCATTGAGTCTGTGCCCAGAAAAGACAGGACATGTCTGGCTTTATTTTGAAGCATGGCATCTCGAGAAAAAGAAAAACTGGACTGACCCCTGCCCTCCCCCCAAAGGGAATTTCCTGAGTACAAGTTCCTGGCACACTTTCTGCCTTTATTCCTAATCTATCAGGAATCTTGAGTGCCAAAAAGAGATGAAACCCATTACTGTTAGCCTTGGAGAAGCAAGACAAATTATAGTAGAATGAAGTAAATACAAACAACATCCTTCT
>NC_058404.1:163769307-163912666 GCF_002201575.2 Neomonachus schauinslandi | reverse complement strand
ACAAACAACATCCTTCTCAAGACAAATTATAGTAGAATGAAGTAAATTCTTTCCACGTCAGCGTTTACCAAACCTGATTCTACCCTTAGTTCCCACCCACCAGTTCTCAAAGGGAGTGAAACATCTCACCCCTGAGGCTGTAGTCACCACAAGAGTTTCTGCAAGAACCAATCTCAGACAAAGAAGACCTGAAAAAGGCGCTGAATTCCTCAGGTGAGAGGCCATCCTTAAAAACAAAATGGGTTGACAACCTCGTAGTGGGAGTTTCAGGCAGAAATAGCACTTCCCGCTCTTAGGGATCCTTATCAAGAAAGAGACTCCTCCACCCCCTCCACCCCCCCCCCCATGGAGTCCTGGGGGGTAATGTTTGTCACACTCAGGCCTGTGCTCTGATGCTGGGACTGCCCACCTCCCAGGAGAGTAAGGGACACTCACCTCGTGCCAGCAGCCGTACATGACCTCGTAGACAGCCATCGGCGCCAGTGGAGGCCGGTACAGCCGGAAGCCTCTAGAAATGGCTTCCACAACCTGCAAATTTGACTTATTTTCAAACGGCATTTTTCCTTCCGTGAAAACTTCCCACATCAAAACTCCTACAACACGAAATGCATGTAAACAAGAGGTTACTTGAAACTGAAAGAACTCTTTGAAACTACAAGGCCTTATTTTCCTCTTCCGGCCTCTGTGTTATAATCGGTCCAGAATGAGAACAGTTCTGTCTAGGTATCAGCCCGTGTGCGTCTTCGTTTTCGAGCAGGCCTGTAATCTGACAATATTCCAAGTGAAAACAATGCCTTTCTTTTCCACTGGTCTTGACCGCCTCCCGATTGAAAGAAAACGCTGCCAACATTTTTCATTTCTAAGTATGTTCCTGTCTTCACACCCTGAAATCAACAAGCCTCTCTGCCACCCCATAGAAAATGACAGAATTGTGTGGCCAAGAGTTTGCCAGCCCGTAGAAGGCACGAGTTCCTTCTGCCCACTGAAAGATGAGACTGCTGGGTAGAGCAGAATATTTAGCAGGGGCTTGGTACGTGAGTAGGTGTTCTATAATCATTAATTGGTTGATTAGTGAAACTCCTTCAAGGCTCCCATCTGAACTTCATTTAATTATTCACTTATTCTAAGAGTATGTATTATGCATTGATTAGAGGCAGGGCATATGCTAGAGCCAGAAGACTCTAGAAACCAGTCCATGGGCTCAAGCAGCTCACTGTCCAGGCGGAGAGAGAGACAAGTGGTCAGGTAAAACTCAGATATTCTAATAGTTCTGCACCTACTTGATGAGGTCCCTGTGTTGCTATCTGTTAGTCTCACAACTTGACTGCTCTCCTGGAGAGCGTAAAATGTCACCTGCCAAAACTACCAAAAGTCAGTGGAAAACTAAAGGGATCAATGATACAAGTTTCACCTTATGTGGACAATAAAATTCACACCCTTCTGAGGGTGCAGAGGTGTCTCCAAACCCAAGAAGCTCTCCAGGGAGGTCTGGGTGAAAGAGAATAGATAGCTTATTGCAAATTGACCGCCACTTTTTGAAAATCGACTCAAAGAACAGATTCCACTGGACATGGATCTGCAACATCTCTTTCTCGATGAAGAACATTACACAGTATAAACTCCAGTTGACAGTTCCCAAGGAGGCCTACATCTAAATACCACAAAATCTGAAGGTAACGAAATAAATGCAGTAGTCTTGCTTAGTAGTTAGAAATGAAGTTTATTAATTACACTCAAAATTCAGTGACACCTTAGATCTATTTTCCTTGTAAGTCTCTGTGGTGTAAAAAAGGTGGCTGCCTTTGTTTTCTAGATCAGTAGACTCTCTGTTACGGTTTTCCTGCAAATGCTCATCAGGAAAGGAAAAGATCCAAAAGGTAGACTTATATAAGAAGGTGTATGACACTGGTTGCCAAAGACAGCCTGGACGTGTTTAGAACACTTAAGACAGAAGGACAGTTACAAGAAGACCTTTCTAGAACCCCACATCATACTAAGAAATCAAAGCTTAAAAAAGATTGGCCTTGGGTGCCTGGGTGGCTCAGTTGGTTAAGCAACTGCCTTCGGCTCAGGTCATGATGCTGGAGTCCCAGGATCGAGTCCCGCATCGGGCTCCCCGCTCGGCGGGGAGTCTGCTTCTCTCTCTGAACCTCCCTCCTCTCATGCTCTCTATCTCATTCTCTCTCTCAAATAAAAAAAAAAAAAAAGATTGGCCTTTTATTAAATCAATCTCCATCAAATGAACATCAAATTTACTCACCAAATGACCAGACGTCAGATTTGCTGCTGTACTTGTTGAAATGGAAAACCTCAGGAGGGGACCACTTGATTGGGAACTTGGCTCCAGAAGAACTGATATATTCATCATCCAAAACGTACCTAAGGTCATTAGATTCGAAGCACATTGTGCTAATTACTTCCAAGTTCCATTTAGTTCAGACCCCCTTAGTCTACCTTAAGTTCTAAAAGAAAAAGCAGGGGTGCCTGGGTGGCTCAATCAGTTAAGCAGTTGACTCTTGATTTTGGCTCAGGTCATGGTCTCAGGGTCCTGGGATCAAGCCCCATCAGGCTCCGTGCACAGCAGGGAGTCTGCTTGGGGATTCTCTCTCCCTCTCCCTCTGCCCCTCCCCTCACCTGCTCAATCTCTCCCTCTCAAATAAATAAATAAATTTTTAAAAGAGAAAGCATTTATTTTTACCCCCCAAAGTTTCTCTTCTTGTTACCAAAATGGGAAGGTATCCTATATAGTGATTCCTCCTTAAACCAAGCCTCAATTGGGTTTATTTGGGTCTCGGAAAACCAGAACAATTCTTCAATCCAAAACCAATTGGAATCAGGAATCCACTGATTATTTCAGTTATGACAAATTCTTAATTTTGCAAAGGAGCTTGCTGAGTGCTCTAACAACCAAGATTATAAAAAGGAAATAAAAAAATAAATATATATGGCAAAGAATAAAATCAAAGCTGGATGCCTTATTTTTTTTCTTCATGCAGATGGGTTTTGTGAGGCAGAGAAAGGGGGAAATAAGAGTATTGAACATAATACGTTTGATGTGAAAAATATCCAATGCATTAAAATGGCCCTGTATGAAATCAGTAATAACTACCAGTTCCTTTTAAAAACTACAAAAATATTAAACCCTCCCTCTCTTTTGAGGCTTGCAGGCAGGAATATCCAAGTAGGGGAATCTGGAGAGAAGAATCTGGAGAGAAGAGCGAAGAGATGATGACTAACTTGTAGCAGCTGGAGTGTGCAGCATAGTAGTTTTGAATTATTTATCAGTGCTTCCTCACACTCTCTTTTTTTTCCCACGCACCCTACCTCACCCTACCTTTAAGCGCTTTACTGAGCCAGAAGTCATCCTACTCAGGGAAAGAGTAGCTAATAGAAAACAAAAGAGAAAGAGCCATTTTTCATAGCTTTTGAGTTTCAAAAGTCTAAGATTTCCAGAGAAGGAGAAGGACTGAGCTGTTAAAATATTGGGGAGAATGGCTCATAAATAAGAGTGATATCCCCCCCCCCCACCATCCATCCCTCTAGCGAGCGAACCTCTGGAGCTGGGAGGTGGCAGAGAACAAAGGGAAAGGGGAGGAGTATTAGCCTGTAGTGGGTGACTGAAGCAGGGTCCTGTCCCCTGTGCTCTACAAGGACCGCCCTGCTGACATGGCAGGGAAAGAGGGCCCCACTGAGGGTTGCTGGGATTCAAGAGCAAAACAGAGCCTCTGCCTCTTCCCCAGGTCAAGCCCCAGGAAAAGCAAAAAGATTCCCAAAAACAAATAGCTGTGGATGTGCCCAAGCAAATAGGGCCTTAGATAGCTCCAGGGGCTTTCTAATCATGGAGAATGCCTGTATGACAGCATCTTGCAGACAGAAATTGGGATGAGTCAGCAGCCGTCTATGCAGATGTTCCGCCAAGGACAAAACAGGACGATGGTGGCCGCAAGGATACCAGTTGTCAGTGGTTAACAACAAGGACCAGACATGCCCTCTCCAGGACGTGGCCCCATGAAACTGAATCTGACCCTGAAGTGAGTCAGAGAGAAGCTCTGAATTCACGGGCATTGAATTTTTAGCAACCTGAAGGAAAGGGCGCTCAAAACCAACTCTAATATTGCTTCTTGTGTTTTACTGTCAGATTAAATTACAGCTTTTATGGATGATTAAATTTTAGTACATTTAAAAGTATATATATATCAATGGCATTGAGTGGCAGAAAATATGGTTAGATTTTCCACACTTGAGTCGTAGTCTTAAAGTCAACTACCGCACTTGATCATAGAAATGCATGACAATGACATGGAAAAATCAGAACTAAACAAATTTATCCTTTTATCTTTCAGAAATATACATATATCAGAAGAGCTTTTTTCTTAACCTCATGCATAAAACAAGTAGTTTGAGACATTTTTTAAAATTTTAAGTTATGCCTGAAAATAACCTGAAAGAAGATCCGAAGAGTAGTCCGAAGTATCCATTTACCTCACAGCTAACATTGGGTTATGTCCTAAAATTCAAAGCAGGGCAACAGGCCAAGCAACAATATCAACATTCTCCTCCCAGGAAAAAACAAAAAACAATGCTGTTGACATCTTCAGTTTGTTAGTAGAGAGATACAAGATTCCCTCTCATGAGTAAACAAAAAATATTTATATATATTATACCTCGTCATTCCAAAGTCCGATATTTTCACTATACTTGCAGCACTGACCAGACAATTCCTTGCTGCCTATAGAAAGAAAAGAATCCGCATTTGAATATAGTCTTTCTTTTGTTTCTACTCTCGTTTTCCTTAGTTTACTTAGGGCCCCACACTACTTCTATGAGCAGCCATGTTATTTTTTTGGTAATACACATCGATGCTATGTAGGATTCAATATATATGCCCTCATGATGGATTTTAATGATTCTTCAAAGAAATTACCAAAAAGGGCGCCTGGGTGGGCTCAGTCAGTGTGGTGGCGTCTGCCTTTGGCTCAGGTCATGATCCTGGGGTCCTGGGATCGAGCCCCATATCGGGCTCCCTATTCAGTGGGGAGTCTGCTTCTCCCTCTTCCTCTCCCCCTGGCTTGTGCTCTCTCTCGCTCACTCTCTCTCAAATAAATAAATAAAATCTTAAAAAAAAAAAAAAAGAAAGAAAGAAAAAAGGAATAACCCCCAAAAAAGTAAAAAGCAATTTTAATACTTTTCCCTTTAAAAGTTTTTAATCCCTCTCAACAAGTATTTTTTATAACTAGGAAGACTACATCAAAGAGACGTTAAACTATGAATCCTGGCATTAAGAACAGTGTGTATTTTTAAATAATGCAGAGACCATGTATTTGATGCCAAAATAATCCATTTTCAGAGAGCTTCATCAAAGAAAATCATTGATTTGGTTATTGAGCCTCATGTAAGTCAACAGTTTGATAGATTTTGTTTTCTTCTAAGCTGACAGGTGCTTCAGTTAGTCCCAAAACAAAATCAAGGAACTTAAAATGGTAAGCCAAAAGGAGCCAGCTTAGAAGATTTTGACAAATACTAGCAAGGATCTCCAAGCCAAACCACAAGTTAAGCCCTTGACAAGGAAAAGACTCATGCTTAGCCGATAGATTTTAAATGGCATAAAGATGAATAAAATAGAACACAAAAGAAAGCAATCAAGGAAAAAACAGGGAGATCTGAGAAAAGCCACTTGGAGCAAAGAGAATGACCAGAACCATCACCCAAGGAAGTTTTGAATTCTAACCCTGTCAGGAAAGACTGACCTGCAGAGACTAGGAAAGTAAGTTCAGTGGAATAGATATCATATTCATCCCTTCAAAAATGTGTTCCTACTACATGCTGGGGACTGGGGGACATGCCTTGAGGGAGACAGAACAGTGGTCTAAACGGCTATGGAAGGGCTATTGCTATGGGAGAGCGGAGCTGAGCTCTTCTATATGCCAAGAGCAATTGTAAGTGCTTACCCATATTAATTCATGTAATCTTCCCAACAAGCCCACAGAAGAAAGGTGGTGTAATTCATACCACGTCCTAGTTAACTAGCTTGCCCAACATCACACAGCTAGTGAGAAACAAAGGCCACATTTCAACCCAGGCTGTCCACCTCCAGAGCGGTACTTCTGAATCGTGGCTGCCCATTGAACTCACTGGGGCATTTGGGGCAAGACAAGCGTTAATTTTTTTTCTTAGGATGTAATGTTCGGAGCATTCCAGCACAGAATGATTTAACATTTCTAGTCCTCCTCTGTCCAGTGCCCGGCAGAGCGCTTGGCCGATACTGGCCCTTGTCACGTATTTGATTATTGGCTGAAAGGAAGAAAAGTGGAAGTAATGGCAGAAGGGAGGGAAGGCGAGAGGAAAGAAAAGTAAAATAGTTTTGGTTAGTTGATGAGCATGGTAGTTAATCAGTTGAAGGCATATTTAGAGTAATGCCTCACTTGGCTACAGCATCAAGGGGCAATTAAAAATAAAGCTACCTTTCCCAGACAATTACAATAGGAAAGGGTTTAGAAATTAAGCCAAAGGTATTTTATTTAAAATAGTGAAAGTCCTCGGGATGCTGGGTGGCTCAGTCGGTTAAGCGTCTGCCTTCGGCTCAGGTCATGATCCCAGCGTCCTGGGATCAGGCCCCGCATTGGGCTCCCTGCTCCGCGGGGAGCCTGCTTCTCCCTCTGCCTCTGCCTCTCCCCCACCCCGCTTGTGTTCCCTCTCTCTCTGACAAATAAATAAAATCTTTAAAAAAAATAGTGAGTCCTCAATTGTCATATTCTTCTGACTATAATGCCTAGAATAATCAGCCAGCTTGCATCCTACTTACTAAATCCCTATGGATGAAGCAGTTCCTCTCCAGATACTCCATCCCTTCACAGGTATCCTGGCACATGCTCAGCAGCATCTCGTTCGTAAGCGTCCCCCTTCTGTCTCTGAGATAGTTCAGCAGGCAGCCGTTCTCCATAAACTCGGTCACAATATACAGTGGCTTCTGCTGGATGCACACTCCATAGAGCTGGACCAGCCTGGGATGAGACAATCTCCTGTTCAAGAAAAAACACACACCAGTGAGCAGATTCATTTTTGCCCTTGAGAGTGCTGAGATTCAATCGGTGATATGCACCAACTCTACGTAATTGTCAACATCAAGATATGAGAAAAGTGAACCCAACCACAGAGAAAGTAGAACAGTTTCCTTTCCAGTGTACGTGCTGCATAAGTGGGGTCAGGAGTTCAAGCAGTACTCCCCAAGTCACTGCAGACGCAGAATGTTACGTAGGTTCGGTTTTTTCTGCTTTTCCTCTTGAGTTTCAGCTTTCCTAACTGAAGCTGCTCAGACAACAGTTCGAGGAGGAAACCATGATTGATGCATTCAAAAAAGAAAGAAAGAAAAATTATAAAAAAAAAAAAAATAGGGCACCTGGGTTGCTCAGTCGGTTAAGTGTCTGCCTTCGGCTCAGGTCATGATCCCAGGGTCCTGGGATCGAGTCCTGCAACAGCGAGCCTGCTTCTCCCTCTGCCTCTGCTTCCCCCTCTCTCTGTCTCTCATGAATAAATAAATAAAATCTTTAAAATTTTTTCTAAAAAGGCATTAAAAAAGAAATTTTAGGTAAAGTTGGAGACTGAAAAACACTTGCCAACTTGAAACCCTGCTCTGTATTTAGCAATCACACACACACATACACACACACACAACAACACACACACACATGTCTTTGAATGTTGCCTATTAAAATACACACAGAACTCTTTAGTCCTCCAAACTTCAAAAGTTTATTGTTTCTTCTGGAGCATAGTATTCAATCCCTAAAGGCCTGTTATGCCAAGTAGGCATCATGGAAAACAATATTCAAGATAATGTTTGTAATTTGAGAAGATGTAAAATAAGCCAACTTCTCTGCTAGTCAAAAGTAACTTGAAATGTTACCAGTTTTCATTCACAGAGGCAAAATAAAGTCAATGACTCAGGGAGATTATTTACCTTAAAATAATGTATATGAGTGATTAATTGACATATTACCATATGATTAGCATGCAAAGCCACTACCAGGTAGTGGGAAAGAGGCGTTCAGAGGATCTCTACATGATTTTAATCTGTAGATACATATCCTGTATATGTATATTTTGTCTGATTTATCTTTCTCATTTATAAAGTGTATTTTTCAGTTAAGGGATGCCATTTATATGTATGCAGAATAACGGCAGGAAAGTCACTCTTAAAATGGAATATTGACTTGCCATGAGAAAACCACCACGCTGAGACCCACACATAAACATCTGAGAATTCAAACATCACACTGCGTTTGCTTAGGAATATCACCAGAGCAGTGACAAGTATGTTGATGGAACTAACACAGGTGATACAACAGAAACCACGTGGGAGTCAGTCTGCCAATTAAACATGGTAGGGAAGACTTCCTGGAGGAGGTGACACTTAAACTATACACTTAACAAAAAGGAGGTAATACAGTATTACCAAGCTGTGTATGCTTGGCAGATAGAGCTCAACGTGTGTCAGCTATGCAATTTTGTAAAGATGAATGGGTTTGCAACAGGATTTCAGAAGGAAATTTTTCTGCCTCACTTTCAAAAAAATCAGGAAAAAATAGACTGTGTTCAAACCATCTGAACTGACTTAAAAATAAGCCATGAGCTTCATTCCTGCCTCTGTAAACTTCCAGGAGCCATTGGTATTTCTCACACTCTGCGCATCTTCCACAGTCCTCAAAATATCATCCCCAGAAACCTTGCCCCGAAATGCCCAATAAGGCTTGAAGCTTTCAAGAATCCTCTTGTCATGACATTGGACATCTATAATTCTTTCTTGTTCCATAGGAGTTTCTACGGCTTCAACTTTCCCTGAACTAAATGTCTCCCAGTCATTCTTATGATACCTATTGAATCAACACAGCAATATAATGTTGTGTCTCTCCTTTAGATGTAGGAAAACTAGGGTCTGATGCAGGTCGTATCAGGGAATACAGACCAGACAGATACATGCCTGAGGTCACCCAGGGGCACACGATCAGCTTTGGATATCACTGGAAAATTGTGTTTATCATAACTTCCTTTGAAATTCACTTTATTGTAACTGGATGGGAAGAATATTTTGATAGGACACTTGGGGTAGGGTTGAGAGCCCTCAGAGACAGCACTGCTCTGCCATTAAAGGAGAATGGGTCCAGTTAATCACTTCTGGTTTTTTGGTTGGTTTGTCTGTTTGTTTGTTCAGTTGACATTTGACATTTAGAACAGAACTAAATTGCTTTGGATAACAGAATCTAGGTAATGCCATCTAGGGTTTTTGTTTTTCACCACATTGCTGCTCCTGTAAGTAAGTGTTGAACAAAGACTTAAAGAAAGTCAATGGATTTGATTTGGCTTGTCCGGATCCAGCCCAGATTACAGACAGAAACCACAACCACATATTCAATGGAGTCAAAGGCTGATCTGGGAAATCACAGATGTGATCCCATAGGAACGGCATCCGACAGGCCACAGGAGTCACTTCTGTTAGAGCTCTGGGTTCTTAAATTCTCTGAAAGCAAATACTTTATCCATATATGACTATTTAAATAAAATCAACATTTTTTGCTTCTGGGAAAAGAAAGAAAAGAAAAGAAAAGAAAAGGAAAGGAAAGGAAAGGAAAGAAAGAAAGAGAAAGAAAAGAAAGGAAAGAAGAAAGGAAAGGAAAGGAAAGGAAAGGAAAGGAAAGGAAAGGAAAGGAAAGGAAGGAAGAAAACCATGTAAAGAACATACATGCTTGTCACTTCCATGGATTTCTTCATGTAATTCACACACTGATGCAGTGAATAAAGTATTGTTATCTCCATTTTACGAGTGAAAAAATTGAGGCTTGGAAAGGTAAAAAAACTCACCCCAGGTCACGCAGGGGTCAAGTAATTTGCCCAGGTCACACAACTAGCTTGGGCAGAGTTGTGACATAAACCCAAGTGTGATACTCCAAAATCCATGTTCTTTCCATGACACCAGAATGTTGTACGCTGTATATCTGGTGTTGTATGCTTATACTCACATCATCACTTTAGCCTCTTCGATGAAATCCTCTTCAGACATGGAGCCTTCGCTGATGGCCTTGATAGCTACCCGGATGTGCGCTCGCCATTCACCTAAATGGACCACCCCAAACTGACCGCTTCCAATCTCCTTTACAAAAGCCAACTCAGCAGGATCTATCTCCCACTTTTCTAGAAAAGTAAAACATCCATGTTACAAGTAGGGAAAAATTTTAGCTAGAAGAAATTCAGGAATTATCTAGACCTACTCTATTCTTTCACAAAGAGGTTAAAAATTTTATCAGTGAGGGGAGCAGAACCGTAACCATTTTTAATACTCTCATGGTCATTTACATGTGTAATTCCAGAACTCAAATTTAAACATACAAACTTGACTTGCTTGGAGAGGAATTACAGATATCAAAACACTTTCTCTTTCCAGAGAGACCCAAGTTAAAAGGCAACACTTTGCCTTTCTGAACCAAACCTACCAAAACTATACCTGGCCCCAAGAATATGTATGTCCCCATCTATTTTTGTCCTGCTGAGTAAACTTGTGAGGCACAGAACATTTGGTCCCCCACCTCGCCCCCTATATCACTCCTCTGCTCACTCCCTCCCCCAAAGGGCTTTTCTGCCTTGGTGTCTTCTCCTAGGGAAAAGTCTAACAAATTCACCTAATAAATACATGCACTGCTAGGATTCTAACTCACATATATCTAAGTGTACGTTTGAATTGAAATTTGTGTTATGGTATATTTCACTTCCATAGAAGCCAAATGAGGAAAAAATAACTGTTTTTAAAATAACCCTCTTGAAAACACTTGGGAAGGATCCAATCTTTCCTTTCCAGTACCTCCTTTTGCATAGCAACACCGCCATCTGCTGGAACTTTAGAATAATGCAGTTAAAAGAATTGTAGAGGCTGACGACCCTTATACCAGCTTTGCAAAGTGCTCCCCCTCCCCCTCTCCCATACGTTTTAAAAGTAACACGGGAGAATATATTTATGACTTTGATATTGGCATAAACTTATTCAACAGAATATAACCCTAAAGGAAAATATTGACAAATTACACTTCATAAAAATCCTCTTTATCAATTGCACCCCATTAAGAGAGGGAAAAGGTAAGCCACAGATTGGGAGAAGATATCTCTAAAACATGTAACCAGTAAAGAATGCCTATTTCAGAATATGAAAAATCAACTAGAAAAAGGCAGATAACTATATTTTTAAGGGTTAAAAAACCTAAACAGAGTATCTTTCACAAAAGAGAATACGCAAATGGCCACTCAAGCTATAAAAAGTTGATCAAAATAATCAGTCATCAGGGAAATGCAAATTTAAACCACGATTAGATACCACTACTACACACAGCAGATTGGCTGTGAAACCAATCTTAAACAGTGAAAACCAAAGAAAAGAATCCACGAGAATACTAAATATTGGCAAAGGTGTGGAGCAGCTAGAATGCCCCTACGCTATTGATTGAGGCGTAATTTGGCATAAGCTTTTTAGAAAACGAACTAAATCTGAGTGTGTACATACATACTCTATGACCCAGCAATTCTACTTTTAAGTATATATCCAACACTGTTGGAGCTTACGTGTGTACTGAACTTCATCAAAAGACATGCAAGAATGTCCATAATGATGTTATTTATGAGATAACAATTGGTTTCAACCCAACTGGCCATCTAACAGAGGATGGGTAAATCAACTGTGGTACAGTCATGCAATGTCGCACTATACCACAATGGAGATGGACCAACCACACCCAACACCACGGGTGAAGAAGGAGAAGCCAGATACAAATGCATGGTGTCTTATTCCATTTATATTAAATAGTCAAAACCAGGCAAAACTAATTGAGCTATAGAGTTATGAGTTGTGCACTGTTCTACATGTTAAAAAATTGAGTTTATTTTTAAAAAATTAAACAGGACTATGCTTAACTTAAATAAACAGCTAATGGCAGAACTTTTATTATATATATTGTATTAAGGGCAGAGTAATAACCCAGGATCCATAATACCCTGAATCATTCTCCCATCCTAATTAAAATAGAGACCCCCAGTCCTGGTTATCTGATACACTATATAATTATATGATCATTTTTTCAGTATTTTCTGTTTCTCACTAATGAGAGAAATTTAAGGGAATAAAGTGTCACCAAATTACAAAACAGAATTCTTTGGCTCTTCTTTATTCTCACGGATTTGCAAGTACACATCTGCTAGAAAATAGTTCAAATTAAACTTTCTATGGGTTGTATTTTAAAAAGGTGAAGAGGACAATCTGGGCAGCTCTTTTTAGCAGGTTCTCTTGGAGAACAGTCATTTCCCAGCCACCCTTGTACCCAGAGAGCAACAGCTCAAACAGCCAAATAAAAAGAATTATAATTTATCAAAAGAACGCCTGTTTAATGTATAATGAAATTTGAAGTAAAATTGAAACATTTCTTTCCAAAGTTCAAATTGCTCTTGTGAGATGCATAAATTTAAGTATCTCAGAAGGGGGATTTAAACTTTGAAAGGAAACCTATCTAGACATCTCAGAAAAGCTAAGAATTTAAAGAACGTAGAGGGAACGTGGAGTAGATTCTTTACTGGATTTGATATTGTACTTGGGTGCATGCGCATACATTACCGTAGCTAAAACCAGCTGTGGCTGGCAAACAGCTGCCCATCAGTCCAACTGGGTAGCGGAGACGGGTCATGAGGCCTGGGGAGAGACAGAAATTGGCATTTCAAGCCTACTTACTGACATAAAAGAAAAAAAACAATGTATTAGACGACAATGCCAGTCTTCAAATAAATTAGGTGGGGAAGTATTCTCCATTAGCCTATTTACTTATTTTCCCCATTTTTCATAAAATAATATTTGCTCATGGGACACACATCTTTTTAATTTATTTTTTTTATTATTAACATATAATGTATTATTTGTCTCAGGGTGGAAACATATTTTAAAATCTAAGAAAATTTAAAGACAAAGTAAAGATATCACTAAATCTTAGCAGCCAGAGATGCACTGTTATTATTCTGGTGAACACCTCTGCAAAAATCTCTGTATATGTACATGAAAGCATATACACACCCAATATGTTTCACAGAAAAGTAAATGTCTTGCCAAAAGCTTTTCACACTCAATATGTCATTGATATACGGCAGTGACTATAAATAGAGCTGAAAGTTACTTCTAAGATGCCACTATTGTAAAATATGCTGTATGTTTTTGAACATAAATTTTTAGGTACCTCTCAAATTATTGCCCTAGGATAAATTCCTTAAAATGTGATTTCTTGATCAAAGCACATATAGAAAAACTGTACTAATTCATTCAACCACCAGAAGTGTTTAAGTGTACCCATTTCCTGACTCCGCTTTTTGAGAGTAGTTTTTTTTTCTTTTCATTTTTTCTTTAATAACATGGTAGTATAATGAGACTTCTTTGGATTGGGTCAACATGTAGTATTCTGTTCCATCAATTTCAATTTAGTTCAACAAGCCTTTGTTATTTATTTCCTCGACTAATGTTTATTTGGGGCCTGCTTTGTGCCAAGCACCATCCAGATGGTAGGAGACATCAGTGAAGCAGTGAGTAAGCCAGTGATGGTCCCTGCTCCCGTAGAGCTTACAGTTTAGTGGGGGAAGAGAAAATAAACAAGTACATGCACACCCAAGAAAAAACAGAAGATGATGAGTAATAAGCAGAGCAGATACAATACAGCTTCTATCGAGTGGGTGCTCGGGAAGGCCTCTCTGACAAGATGACAGCTATGCTGACATCAACTGATAAGGAGCCACCTTACAAAGATCAGGAGGAAGAGCATTCTGGGCAGATGGAACAGCATGTGCAAAGGCTGGAAGACAGAAAGAAACGTGGCCAGCATAAGAAGAGAAGGAAGCATCATTAAGTGCCTACTGTGTGCAAGACACTCTTCTAGGTAGATCTCAAAGATTCTGGAGGACCAAAGATGAATAAGGTGAGGACTCTGTACTCAGGGGCTCAATCTCAGTGAGGGAAGACAGGCAGAGAAAGGCGATTCCAATATACGAGGAATAAATCCTGTGCTAGAGATACACAAGATGCTCCAGGACACAGCACCTCACACATTTTTGGATTTGAAGAAGTCTTCTGAAAAGAAATGATACCTGAGATGAATATGGCAAGTGGAGTTAAGCCATGAAGAGAATCTATGAAAAACACTCCAGGCAGAGGGAACAGCATGAGATGATACCTAGAGGTATGAAGCAGGATGGGCTACTTGACAAAAGGTGCGAGATAGAAGAGGTAAGAAATTACACTTGAGAGGTAGGTAATATTCTGGTTATGATGGGCCTTGTAAGCCATGTTAGGGAACATTACATCATGCTGCAGGTGAGAAGGAGCCATTGAAAGTTCCCAAATAAGGGAGTGGCATGGTCAGATTTACATTTTTGGTAGATCATTCTGACATCAGCGTAGAGGATGGATTGAGGGGAAGTCAACATTGAAGACGAGACCAGTTAAGAGGCCATTACAGTTGTCCAAGTGAACAATGATTAGAGCAGCACTAGAAGACAAAGAGAGGCAAGAACCTATATGAGACACACTTAGGATATGAAATTCATTGCACTTGATAATTAACCAGAAGTTGTAGAACAAATAATATTAAAATTTGTATGGAATCACAAAAGGCCCTGAATAACCAAAGCAGTCTTGAGAGAGAAAAAACAAAGCTGGAGGTATAACACTCCCTGATTTCAAACTATACTACAAAGCTATAATAATTAAAACAGTATGGTACTGGCACAAAAACAGACACATAGATCAATGGAACAGAATAGAAAGTCCAGAAATAAACCCAAGCTTATCTGGTCAATTAATCTTTGACAAAGAAGGCAAACACATACAATGGTGAAAAGATCCCCATTGATGTTCTCTTCAATAAATGGTGCTGGGAAAACTGGTCAACTATATGCAAAAGAATGAAAGTGGACCACTTTTTTACACCACACACACACACACACAAACTCAAAATGGATTAAAGACTTAAATGTAAGACTAGAAAACATCAAACTCCTAGAAGAAACCTTATGTAGTAAGCTCTTGGACATCAGTCTAAGCAATATTTTTTTCATCTATCTCCTCAGGCAAGGCCAACAAAAACAAAAATAGACAAATGGGACTACATCAAACTAAAAAGTTTTTGCACAGTGAAGGAAACTATCAACAAAACAAAAGGCAACCTACTTGAATGGGAGAAGGTATTTACAGATGCTATGACCAAAAAGGAGCTAATATCCAAAATATATAAAGAATTCATACAACTCAATATCAAAAAAAGACCAAACAATCCAATTCTTAAAAAATGGGCAGAGGACCCAAATAGACATTTCCCCAAAGAAGACATACAGATGGTCAACAGACACATAAAAAGATGCTCAGCATCACTCATCATCAGGGAAATGCAAATCAAATACACAATGAGATATCACCTCACACCCGTCAGAATGGCTAGTACCAATCAGACAAGTGTCGGCGAGGATGCAGAGTAAAGAGAACCCTCAAGCACTGTTGGTGGGAATGCAAAATGGTGTGTCCACCATGGAAAACAGTGTGGAGGTTCCTCAAGAAAACTAAAAATAAAACTACCATACAATCCAGCAATTCTTCTTCTGGGTATTTCTCCAAAGAAATAAAAAACACTAATTTGAAAAGATATATACACCCCTATGTTTATTGCAGCATTATTTAAACAGGCAAAATACAGAAGCAACCTAAGTGTCCACTGATAGATGAATGGATAAAGAATATATGGCTGGAATAATGAAATATTCTTCAGCCATAAGAAAGAATAAAATCTTGCCATTTACAACAACATGGATGGACCTAGGTGGTATTATACTAAGTGAAAAAATCAGAGAGAGAAAGACAAATACTGTATGAATTCATTTATATGTGGAATCTAAAAAAACAAAGCAAACAAACAAAACAAAACTGAAACATACTCATAGAAACAGAACAATCTGGTGGTTGCTAAAGTGAGTGTGGGGGGTGGTAGGATAGGCAAAATAGGGAAAGGGGATTAAAAGGTACAAATTTTTGCAGGAGACACAATGTATGGCATGTGTTAATAATACGTAACAACTTTGTATGGTGACAGATGGTAGCTAGATTTATTGTGGTGATTACTTTGTAATGTACATAAATGTTGAATCACTATGCTATATACCTAAATATACTATTGTATGGCAAATACACTTCAACAGAAGAAAGTTTTCCAGTAACTGAAGAGAAGAAGAAGGAGGAGGAGGGGAAGAAGAGAAGGGGGAGGGGGAGGAGGGGGAGGAGGAGGAGGGAGAAGGAAAAGAGGAAGAAAGGGAGGGAGGGGAAGGGTGGGGGAGGGGAGGGAGAGGAGACAGAGGGGGAGGAAGAGGAGGAAAGAAGTTATCCATTAAGGAGAATAGAATCATCTCTTGTGACTCCTCTATGTTTCCAGCCCCTGTAATTGGCAGGATGATGACACTATTATCTGAAATGGACAACAGGAAGAAGAGTAGGTTTGGAGAGAAAGCAGTGGTTAAGATGAAGAGTTCCATATCATCACTGAAGTTCAGGGCCTTGGGATTGCAAGTGCCTGGGACTACCAGGCAGAAGAATTCTGCAAAGGGAAATGTCTAGGGTGAGGAGAGAAGTGACTGGGGACAAATCCCTGCAGAACACCAATGTTTAAGGGAAGAGTAGAAGTAAGACCCATTGGGAAGAACTTTAAGGAATGATCTGAATTCAAGCACAAGAAAAGGCAGTGTCAAAACATCTGGAAAGCAGGGAGTTTCAAGGGGTGACATGTCAAATATAGCAGAGAGGACTTGAAAATATAAGAACTAAAAAGCATGACCCTACAGGTCAATATGGGGGTCACTGGTAAAACACAGGGCAATGGAGGCAGAAGCCAGATTGCAGACACCTAAAAAGCAAATGGAAAATGGACCAAGTGGAGACAATGGATGTGGACACATTTTTCCAAAAGTGTGACTTGGAAGAGCAATGTCTAAAGGAAGAAAGGACCAAGGCAGGGCTTTGTTTTTTGGCTTTTTGAATAAGAGATTCTTAAGGATGTTTACAGGGTTGAGGGAGAAGGTAAGAAGAAATGGACGAGATACAGGAAAGGAAAGAAGAGTGGATGGTGGATGGTCCAAGCAGGAGAGGAGTGGAGGGAACAGGAGCATAGGCTCAGCCTTACCAGTACTGGAAGGAGTGAGGTGAGGATGAGAGCTTGGCAGCAGGAGGACAAGACTGAGTGAGCTCATGTCAGGTGGCTTCAATTTTCTTAATGAAGTAGACAGCTAGAGGTTTGCTGAGAGGGCAGTGGATAATACTGGAAAAGGGGTCTTGAGGAGAATGGTAAAAGTTTGAAGAGAGAACAGGAAAGGATACTTACCAATGACTCAGAAGACCTAGTTGAGGTTAGAGCCCTCATCGAGTTGGGACTCTGTAACACATGATCCCAATAAAGAACATAACAAGGAATTTCTTTAAGACCCTAACACTGTCTTCTAATTTTCAAAGTTCTTATTTGCTAAACATTTTTATTCTGTGATTTATTATTCTATGATATACTACCAGGGGTTTAATGATAGTCTATCTTTCTGACAGAAAGAAGTCTGTCACTCTCTTGGCATTGTCCTTACTTCTGGGAAAGAGATGAAGTGTCATGAACTAAATTGACCAGAAGTCAAAAAGTAGGCAAGATAGTCATGGGCTCTGATTCACAGCGTCCTCGGAAACTGGACCCTCCAAAGTACCCTCCGATGATCTGATCTGTCTCTTTCTGGAGGCTATAGCAGTCATTGAGTGCAGACGCCAGAGCCAGTGGGTTCAATGGCTCTAAATAGATCTCAAACATTGCTCGAGTTCAAATCTCAGCACAAACACTTATTAACTGAGTAATCATGAGTACCACTCATGTCTCAGTTCCTTCATCTGTAGGATGGAGATACCAACAGCACCTACTTCATAGGATCATTCTGAAAATTAAATAAATAAATATACATAAAAGCACTCAGAACAGGGTCTGGCCCAAAGTAAGTCTTCAATAAATATCGCTATTTCTGGGTCCCCTTCCCTTTCTCTTAGCATCCTTCTTTCTTGTTATATCTTTTGTACTTTCTTTTCTCCCTAATAAATAGCAGCTATAGTTGGAAGTTTTTCTTTTTTGTTGTTGTTGTTTTGTTTGAATCAGTTTTTTCTTTTTTTTTAAGATTTTATTTATTTATTTGACAGACAGAGGGAGCAGGGGGAGCAGCAGAGGGAGAGGGAGAAGCAAGCTTGCTGCTGAGCAGGGAGCCCGACATCAGACTGGATCCCAGGACCCAAGGATCATGACCTGAGCTGAAGGCAGATGCTTAAATGACTGAGCCACCCAGGAGCCCCTGATCCAGTTTTTTCTTTTTAAAAGTGATCTTTTATGCATTATAAGAATAATTTATGTATATCGTAACAAAAATATCAAACCCTAAGCAATCTCAACAGGCAGAAAATAAAAGCTTCCTTTACCCCCAGTGTCATTCCCCAAAAGTAAACATTAAGTTTGTAGTCTGTTATAATCTTTTCAGTTTAAAAATTCTTACCTAAACTTTAACAGAATTTTTCTATGCACTCATATGTATGTATTTTTGTTTACAAAAGTGGGACTATATTCTCATATACTGTTTTGCACTTTTTTTCTCTTTACTAAACAACTTATCACTAACATCTCTTCATGTCAGCACATCCTGATCTACCTTAGTATTTTTTTAACCACACCAGCATAACCACTCTGTTTCTCAAATTTTTTCTGAAGGGAAGGAAAAGAGGACTATAAAGAAAAAAACTCAGAACTGATCTCCTGATTCTAAGGGTTTCTGTCTCTACACATGAATATGTCCTCCCTGGTCCCACTCAAACTCACCGCTACTTCCTCTCTAACCAAACTCCCAGAGACCATCTGGAATATCCATGTGGACTCATCCCATAAATGGATAAAAACTTCCTTGGATTTACTCTTGATATATAGACCAGTATAATGGAAAAGTGGCCACTTTCCAAAAGGATTTTTTTTTTTTTTTGTCAGCACAACTTTTCGTAAGAGAAATCTAAAATAATGGCAAGAAATCAAAATAATATGAAAAGTTACAATGGGTTCCAAATTCTATAATATTGAGGTAAGAAGATTCCCCTATGGGTTCAAGGTGGTCCAGGAGAGGTTGGGGGAGGGCTAAAGGCCAGAGCTGTGACTGTAATTGTGGTGGAACTTTCTGGAATCTTATATCTTTCCATAGATAATAAGTTTGCAAAATTAGCAACTATTGCAAACAACACCTGAAGAAGGGGGTTAAATAATGCTTCTGCTTTATTTAAGTCAAATTTTAACTGCAAAAGGCTGTGTCCTATACAACTTTTTGTGTTCTCCAAACAGAAAGAACAGAGAATGAGATATTTAAGGGTAATTTTCTATACGACTGAAGTAGAGAGTAAATTTATGGGGGCATGATTATCGAGGGCACTTGAAATGCCATTACACTTAGCCCTATGTAAATTTCAAGAACAAATGCATTGATGATTACATTGCCTTTTGCTTCTCTGCCAGCTATCATTTTTCCTAACCTGGCAGAAATGTAAAAAATCAACCTACCTCTTTCCCTTGACTAGAAAAACAAAGAAGCATCAATGAGGAGAAATGTTCAAAACACAAGTTGTATTTCAGGCTCTTACAGATCTCTGCAGGGGTATTTGCTCCTGTTAAAGTGTCTGAGACCAAAGATGCATTGCCTGTCTGGGGCCAGGCTCCCTGACTCTCCCAGCCTGAAGCTCCTGCCTTACCTGCCGCATTGTGCTGGTGATACCAGATCAAGTCAGGGATTGATTGAAAGAGGTGTCTTTCAGCCACGTACCACTGTCCTGAGTCATTCTTTTTAATCTGATAATGTTTGATGGTAGCCTCCATATTTCTACAATCAATAGAATGTGAATTAGTAAACAAGCAAAAGATCACTTTGGAACTAAGTCAATTCGCGAAGCGACAGGACTCCACCTCTAAAACTTTTTTTTTTTTTTAAAGATTTTATTTATTTATTTGACAGAGAGAGAGAACACAAGTGGGGGAGTGAGAGAGGGAGAGGCAGGCCTCCCGCCGAACAGGGAGCCCAATGCGGGGCTCGATCCCAGGATCCCGGAACCATGACCTGAGCCAAAGGCAGACACTTAACAACTGAGCCACCCAGGCGCCCCTTATTTTATTTTTTTTAAAGATTCTACTTGTCAGAGAGAGAGAGAGCACAAGCAGGGGAAGTGGCAGGCAGAGGGAGAAACAGCCTCCCCCTGAGCAAAGAGCCCGATGCGGGACTCGATCCCAGGACCCCGGGACCGTGACCTGAGCCGAAGGCAGTTGCCTAACGACTGAGCCACCCAGGCGCCCGCCACCTCTAAAACTTTTATCCTATGACACTATGCACTGCAGAGTGGGTTACATTCAACTGGTGCCTCAGCATGCCTGGGTAAATTCCTGAGCCATCTATTGGGTCCTTAGATTCGAACATAACTTCAGCCAAAGTTGTCTAGTTGACAACTCCAGTGTCCAAAATCGTAGAGCCCGTTAGGGACACTTAAAAGTATTTAGTTATCAGTTCAATGAGTGAATAAATGCACTGCGAGGGATATAAGGAGACATGAAACAAAGAAAGGAGGAAAACTGATAGAGAATATACTGATGAGGAGGTCTGCTATAGCCACTGGGGCTCTAGGCAGCCTCGAGAGACTGTGGAACACGTCTGAGAATTGTCCCACCAAAGTGCAAAGGAGCTGAGGGGCCAATCTTCCATTCCTCCTTGATGGAGGTTTGCTCCTAGGATGTTAACTCTCAGGCACCTCCAGTCTACCCATGGGGACCCCGAGTTCCCACAGCCAGAGAACATCCTCCAGCAGAAAGGCACAGGACGCTTTCTGAGTGCAGGAGAATGCTCTGCAGGTAAACCCCAAGGGATATGAGGAAAGGACCACCATTGTCTGCTACCACTAAGCCAACTTCCTCATGGTTGAGAAAAGGAGACGAGAGGGAGAAGTCCCTTAACTTACCAAAGTCACACACAGAGCCTGTTAGGAATACAACTCGAATCGATCAGTTGTACTAACTTCCAGGCCAGCAATCTTCTGTGCTAAGACCTCTCTTTCTCCATGTGACAGTGTCTCACTAAGAAAGACTGTCCCAAGAATTGTTACCTCTAAAGTGATCAAAATCACAATTGCTTACCTTCTAGCTTTTATAAACACAGAAATTGTGTAGGATCCCAAATGTCTTGAATCTCTGACAATAAATGCACCTTCTTTAGACTGCAAAACAATTCATTGTACAGATTTAGTCGTTATTAGGAAGAAAGACAAACCTACATCTCAGGAATGAAAACCAAACCATACTGACTTACTACAAGTGGATAAGATTGTTTTCACAAATACATGCAATCTTATCTCCCTTATACGTTAAGAAGTCACACCTACAAAAGTATTTAATTGGGACAAGAATTTATAATGTATGAGTATTTTTAAAACCTTGGTCCCGATTTTTCTAAGAAAAATTCTGCATTTGACAACCTTGTACCCCACCATTTCATTATTTTTGTTATATCAATCAAGGTAATTGATACACATTGCTGATGAACAGGAAGCGCTGTGAGACAGATTGGCAGGTTGTATTTTGGAAGAAAAGAAACAACACAGCAGGTGGGGTGAGGGAGGCAGCAAGAAATACATCTGGAAAAGCAGGGAGGGAGTGGGGAAAACGGAGCAGAATCCATGACAGGGATGGAGAGAGGATAAGCTTTGAGGGAGTCTGGAGAGAAGAGCGGAGGAGTGATTTTAGTTGCCGCCAGGGCATGGGAGAGACAAGAAGAGAATGGGCAGGAGAGAAGAGTATTTTAAGTTTGATGTTAGGTTATAAATTGGATTCCCACTGACATCCTCTGGGAACCCCCAATAAAGCTGTAAATTGTTTTCAAATGACTTGGAATGTTGGACTGTTTGGTTTGTGTTGTTTGTTCGATATCATAAAAAAAAGTTTCCACCTTTACTTAGTGTGTTTACACTTGTGGAGAGGGAACCATCTCAGAAGCTTGCCAAACGTGTGAAAGTTTACACTTTCGAAGTGCCAACAACTTGCCTGAGAATTGCCCTAACCCAACAAACACCATGGTGTAACCCTCAAAGTGAGCACGATACATCAAGCAAAGCCTTCTCTTCCTTCTAGATGCTTACCAAGGAACAAGCCTCATTTTCTGGTCAAACTTTTAAACCAAAAAATCTCTTACAGCCACTTAAAATAATAAAAATGTAGCTTTTATTGAATTCCTACCATGTCCACGGACTGGGTTACAAACCATAGAGGGCAGAAGGTATAAAAGATGGAGATGTAAAAAGCGAAGTTGTACGTACAGTGGCTACGTAGGTAGTATATATACACAGACGTAGAGATGCTATGCATTCAGTCAAGTTGTCTAGGTAGTGACCTCCTCTTCAAGGTGGAAAGAGTGCAAACAGTCATGACCACAAAGCAATAAAAGTAGAAATTAATAACAAGCCCCAAAGGAGAAAGCTACTACTGCATGGATATTTTCAAGTTCTCTTTTATATAACTCAAGGAAATTCAAATAAAAATGAAAACATCTAGAAAATAATAAAGAAATGCCACATATCGGAAACTCTGCTATATAGTTCAAACAGTACTCAGTCTTCATGCTTACATCAATAAACAAAAGAAATACAAAATAAATGTATCTACCTCAAGAAGTTAGGGCAAGAACCAGGTCAAGTGGAAGAAAGAAATGAATGAAGACAAAAGCAGAAAACAATCAATTATAAAAACAAAAATATAATAAAGCTAGTCATTAAGTTCAAAATCTGGTTATAGAGGGAAAAACAATGAAATAGGTAAGTTGCTAACCAATCTAACCAATAAATAAGAGGGGAAATATATCAAAAAAAATAAGCCACAAAGATCCAGAAAAAAAATGAGAGCATCACCTTGACTCTACACAATACATTTGAAAATTTGAACGAAATGAGTGATTACCTAGCAAAACATAAAATTTATCAAAATTGATTCCAGAAGATCTGGAAATGTTAATGGACCTACTGAATGGGAAAATGGATAAGGCTTTAAAAGAGCTACAACATTAAAAACACCACGGAGGACATATTGTGATGCTGCATGATTCCAGAGCATGTGAAAAGAAAAAAACTTATAAATTTTTATATAAAGTGGGTTTAATATCAACACCAACAACACAGCAAAGATTGTGCACAAATCTCACTCATGTCCACTCAAAAATCCTAATTAAATATTAACAAACTGAATCCAGTAGCACAGTGGAAGAATAATATACCATGACCAAGAAGGATTGCATACAGGAATGAAAAAGTAATTCAATATTAGGGATTTTATTCATTCATCCTACTAACAGATCTGAGAAGAAAAATCTCATGAACATCGCCATAGATATTGAAAGGGCATTTGACAAATTTCAACTTCTAGAATCAGTTTTCTTTAAATTCTCAGTAAAATAGTAATAAATATGTACTTCTGTAACACAATAGTCCATGTTTACATTAGTCCCAAGTCCAGCATTCTGTTTTCTGTGGGAATCATTCCAACTAAAATCAGGAAAAAGAAATGCCCACTGTCAGCACTGGTATTTAATATTGTTCTGAGATGCCAGCTAATGCAATTAAATGAGAGGCCAAAAACAAAAAGAAAGACAGAAAAGAAACCAAACCAAAACAAAAAACCCACCAAGAAATACTCTATTAAATTATAAAAAGGAGCTGAAATCATCACTGTTTGCTATTGATAAGAGTCTACCTGAAACTCATGAGAATCAACTAAAAAACTCCTACCAAAAAAAGTTTTGAATTCACCAAGTCTTCTGTTACAAAATTAATTCACAGAACTCAAGAGCCTTCATAAGTTAAAAAAAAAAAAAAAAAGATACCCATTTATAGTAGCAACAGAAAAATACACAAACAAATGTGCAAGAGCTATATGAAGAAAACTTTAAAATGATCCTAAAGGGGCTCCTGGATGGCACAATCAGTTGGGCGACCGACTCTTGGTTTCTGCTCAGGTCATGATCTCAGAGTCTTGAGATCAAGCCCCACGCTGGGCTCTGCACTCAGCCTAGAGTCTGCTTGGAATTTTTCTCTCCCTCTCCCTCTGCCCCCTGCCACACTGTGCACATGCTTTCTCTCTCTCTCTCTCTCTCTCTCAAATAAATAAATAAATCTTTAAAAATAAATCAATAAAATGCTCCTAAAGAATATAAAGATGTTTGCTTTTCTCATTAGGTTTTCAATCCATCGAAGATTTATTTTTGCTTGAGGTAGGGACCTAATTTTAATTTTTTCTACAGGAATAATTAATATGGGTCCCAGAACAAACTGGTCCCCAAACCCCACTGATTTGTAATGCCCAAACAATTTTCCCTAAATTACTCTGTAAATTTAATACACCAGCAGGAAGCTTTTTAAAACTAGGCAAAATAATTGTGAAGTTCACATGTATAAAATGTATCTCCAGAGTATTTCTGGAAAAAAAGAATGAGGGAGGCTAGCCACACAAAGAGAGCCTCAGTATTTGAAATATTATAAAGGTATCACCTAAATACACAGGCTGATCAATAAAACCAAGTAGTGAGTTCAGATGTAGTCCAACATAGGAGCTGTGCTTATGATGAAAGTGGTACCTCGAATCAATACAGAAAAGATAGACACTTGGTAACTATCTAGAAAAAATAAAATAAAAACAGATCCATACCTCACTCTACATCAGGAATAATTACAAATGAATCAAACATGTCTATGTAAAAAATAAAACCACTGAAGTAATCAAGAAACATGGGCATTTTTTTTTAAAGCTCAGAGCGGGTAAGATAATTCGAACCTGACACAAAGCTTTAAAAAATTTGTCTGATAAATTCGAACACATAAAATTTAAGCACTATTCATGGCAAAAAAAAAAAATATGACAGTTGAAAAACTGGGGAAAGTATTGCCACATATCACAAGAGCTAATTTCCTTAATGTAGCTACATAGGTCCTACAAACTGTAAGGAAAGCATTAAAAAAAAGCAACAACAGAAAATTTTGCAAAGGATATGAACAGACATCTTACAGAAAAGGAGATACAAATATTTAAAATTTCATATACACAGAGATGCTTAACATTTTTGGGATAGGAGAAATGTAAATGAAACCCACACTGAGATGAGATGTCAGAGAGCAAAGTGCCACACACTTCATTAAACATTTGCTGGAAAGGTTGTGAGAAAATGGGCACTCTTACAACTTTTAGCAGGTATGTAAATTGTACAACTCCTGTAGAGGGTATTTAATACCTCCCCAAATTAGAAATGTACATTCCCTTTGACCCAGAATTTCTATCTTGGGGGATTTATCCTACATATATACTCACATAAATGGGAAAAGCTATGTAGGTAGGTTACCTATAGCAGCACTGTTTTGTTTTGTTTTGTTTTGTTTTGTTAAGACTTTTATTTATTTCTTAGAGAGAGAGACACAGTGAGAGAGGGAACACAAGCAGGGGGGGTTGGGAGAGGGAGAAGCAGGCTTCCCGCAGAGCAGGGAGCCGGATGCGGGGCTCGATCCCAGGACCCCAGGATCATGACCTGAGCCAAAGGCAGACGCTCAACGACTGAGCCACCCAGGCGCCCCAACAGCACTGTTTCAATAGCAAAAGAGTGTATACCACTTAAATTCCCATTAAATTTTTTAAAAGATTTTATTTATTTATTTTAGAGAGAGCACAAGCAGGGGGAGGGCAAGAGGAGGAGGGAGAGAGAATCCCAAGCAGACTCTGGGCCAAGCGCAGAGTCCCATGCAGGCAATCCCACAACCCCAAGGTCACAACCCATCCGAAACCATGAGTCCAGTGCTCCACCCCTCCATTAAATTTCCTAAATAAAGTGTGATATGTCCAATGCAAGAAATACTATGCAGCTGTAGAATGAATGAGGACACTTTCTGTGTATTGATGTGAAAAGTTTCCTTCCCAATACATATTGCTGAGTGAAAAAAGTAATGCACACAAGAGTATATATAATATGTTACCATTTGTGTAAAAATAACAATATAAGAAAATATATTTCTAGTTGTTTGTGTATGTATTAAATATCTCTGAAAGGACACAAAATAAACTAATAACAGAAGTTTGTCTATGGGGAAGGGAACTGGTATCTTGGGGACAAGGATGGGAGAAAACTTCAAAATCTTTTGATTTTTAAACTATATGAACATGCCATTGAAATGTGAAATAAATAAAATTATAAAATACTTCTATAAAAATTTATGCAATCAATTTGAAAATAAATATAAAGTAGGCAACTCTCCACGTAAATATAAATTGTCAAACATCTCAAGAAGAAAAGGAAATTAAATCAGTACTCAATTATCTGTTTGAAAAAGCTGCATGTCCAAACTATTTTATGAGAGATATATGTAACTTCAAGGAGCAAATAACTTCTATTCAATATAAACTATTTTAAAGATTGGAAAGAGACAAAACCTCATGTCCCAACTCATTTTATGAGGCTAGTACAGCCTTTATACTAAAACTAAACAAAGAGAGTGGGAAATTAGAAGCCAGGCCTCTTGTGAACATAGCAGGACAAATGCTAACTAAAGTATTAGGAAACTCAAACTAGCAATATATATGTTTTAAATGCCTCATGATCAAGTAGGATTTAATCCAGGTACTTAAAAAAAATAGAAAATATATAAATTACAAAAATATTTTTAGATATATAGGAAAAATATGTATATTTTTAAAAATATCCACACACATAACATACACACACACACACACTTTAGACAGATTAGGACCTAAATATGAAAAGCAAATCTTTAAACCATTTAAAAGAAAATATCATTTTATCACTTCAGGAGAGAGAAGAATTTATTATACTGAAAAAGGAAAAAAGATCATAAAAATTGAGAAATTTGACATTAACATATTTTAAAATTTAAAATAAGAAAAGAGCATAAAAAAATTTTAGGGCCAAAAATCAAAAGAACATAGTGAAAAATGAGCAAAGGGTATTAGCAGACATGTAACAGCAGAGGAAGCCCAAATAGCCAGCACACACATGAAAAGTCACTCAATTGAACTGTTCATCAAGGAAATGCACATTTTAAAATATATATACCATTTCTCAGTGAATCAAAGAAAAGCTACCAACTGTTGGCAAGAATGTAAGGGACCAGTTTTCTCATTCCTTGTAAGAATATAAATTAGTACAAGTACTTTGAGTCAGGATTTCAAAATATCTAGTAATGCTAAGTCTGCACATAGTTTCTGACCAGATCATTTCTGGGTATAACCGAAAGAAACCCTTGCCCTTGTGTACAAGGTGACATGTGCATGGAAGTTCTTGGCAGCATTGTTCATAATACTAAGAAGTTAGAAACAACGTGAATGATTAGTAATACATTTGTTATACTCATCTAATGAAATACAGCAGTTAAAGGAATGTGTTTGCTCTTTATGTATCCATGGGAATGAAACTGAAATACAATGTTTCATTAAAAATCAACATACCTATGATCTCCCTATGTCAAATGTTAAAACACGTAACACTGTGGGCTGTTCATGCACCAATATATGATAAAAATATAAGCACATGGATGCAGTGGGGGCACACCCTTCTAAGGTGATTGTCTCTGGAGAGTGGGCGGGGACAAAACAGATGAGGGAAGGGATGGGTGTCAATTGCATCTTCCAGGTTTTATTTTGTCTAAGCATGTTATGGCCAAATGTTGCTATTTGTGCCAAATGTTGCTATTTGTGCTGTCTGGGTTATGGGTGTGTGGAGGTTTGTTGCATAACTCCCTCATCTAGTCTTTGTAGGGAGGTCAGCCCCCCGCTCTGTTCTGGCTCCCTGGCAGGCGCAAGAGTCTCTCCTGCTGATCCCACACAGCCCCTGTGATTTTGACCCTATCACCCTATTCTTTCAAAATAAATGAGAGAGGGTAACTTGCTTACCATGGACCGACTTGAGAATTTTCCTTCTCCAGTTCTGCCTACTTGTCATAACATCTTTGTCCATTCTAGACCTACTAATATCACTTTACAGGAGGCCACCTGCTGTCACCATGCCCGGTGAGTCCCACATTTGCTGCCGTGTCCCATTTCCTCCTAGCCAGTGAAGCCAAGCCTGGCCTCCAACCTCCTTCCCCACCCCCAGCTGAGCCTGGGTCTGGGTCGCTCAAACTCTGTCTAACCCCCTGCTATCCACCGGACCTCCCTTCTGTCTTGAGTCCTTACTGGTATTGACTTTGTAGTTCCAGAACTGACTCTTTCTCACTCATATTTCTAGATTTCCTCAACATCTGACAGCAGGGCAAAGTGACACACATACCTCTTACCTAGTTTCTAGGTTTGACTCTACATTTACCCACAGTTCGTATTTACCGTCCGTTGGAAACTGTATGCACTTTTGTTTTGCTTTGACCTAAAAGAGCAGTTTTGATCTGAGTTTGATATTTTGGCTACCTCACTCTTCCTTTTGTTCCCAAAGAACAAAGAAAATGTAGCACTCGGTATTTTTCTCATTTGTGTTTTTAAGAAGCCTTAGCTAAGCTCATGAAGACAGAGTATATATTTTATTGTATGTGATGCAAAGGTGTATGGGCAATTCCAATACAGACTCTACTGCGGGATGCACTTTGGAGTGAATGAGGAGTTTCAGTACGTTGGAGTTGAAATCATTTCAGGAAAAATACACTTCTCAAGTTACAATGAAAGTCGATGAAAAACATGAGCTGATACAAATACATCTGGTTTACAACTTATCGGAAATTGCACAGTAGAGATAAAGTTGTAATAATATTTTAGAACTGAAAAGAACAGGAAGTAATAAAACTTTTAAGTTTGGTCAAATCTTTTCAATGAACATCTGTTAGAAATTTTGAAAATATTCACAAGTTATTCATGAATAAAGTGAATTACCTCTTGTCTCAAAATACGTTCTGCCTGATTTCTGGTAATGTTTCTATGGTACCACCTGTAAAAGCAATAAAAATAATTTTAAAATTTTATATTCTATTTTTTCCAGAAAAAAAAAAAAACCTGCTTCATTTCCTTCATTTTTAGGAACTTTACTCCAGAACTGATTTTAGAAAGCTGAGCGTTTTTTATTTCCGATAAACAACAATGTACTATTATGTGTCATTTAGTATAACAGTTTTATTAATTGTAAGCCGATACCTAGTTTATTCTATCATATCTCAATTCAACTTTCTGACAGATACTTAGTTTGTGATTTTGAGTGATTTAATCTCCTGAAAATTTTCATGAAACGTATGTGGTTAATAAGTCAATGAACATTTACTGAGCTTTGGTAGACAAACTAAAAAATACCCGTTTCTTTCTTTGCTCTTGGGAACTTCCTATTTGCCTGCTTTCATCTGTGCCATATTACCTTTCCAAAATTAAAACATACTCTGGCCCATCTGACTCCCCCAAGTATGTTAACCTGTAGTAAAGTTAGTGGTTTAATAATGTAAATGGAGCAACTAGTACCTGCCTTGCTCCAAACACCCTCTCATCTTTCTGCTTGTTCTCCCCTCATGCTAAGCTTCGGCCGTATTGAGATTCTTTCCTTCCTCAAATTCACCAAGCCCCTTTCTGCCTCCTATCTTGCTGTTTCCTCCGTATGAAACATATCCTGAAACGACTTTAGAATATCAGATCCTCTCACAGTAAACACAATCAAATGAGTATAATTGAAACCCATAGTTTGGCAGAACAAGACCTAGTCAGTAAGCAAATGTTGTACAGGAAAGAGAGAGGAAATGGTAGAACAAAGGAGAGAGAAAACAAATGGAAAAGTTTTTGTTTCAAAATAAGATTTTAAAAAGGAGTTAAGGGAATATTACCAGAAATGCTATTTTTGTGGACAGTGGAAAGAAGAATGCATGTATAACCATACACTGAGTCACAGTGGGTAGGCCAAATGGTGGCTACATGAAAATCCTCTATCTGACTTTGAGGACAGAATCTATCGTATCCTGTGGACTAACCTGCAGTAGTAAAAAGCTGCCACTAAAGTAGAATGGTCACATATTAAAAATGCTAATGGCCTCAAGTTGAAAATGAACTTTTAAAAAGATAAAGCATAGAGAAGAGAGGATGATTACAGGTGATTCTAGATGAAACCACTGGACTACTTATCACTAGTGGGAACAGGAGTTAATTGTGATGTTGGACTGTGAATATCATTCAGCACTTTTTAACGAATATTCATATTGGGGGAGGGACTTTCAGAATGAGTCTAAGACCTCTTGTTGTAGAAAGAAGAAATTCTTTCAAAATAAATGAGAGAGGGTAAGCATCTGCCTTTGGCTCAGGTCATGATCCCAGGGTCCTGGGATGGAGTCCTGCAGTGGGCTCTCTGCTCAGTGGGGAGTCTGCTTCTTCCTCTCCCTCTATCCCTCCCCCCACTCACCCAAGAGTGCATGCTCCCATGCACGCATACACTCTCTCTCAAATAAAATCTTTTTTTAAAAAGTTCACATAAATTGTTTTATTCTAAATGTTTCTCACCTATAATCACATTAAGTGTTAATTTTGTTGTTTTGTACTTATTTATTATGGTGATAAGTAATATAAGCAAATATATTAATTTTGCTTAAATATAAGTTAAAAATCCATCCATGTGTGGATGTCATTAAAATGACTTCAAAGTAGTAAGAGAAGAACCAGAGACAAGTATATGATGAATTTCATATCCTTTAAAATAATGCAGAATTTCAAGAGGCAGAAAAAAGAATAGATGGATATGATATAGGTGAGGTGAGGGGGCATGCTGTTTCAGAATTTCATCTGGTTAAATCAGATAGTCAAGAAGAATTTTGTGTTTTGTTTTGTTCTGTTTTGTTTTTAAATAGGTAAGGCTGCAACTCTTATGCCTGGACAACACTGATTATAAAACTCATACTGAATGATGTGGACAGAGGGCTTAGGGTGGGGCTTCTACTGGCATATGAAAACCATCTAGCATGTCCAACTGTTACCAAGTACAAACGTCTTGTGTACATGTAAGCCTTGGGTACACCTGTCCCAGTCTTAGAATCAACAAGTAACAGTATTGTGGTCTTGAGTTTTCAACCTAAAAAACCCTGTTAGATCTAAGATGGTAAATCTGCTTCTCTTAGTCATTTTCTAACCCTGAGAAGATGAAACTTTCAACAGAGAGAAAATGCAATAAATGAAACTCATACTTCCATAAAATTCAGCATAAGCAATATGTTTGATATTTTAAGTATCTATTATTGGGGCACCTGGATGGCTCGGTCAGTTAAGCAACTGCCTTCAGCTTAGGTCATGATCTCAGGGTCCTGGGATGGAAACCCACATCGGGCTCCCTGCTCGGCGGGGAGTCTGCTTCTTCCTCTCCCTCTGCCCCTCCCCCCACTTGTGCGCTCTCTCTCTCTCTCTCTCTCTCTCTCTCTCTCAAATAAATAAATAAAGTCTTTAAAAAATAAAATAAAGTATTATTTTAAGAGAATCGGACATATTAAGTTTTAGCCTCTGATTTTAAATGCAAAATTAATTTTAAACTTACAATTTGAAGTTTAAGGGAATTTGACTTTTTAAATGTTTGTATGGTTACAAGGATTTGGCTTATCACATTTAAGTTTGATTTATTAGATTTCTGAGATCATATATGGACTTACAAAGGGCTATTAAAATTGTAAATTTGCCCTGTCAGGCATATAAAATATTTAAACAGAAAATTGAATTCATTCAGTTTATTAATGCAAGTGAAATGTTTTGGGAAATTTAATTAACTGAGCTTATAAATAGGACTGATTGTTTAAGGATACTGTTGAGTTTGAATTAAGGTGACTGTTCTTTTTTTTTTAGATTTATAAACAGTATATCAAGATTTGAAGGCTTACTGAAAACCAGGTTTTCACACTGTACTGTTGATAATTTGGATATTAATTTAAAACCAAAGTAGCCATAAATATTCAAAGTATAAAGTTTCCCCTGAGATGTCAGAAGCCTACACTAACATAGCATTCCTTCCCCCATCCATCCCTACTTCCTTTAGACCTCAAGTCACTTCCTCAGAGGTCTTCCCTATCCCAATATCCTCATCTTTTAGCCTTCTCCACTGATTTCTCCCAGTGTCCCATACTGTTCCTTCATGACACCACAGTTTAAAAAAAAATTTTTTTTTAAGATTTTACTTATTTATTTGACAGAGAGAGAGAGAGCACAAGTAGGGGGGCAGCAACAGAGGGAGAGGAAGAAGCAGACCCCCCGCTGAGCAAGGAGCCCCATGCAGGACTCCATCCCAGAACCCTGGGATCATGACCTGAGCCACCCAGGCGCCCCCACAATTTAAAATTTTATATTTATTTGTGAATTTGAGGTTTATGTCTCTTTTCCCATGAAGCTGTAAGTTCCACAAAAGAAGGGAGTGCATCTACGTGTTATACGTTGTATCTCCAATGCCCACAACAGCTAACACCCGGCACATCATAAGTGGACAATAAGTAAAGATTGAACAGATGAGTGATTCAGGGGCTGAGGTAACTATGAAATGTGGTACCTCTGTAACAGCAGGCAAACTGGGAATGCCCTTCCTGTTAGCTTCATAGTTCTAGAATGTATCAAATATTTACTAGGTCCTACATGAGACAGGTGTCTCACCTGTCTCACAGTTCCAAGTTTTCATATCATTTAGAGGTTTATAACTATTCAGTAATTCTGCCCAGAGCCCAGGCACTAGTCAGTGGTGATGTCAGGATTTGAACCCAGATTTCTCTGATTTCTAAGCTTATACTATAGTATTTCAACCTAGGGCCATAATTTCTACACAGTCATTAGAATGATGTTTGGCATATAGTAAGTGGTAGATATATTTTAGTGATTTATATTGATAATTATTATATCTATATTTTAACAAACCCCTTTAAAAAGAAACAGAAATAAAAATTAATTTTCCCACAATTAGAAAATTAAAGAAGATAACTTTCAAAGACACATAAATCAAAGCCAAGAAAATGAGATGATTATTTTAAGTTCAGGGTAGTTTAATTCAAATTACCCAATATCTACAGTATGAACAAGCTGTTAAGGGCAGACTCCAACCCTCGTCTAAACTAAGGGGGCAGCCAGCAAATTAATTAATAATGAAAGGAAGGAAAGTCACACTGTTGCTTAGTGAGCATCCATTTACTCACTCCCGGGCACTGTGTTAGGTACTTTCACACATACCTCCTTTAATTTCCTGGAAAGTCTGAACTGGGTTTACGATATGGAAAAAAGTCTTTTTTTTTAAGATTTTATTTATTTATTTGACAGAGAGAGGCAGTGAGAGAGGGAACACAAGCAGGGGGAGTGGGAGAGAGAGAAGCAGGCTTCCCGCTGAGCAGGGAGCCCGATGCGGGGCTCGATTCCAGGACCCCGGGATCATGACCTGAGCCGAAGGCAGACGCTTAACGACTGAGCCACCCAGGTGCCCCGAAAAAAGTCTTTTTCTTAACAGGAGATTTTCACACAGAACTTCCCCTGACCTGACCTTCAAAAGAGACCTATTGTGTTGGGCAGCTCCAGTTGGGGGCAGTGGCGAGCCCCCCAAGGTGACGGTAGAGAGTTGTGAAACTGTTTTCTTAGGATGGTGTGTTCAGTCACCTAGGGCCTTTGTCCTACTGAGTGGAGGCTAGATTTTTGGGGCAGAGCTAAATGACTCCGGTCAAGAGAGGGGGCATGACAAGCTGAGTGAAGGACAGAGAAGACAGAAGAGACCTGTGATGGTACTAAGCGGGGAGAGGGGAGAGAGAACAGAAGTAGCTAATAGAGAAGCCTGGTAAAGTCATGTGGATGTGTCATGTGTCCTGTAGTCATCCCTTGTCCCCTCCAAGAAAGTCTACATTATTCACCAATGCTTTTAAAGATTTATTTATTTTAGAGAGAGAAAGAGCGCATGCATGCATGCGCCCATGCGAGTGGGGGAGGGGCAGAGGAAGAGAATCCCCAGACAGACTCCCATGTGGGGCTCCAAGAGTCAGACACTCAACCAAGTGAGCCACCCAAGCGACCCCCACCAATACTTTTAGAATTGGATTTGCTTTAGGGAGAGAGATGCTGAGTCTGGCCTCCACGTGGGCTTAAATTAGTAGCAAGGCAGACACCTAGGGGCTGGGAGGGAGGGGTTGGTTCTCATTCAATTTATATTTGCCTTCTGGTTCTCTGAGAAGCACCTGTCTTCATGCCTCAACCCACATCACCTACCGCCACAAGGCTGGAAGCATATGCTAATTGCAAAGCGAGTATCTAAACTGGGGGAGGGCAGTCAAGTGCTAAAACTTATGCAAACCTGAATTTATAAAAGACTAGGACTACTCCCAGTTCTGCCACTCTCTGTTTGTAAATTACTCTCACAACCTTAGTTTCTGATCTGCGGAATGGGGGGCTAGAAAAGTGATTGCTAAGATCTCCATCTTCCAAATCTATCATTGTAACAAAAATAAGTTTCTAAGCAGAACCTTAGTGAACGTGCCAAAAGTTCCCCCCAAACTACAGCATTAGCCTGCTTCTCCTCTTTAGCTATTTCTAAAACGTTTCAAAACATGAGCCAAAATATAGCTGTGTGTCTCTGTGTTAGGCTCAATTTACCACTCATTAAAAAACTAAGGTCATTTTTGAAAGTTATTTTTCCATTTAGGACATAGAGTAAAACAAGACCAAGATGAGTGTTTGGTTTCCATGCAGTCACTGTTAAAACAAACCCAAAAAAGTCGTCATACAAAACAAAACAAAAAGAAGTTTAAGAAAAAGAAGTTCCTGAATCAACCATTATAAGGATCAAAGATGTCTCAAACTAAAGCAGCCAGATGTGTTACTTTCTTTTCCTTTTGTAGACCAAAACCAGCCTCTATACTCGTAAGCTGCCCAAATGTACCTGATTTTTCATAGATCAACCATAGAGCATATTTTGGAGGAGACTTACTCATATATTTCTAAATTGGTTAGTTTGTTCTCGGTCACATAGTTGCTTGGGATTAAGCCTTCATTCCTACAACAAAAGACAAAGCCAAAATCAAAATGCTTGGTACATCTGTGGCATTATCGTGACAACAATCCTTTTTAAAACCTCAAGGACATAGGAGGAAATCAAACTCGTTTTACTGATTAAATTCTAAAAGAAGAAAAAGGATTTTTCATTTCCATATTCAACTAAAATCTCTGTTTGACAAATACTAAGGTTCTGACTTACAACGGAAGTAATTTAAGATGTTTCGTGACACCAAAATTTTTCAAAGAGGGAAAGCGGCACTTATGAGATCATTGGGATGTCATAGTGACTAGATTAAAAACACAGCAACAACAAAGATATCAACTTAATTCTTTTGAATTGCTGTAAAATAGATAGAATAGATATTCTGGTTTAGCCATGTCCCTATTATAGCAAATGCTGCACAGAAACACATGAACATGCCTTCTTGTGCACCAGGAAAAGTAATTCTCTAAGACAGATACCAAACGGGGAAATTGCTGGGTCACCAAATATGTGCATCTCCCCTTAGATGCAGCAAATTGCCATTGAAGGAAAACATACAAATTTACACACCCATCAGCAGGGTAAGGGTTTCTCTTTTTCTATACCTTCACCAATGAAATTTGAAATTATAAAATTGCAAAAAGATCTCCATGACATTATTGAAAAATCCAAGCAAGTTGCAGAACAACACATAAAGCATGGTAAGAATTAGGTAAACTAAATCTGCAAATAAGAATGTGTATTTCAATATGGACATGAAAGTGCATTGAAAATTTTCCAGAAGGGTACTCACTAAGTGAATAATGGTGCTTGGGTTTGGAGGCATTATTTATCATGGTTGCATATTATAAAAAGCGATATTCACTTATTAACTTTGAAATTAAAAGGTAATTCATCTTTTTTTAAAGTCTGAGTCATGCCAATGCCAACCTGCAGGAGGGCTAATTACATGGTCCTGAACTTACTCATACCTCTTTTCCCACTGAAAAGTCTCCATCACATGTTAAGTTGAAACTAAAAACTGTTAAGAGAGCCAAACCATCAGGAAAATATAATTAAAGAAAGAGGTATATAACTAGATACTTCTAATACACAGATACTTAATCATCTCCAAATCATCACAAAGAATAGAAATCAAATGTCAGCATTCTCTTCCAAGCAGCCCAGATCCCCCTCAGAATCATCTACCTCAGACTCTAGGCAGGTACAATCTATTGCTCCCAACATGATGAAGTCTGTTTGCATCCCAAGGTCTTTTTTTCCTTCCAATTTAATTCGGCAAGTACTGCAATGTTTACTTCCAAAACTAGTCATTGCAGAAATATGAAAATTAGCGAGATACTATTTCTGTTCCTACCTTAGAGCTTAGCAGAAAAAAGGAGTCAAATACTCAAAGAAAGTATAAATCAGAAAAAAAAAAACCCTGTATGGTAGAAATTATTATTCCCATTTTACAAATAAAGAAACAAAAATACATTAAAAATAGAACTACCACATGATCCAGTGATTCCACTTCTACTATTTATCTAAAGAAAATGAAAACACTAACTCAAAAAGATGTGTGCACCCCTCATGCTCATTGCAGCATTATTTATAATAGTCAAGATATGGAAACAACCTAAGTGTCCATTGATGGATGGATGGATAAAAGAAAGAGGTATATATATCTATATAGATATAGATATACAGATATATAGATATATACACACACACACACAACAGAAAATGAGTCAAAACAGGAGAAAATCTTGCTATTTGCAACAACATGATGGATCTCAAGGGCATTATGTTAAGTGGAATAAGTCAGACAGAGAAAGGCAAATACTGTATTATCTCATTTACATTGGAATCTAAAAAAATTTTTTTAATTAAAAAAACAACCAAACTCATAGATACAGAGAACAGATTGGTGGTTACCAGAGGCAGGGAGTGGAGGGTGGGTGAAATAGGTGAAGGGGGTCAAAAGGTACAAAGTTTCATTTATAAAATAAAGAAGTCATGGGGATGTAATGTACCACATGGTGACTCTAAGTCAATAATACTATATTGCATATTTGAAAATTGCTAAGGGAGTACATTGTAAAAGCTGTCATCACAAGAAAAAAATTTTTCACGACTATGCATAGTGATGGATGTTAACTACACATATTGTGGTGATCATTCCATAATAGATATAAATATTGAATTATTATGCTGCACACCTGAAACCAATATAATGTTAAATGTCAATTATACCTCAATAAAGAAATAAGGAAGGAAGGAAGGAAGGGAAACTCAGCGTAAGTGACCTACCAAAGGACACACAATAGTAAGTAACAGCATCGGGATGTGAAGCCGGGTACATGCAGTTCTGTGACTGCCTGAAATTGCAGTGCTGTAATGCTCTCTCATACAGATAGGACATGTGGGGACAGGTTCTGCTCCATGCAGAAGGAAGAATTCTAAACCCAGAGGAAATGAGCCACAAAACAGATTTTACGCTTCAGAAGTCTTCAGACGATAAACGAAGAGGAATTTGATGAGGACCATGACACCAGTCTTACCCCAAACAGTCTCTTGCCTTCCACCAGTGAGGGTTATACTTCTCCAATATCAGGTACTCCTCTGATCTCTTTAATGCTAAATCACACGGCTCTCTGGGCAGAAAATCATACAGCGCCTTTACTTGGATCTTCTCTTCAGTAACCTCAGAGGGTGGGAGGGGAGGCAGTGGCTTGCGTTTTGATGGTTGCACGTGGTCTCTTTTGGACTGTAAAAACCAAGGAATTATTTGTTGTACTATTGGTTTAGTAATCTGCACTAAAAAAAGAATAGGGATAGAGTACATTTCCCTGCTGCCCCAATTCACCCGTCTGGATGCACCAAAGCAAAAACCAGAGTGGATAAACACAGGAAATGACCATAAAACAACTTTTGAATCCAGCAACCCACTCATCATTTTGTATGTTGTCAAGATCACAAATTCTCTTGCCAGCATCGCACTGGATGTTTCTCTTTTCTTTTTTACAATAGCTCTGTGCTCAACATGTGCTCAACACGAGGCTCGAACTCATGAGCCTGAGATCAAGAGTCGCATGCTCCATGGACTGAGCCAGCCAGGCACCCCTGGATGTTTTTTAAGCCACAATTCTTGAAATTTGATTTCCACTCCAGTAGTTTCACTTTGTTTTATGGGTTTTTCTCTCTTGAAAAAAGATAAACAGCCCTTTCCTTTCACACACGCTATAAACTGTGTTTGGGTTTATCGCACTTCTTAAGAACACTGTTTCCTCCAACACTGAGCTGAAAATTACTCCTGGGTTCAAAATGGCAGTAGCCAGAATACATTTTTCCCCATTCACTGTCTGGTTTCAAGTTCTGCCAAAACACAGCAGAGTAGGCTATTTTAACTGGTCTTTTTTTTTTTTTTCTCTCTCTTCTAAGGCATTCATTCACTAAATGTTTATCAAGCACTTGTTACCTGCCAAGCAGGACCCTAGATTCTGGGCATGGCAGCAAACAGTACCTCGAGGAGCGTAGACCCTAAAAACTCAAGCTTCCTCTGTTCCTTCTCCCTCATCAAGATGATACTCACTTGCTTCTTGCTTGGCAATTCCCTGAACCACAGCCTGCGACGTTGGGTGTATTTTTCTGAAAATTCTTCATCTTTGCTCAGGCTTATATGTGCTCTGACTTGTCTGAGATTGAAAAACAACCATGTTACCAATTATGATCTGAATTCGGGTTATCCAAGCATTCACCAGATATTCACGAAACTAGTAGGAAACTCCAGGTCTCTTTCTGACTTCTTTCTTACTTAAAAGACTTTCCACGGGCAAGTTACTACCTCCCAGAACTGCATTTTCCTTATGGAGGAGCTAGAGATGCTAAGAGCAAATGGAGTTGTTATGGAATAAAATTGAAGAAACATACGTCCCATGCCCAAACCGAACCTGGTGCATATTCAGGTGATAAAATAATGATCATGATAATGAAAAACTCATTCTGCGTCAGGCACAGTGTTTATCATTTTACATGCATGACCTCGTTTGACGGTATCCATTGTTATAAGTAGACACGGTGTAGTGATTAAGAATATGAGTTTGAATCCCAACTCTACCATTTCACACTGTGGCCTTGGGAAGCAATAGAACCTCTCTAAGCCTCAATTCCCTCATCTGTAAGATGGAGATTATAAAAACCATAGGTGTTTTTGAGAGTTACGTGGGCTAATAAATGCAAATCTTTTAGCACAGTCTTACACAGAGGACACCCCCATTAAATGCTAACTGTTACTATTATCATGGTACCTTGCATTTATTCTATACAATCTTTTGCTGGCCATCAAAGTGCAAGAGACCCTGATCATTGGTGTGGCGGGGGGGGAGGAGATATTCTAATAAATAAGACAGGATTCTTGCCCTTAAAGGGCAAAAATTATTGAGCAGAACACAGAGAAGTAAATAGCATACACAAAATAAATATTAAATACAGACCCAAGCCACATGCTGTGGGAACATAATGGAAGGAGCAATTCATGCCAAAGGGATCCAGGACAGATGGTGGAAGACCTGAAATTTCTGAAGGAAGGCCTTTAGATCAGTGGGCACGCAGCCGGGAGGAAATGGGAGAAGGGCTTCCCCGGCAAAGGGAAGGGCAGAATCGAGGAGCCACGGAGACACAATAGACAATGAAGAAACTGAATGGATGACTTTCCAAGAAGTTGCCCTCAGAAGTAGACTTACCTCTTCTGCACGGAACAGCAGCAACAA
The DNA here is from genome assembly GCF_002201575.2 of Neomonachus schauinslandi. Lineage (NCBI taxonomy): Eukaryota > Metazoa > Chordata > Mammalia > Carnivora > Phocidae > Neomonachus > Neomonachus schauinslandi. The sequence goes on along the minus strand of NC_058404.1, from coordinate 163,872,818 downwards.
CAACAGAAAATCGACTGGATGCTGTTATCTGAAAAGCAGATCATTGGAGAGAGCCGTAAGTCCATGACATTGGCTAGATGAGGCCAGTGGTGCTAGTCCAAAGGAGGAAATTCCCAAGGGAAATTCCCAAGGAGCAATAGGAATGATAAAGCGTATGCTAGGTCCTGACTCTGCCCTCCTTTATTTGTGGCAGACGAGAAACTGTCTCGAAAGCACAAAGAAGTTACTGGTACCCTGGCCAGTGTGGTTTCCCTTCTCAGGCTCTTCTCTCCAGGTCTGGTTTACGCATTTCCTCAGTCTGTGAATGACAAATGACCACTCTATTCTACTTCACCTTGATGAGGGCTAATGTCAGCTAATAAATGTACAAACACAATGTACATGATTCCAAAAGCAATGTTCTCCTAGGAAATCTGTTAGCAGGGATTTTGAATTAGGTCCATCACATTTCTTTTAAAAATATTTTTAATATTTTAATATTTAGTATTTTATGTTCATAGAACCTGGGTTTCCCAGTCAGCTCTCTCTCATCATGACAGTTGACAATGAAGCATTAGGGAAGCAGAGCGTATGTCAGACATGAGTTCTGAGGTTAGACAGACCTGGGTTTGAATCCTCACTGTGCAGGTGACTATATCTGGGATGAGTCCCTTTACTTCTCTAAGTTTTCGTTTTCCTATCTGCAAAAACAGGATAATCATACCTAACCCCTTTGAGAAGCCTTATGAGGCAGAGGTTAATCTCTAACTTAGTGGGTTCGGGGAAGTTACTGGATTGTTCTATACTTAAGTTTCCTCGTCTGTAAAATGGGAATAATTGGATACTTGGCATGTAAATCTACTGGGAGGATTAATGAATGGATTCCTGGAAAGCACCCAGAACAATGCCAGATATATAGGACGAGGGTAATCGAGAAGACCTATTATTACTATAGGGTTGTTGAGAAGATTAAATTAGACATCATCTCTAAAGTCCCACGAAAATAGAAGAGGGGTACAAACAGAAGACACTCACTACAGTCTACCCCTCAGCACCCACTCTGTGCCCCCAGAACAGGGGATGCAACGGAGTTTTCATCAGCCATCGTGTTATCACCAGGTGATGAAAACTCTGATACCAATGACTGTATCAGTCAGGGTTCCAATATGAAACATGACATACTTAAATTAGAATAATTTTTAAAGGGTTCATACACAAAGGGACTAATTACAAAGGTGTGGATAAGGGGTAAGGGAAACTGGGTCCAACAGTAGAACTGTCACCATCCCTAGGTCCAAAAGGACCAGGAAAGTGAGAGAGTTAAGTAGATTTCTAGACACTAAAATAAATTACTGAGCCCCCCAAATCTACATTATATTGTGTATTATTAGGTTTGGGGATTTCAGCTGCTTTTGTCAATTATCTGGTAGTATCTGCATGAACAAGTGGCCAAAACACTCCTGGGAATGAGGGTACATTAGCACTTAGGGGTTCTGTCTGCTTTAGCAGGACTGGGTCTAATTTACATTCTTGCCAATTGATTCCAGTGTTGTTTTAGAGTCCCATATAGATCTGTATCTATCCAGGCCAAAAGATACAAAGTCAAATGTAGGTTACACAAATGAGTGAAGTGGGTCAGAGTATGGTTTAGAATGTGGCAAAAATGCTGTGGCCTCACGTAGAGGTATTCAAATTCAAAATTTTAAAAATACTCCTTCCCTCTCTTGTATCACCATTCCCCTCTCCACTGGATCATTGCCATTAGCATACAAATATGCTGTTACTTCCCTCATTAAAAATAAAAGAAACTACTCTTGATATTATTTCCTCGATCAGCTTTGCTCCCCATTTAGAGTAAAATCTAGAAATGAATCATCTTTACTTGCTGCTTCCAATTCTTCTCTCTTTTTCTCTTAACCCATTCCAGTCAAGCTTTTGTCCCTACCACTTCCCCCAAACTGCTCTTGTTAGGGTCACCAGTGACCTATGCACCACTCTAGCCCATGGTTAATTCTACGTCCTCATCTTACTTGACCTCTCAGCAGCATTCAACACTCTTCTCTTGGTTTTCTTTCTTCTTGATCGCTTTTGCCACTTCTCTTCCTCCCTACCCTCTCAGTCTGGGGCTAATGATAGCCGGCTCCAAAGCTTTTGATCTCTTCTCTGTCTCATTCACTCCTTTGATTATTTCATTCCTTTCTGTGTCTTAAAAACAATCTATCTGCTAATGACACCCAAAAGTATACCTCTACCCAGTTCCAGTGCATTCCAGACTTGCACACCCAAATGCAGTCTCAAATTCTCCACTTGGGTGTCTAGTGGACACCTCCAATTCACATGAAGAAATCTCAACTCCTTCTCTTCCTTTCTACCCAGACTTGCTCTACCCATCCTCTCCATTTTGTCAATAGCAATTCCATTTTTCCAGTGGCTCGGGTCAAGGATCTTGGAGTTGTCTTTGACTCTTCTCTTTCTCTCACACCCCAGTCCAATCTGTCAGAAAGTATGCTGATTCTGCCTTAAAAATGTATCCAAGAGTTTCAGTTTGGGATGATGAAAATGGTCTGGAGATGGATAGTGGGGATGGTTGTATGGTAATTCAAATGTACTTAATGCCACTGGACTATACACTTAGAGAGAGTTAAAATGGTAAATTTTATGTTATGTATATTTCACCATGGTTTAAAACTCTCTCTCTCTCTCTCTCTCTCTCTCTCTCTCTCACACACACACACACACACACACACAAACACACACAGAATCTTACTGCTTTTCCCACCCTCTGTTCTTACCATGGTCTAAGCTACCATGATTCATCTGGATGATACCAACAGCCTGCTGACTTCTTCCTGATTCTACTCTAAACTCCCTATGGTCTCTTCTCAGCATAGCAGCCAGAGTAATTAATGTAAAACCCAAGTTGGATCATGTTGCTCCTTGTCTCCAAATCCCACAATGGCTCCCCATTTCATTGACAGTTATAGCTAAATTTCTCACACTAGCCTATAAAACCCTCCGTGATCTGGCCTCCTGTTGCCTCTCATTTCTGTCCAACATGGCCTTGCTTGTGTTACTTAGCCACACTACCCTCCTCCTGCTTCTGAGGCACACCAGGCCTGCTCTTCCTGAAGTTTCTTTGCTTTTGTCTTGGCTAGACCACTCTCCCCTCCAGGTGTCAACCTTCTATTTTTTTAAATATTTTTTAAATTGAATTATAGTTGATGCAAAATAGTATATTCATTTCAGGTATACAACATAGTGATTCAACAATTACATACATTATGTAATATTCACCACAATAAGTGTAGTTACCATCCATCACCATACAGGGTTATTACCATTTTATTGACTATACTCCCTATGCTGTACTTTTCATCCCTGTGAATTAATTATTTTATAACTGAAAGTTTGTACCTCTTAATCCCCTTCACCTATTTTGCCTATGCCCCCATCTCTCTCTCTTCTGGCAACTACTAGTTTGTTCTCTGTATTTATGAGTCTGTTTCTGTTTTTGTTTTTTCATTTGTTTTGTTTTTTAGATTCTACATGTAAGTGAAATCATATGATATTTGTCTTTTCTGTCTGACTTATTTCACTTAGCATACTACCCTCTAGGTCCATCCATGTTGTTGTGAACAGCAAGATTTCATTCTTTCTCACGGCTGAGTAATATCCCATTGTGCGTGTGTGTGTGTGTGTGTGTGTATACCACATCTTCTTTATCCAGTCACCTATCAATGGACACTCAGGCTGTTTCCATATCTTGGCTATTGTAAATAATGCTGCAATAAACATAGGGTTGCATATATCTCTTCAAATCAGTGGCTTTGTTTTCTTCAGGTAAATACTCAGAAGTAGAATTACTGGGTCATATGATCTCAGAAATGGACCAAAAAAAGGTAAAAGTAAATCACTGGGACTACATCAAACTAAAAAGCTTTTGCACAACAAAGGAAACCATCAACAAAATAAAACAGCAACCTACTGAATGGGAGAAGATATTTGTAAATGATATACTGGATAAGGGGTTAATATCCAAAATATATAAAGAACTCGTACAACTCAACACCAAAAAACCCCCACATAATCCAATTTAAAAATTGGCAGAGGATCTAATAGGCATTTTTCCAAAGACACATGAAAAGATGCTCTCAACATCACTAACCACCAGGGAAGTACAAATCAAAACTACAAAGAGATATCACATCATACCTGTCAGAATGACTATTATCAAAAAGACAAGAAATAACAAGTGTTATCGAGGATGTGGAAAAAGGGAACCCTCGTGCACTGTTGGTGGGAATGTGAATTGGTGCAGCTACTGTGAAAACAGCCTGGAGGCTCCCCAGTCCTAATGAGAAAATGAAAACTATATTTGGAGACAGAGTAAGTAGGTACAATAGGAAGCAGTGAACAGTAAGAGTGGAGACGTACCAATCTCATCCAAACCCTCAGCAGCCCACACCGGCATTTCTGCAGTAACTCATTTAATCCTCATTTAACCGTGTAAAGTAGGTGCTGTTTTACAGGTGAAGAATCTGACCACAAAGGGGATCCTCCCTGCTGAGACTCAAAGGGCTTTTAAGTTGAGAGCCAGGATCAGACCCAGGCAGCCCGACTCCAGAGTCTTTACTCTCAACCTCCGGCCACAGTGTTCACTCAGTGGCTGAATGAACTGGTCAAAGTACCAGCCTCTGAGCCCTCCTTCAATCCGTCCTCTAAGTTCATTTCCCTGAAAGTGTGTCTTAGCCAACGGCCCTCCATCCTCAGCTCCCCAAAAGACTCTCAATTACATATGGCATCAAGATGATACCCTCCCTTATGTTCATTGCCTTTTATAACCTGGCCAACTCCACTCCAAATCTCCGTGTTCACCATTCCTCTTGCACTGGCTCCCTCCACTTGATCTGCTCTCGTAGACATCCTGAACACTCCTATGTCCAACCTGAAAAGGACTGCCACTGCAACCCACTCCCATCTAACGGTCCTCTGGGTTCCCAGAGCACAGGTGAACGGTCCTGCCCTGTGGCTCGTAATTGGGTACCATGTTAGATGGCCATTTTTTTTAAAGGTTTTATTTATTTATTTGACAGAGAGAGACACAGCGAGAGAGCGAACACAAGCAGAGGGAGTAGGAGAGGGAGAAGCAGGCTTCCCGCGGAGCAGGCAGCCTGATGCGGGGCTCGATCCCTGGACGCTGGGATCATGACCTGAGCTGAAGGCAGACCCTTAATGACTGAGCCACCCAGGCACCCCTAGATGTTTTATTTTATTTAATAAATTTAATAAATTTAAACGGCCATCTTTGCGTAGGCTCTATCTCTCACAGGGTTTCTCAACCACACCACAACTGACATTTTAGATTGGATGATTCTTAGGGGGTTTGGGGGCCTCTGTCTTGTGCACTGTAGGATGTTTAGCAGCACCTCTATGACCAGGTGTCAGCAGCAACCCCTCACCCCCCTTCACACCCACCTCCTCTTCTGAGTTGTGAAAACCAAAAAACTCCCAGGCATTGTCAGATGTCCCTGGGGCGGCAGTGGGGTGGGGGGGTGGGGGAGCAGTGTGCAAAAATCCCTTGATTTTGAGAACCACTGAGCTCCATTGTAAGCTCTTCAATTTCAGCGCTTCTCCATCCAGCATGGGTGCCTGGCACACAGGGAGAACTCAATAAATCGGCCAATACCCCCACACCACCACATCACACCTGGGCTCTACTTTTCAGTAGCTCATTCTACCACAGGACATCTCACAGCACGATGCTGGCCACAGAACAAGTTAGGCTGACCACAACCTTTTGACTAAGTAGAACAGCAAAGTTGAAGAGAACAGCTTCCGGATCTTTGGCTAGTACTTACAGGTCATAAGCCTAACCCGCTGTCCCAGAAACATTGAATAAAGAAGTAACTTACCCAAAATCAAGCATCAGTCCATGAGATACTAAATGAAATAGTAAAACCCTCTCTGGTGTTCAAGGGTTTTTTCCATATTAGGACAGCACATGGGGTTTTGAGTGGGTTTTGGTGTCAGACCAACTTGCAGTCAAATCATGGCTCCATTTTCTAGTGGCAACAATGTGATTCTGGGCACAGAAAACTCTTCTGTGCCTTTGGGAAATTCCCAATTTCGGCCAAGCTCTTGCGTATCAAAGGCCTCCGCCGGAGAGACTAAAACGCCCCAGAGACGGGCAGTGACTATTTGCCCGCTGGAAGGGTTGAGGATTATCTCAGGAAGGAGCCGGAGCCTCCTCTCCCTCGCTTCCGTCTCGCGCTGATCTCTTCACCTGCTTCTTATTCCCCCGGCAAAGATCTTTAATTATCTACCAGGTCGCGGCAACTCAGGGAAAGGGCACCGCATCCTGGCGTAATCCCTGTGACCTTTAGGAATGGCCCATCTCTCACGGGTAAGGCAGTCGAGCCTCTCGCTGGAGCGGGCGTTCGCGTTCTTTCCTGGGAAGGCTTGCAGCCCCTTCCCTCACTCGCGCCAGCCTCCCCGCGCCTCCGGGCGGGGGTGGGCGGCCACAGCGGGGCTGGGGGGACCCGGCTTCCGCCAGGGGGCGCTGGAAGGGGGCGACTGTGAGACGCCCCACGACCCGGAGGCCGCCTCCCGCCCCCTCGCCAATCGCGGCCCGCCGCCAAGCCGGGGCCCCGCCCCCTCTGGGAAGCGAAGCTCGAGGCCTTCGCTGCGTCTCCCATGGTTTGAGGTTTACCTCGGCTAAAGCTCGCGTTCAACCCCTGGCATTTCCGACGTCACTGTTTCGTTCTGAATCAGCCTCAAGTGAAATTTTATCCCTCCTGAGTCTGGTCAGAAGTGGCAGATGGCCGCTGCTTTTTATTTGAAGACATGAATAACTGGCTCGGTTTCGAGGGCCGTCCTGAACCAAAGACCAGGCTAGTTCAGTCGCCCAACCCACACGCTCCAGGTGGCGGTTTTAAGGCGAGGAATTCTGGTGCCAGCTGCCTCGGCGGGGGAAGGAGGGCGCGGGGGGCGGGGGGGGGGCGGTGGACGAAAGCTCGTGGCTTTGGGGAAATGGCTCTGCGTGATTCATGAGGGAGTCTGACGTTCACTACAAGAGAGGCGCCATTGTTCCCAGAAATTCTCAGAAAGACCAAACTTCCTCGTGACGATCATAAATTCCCACCATGAGATCTGTTTCTTAAGGGCCTTTTAAAATCAGACACATTTTAATCGACTAAACCGATGTCATCTGGGAGGAGTGACACACAGCCAGCTTTCCTTTAGCGCGACATTCTACCTCTGATCAGGTATCAGAGAAGCCTTTCCACCTGCCAAACCAAGAACACACACCTATGGGGGGGAGGGAGGGAAGGAAGGAAGGATGGAAGGAAGGAAGGAAGGGAGGAAAGAAGGAAGGAGGAAGGAAGGAAGGGAAGAAGTAAGACACTGAGTTTTTCATAGAAATGTTTATTCAATTTAGAAAGCTATCCTTTACACTAATATCTGAGTGTATGCTCTTTATATATTTGAGTTGTTAAATTATCTTCGTTTTGTGTATACACTTCCTCTTGATAAGACACCCTTCTAAGAGGAATGCTAGAAGAACACTCCTGTGTTTCCTTTTGATGTTAAAATGTCCCTGCTTCTAAGAAATGATGGTCACCAGAGAGGTTAGTCTTTTTGAATGTGTTGACAAAATAAGTTAACAACCCTATGTTCAACCCCAAACTGGTTTTTTGACATCCTCTTGAGCCTTACCTTAAAGGAAGAGGAATAACTACTTTAGGGGAATTCATGGGTCACTAACAGAAAACAGGTACCTAGCTTATGTGACCGTAAACTGATACATTTGGTGGCAGACACACATGGTACTTGGCCGGGCTGGGGCCTGAAGGGGCACTGGGTGTGGGGAAGGAGTGAGGAGACTCTAGAAGCCCGAGGAGCTGGACGGGGAACTGGGCAGCAGGGAGATAGTGTCCAGGGAGTAACGGATGCTCTGAGGGAAGGCAGAGCCTGCCTGAAGACTGCACATCTGTTCTCAGCCTTGGCCAGGGCACAGCCCCAGGCACCAAACATTCCAGCGCCCTGAAGCCGTTGTTTGCTCTATGCAGGGATATTGCTTTCTTCCCAGTAATGAGCTGCTGTGAGGTGGACTGGGCAGGCGCCTTGCAGACAACTCCTCCCTGCCCCCAGGTCTCAGAGCAGTATTTTCTAGAAGACTGATGTCTGTGACCTCAGAATTCATGACGAGCTCACAAATATCACACCCAAGACATTGAGCCAGCCTGTGCTCAGACACAAGGCCTGATGGCAGGGTTGACACTGTGCCGGAAGCTGTGACCACTGGCCCTCAGTGGGCAGGGGGTGCACAGACGCTGCCGGCCGGTGGGCTCCACGGAGGCACGGCAGGGAAGCTCAGCGTGCCAGGAGACACGGAAACCTCACAGACGCCGTCCCCCATGCTGGCTGCTGTTGTCATTATTACGACAGACTTGAGGCAGTTGCAGGGGGATAAAAACGAAATGATTTAAAAAACAAAAGACACATCTGTCTGCTAGCGTCCACAGGAACAGGAGGAAATTCTCTATTTTTGATAAAGGGGGAAACTCCAGCCTGAGGCAAAATAGTGGTGGAAGTGGCCACGTTTGATTTTGGCCCAGGGGTTCTCCCTGCTTTTGCCACCGAATTCGTCATCTGTTGTTGGAAACAAATCATTATTAATCTCACAGTTTCTGTGGGTCAGGAGTCCAGGCACAGCTCAGCTGGGGGCCTGTAGGTAAAGGTTAAGAAATTCATGAAGCTCATGAAATTGTAGTGAGTTGAGTTGATCCACATCCACGTTCACTTCCATGGCTGTTGGCGAGCCTTGGTGCCTTCATTCCTCATGATGGGGATCCTCCACAGGCCACCTGAGAACGCTCACAGCATGGCAGCCGGTAATCCAGGGGACAGAGAGCCCGAGAGCACGAAGCCAGAAGCCACAGTCTTTATACAACCTCATCTCAGAGAGAACACTCTACTGCTTTTATCATCTTCTCTTCATGAAAAGTGAGTTACTAGGTCCACTTCAGACTCAAGGAGAGGGATTGCACAAGGGTGTGAACACGGGGCGATGGACATCATTGGGGGCCATCTGAGAGGTGGCTATGCAGCTCCCCTCTTTATCTTCATATTAATAATAATAGTAATGATAGAAGATAGTAACTTACGGTTGGTGTGGAAATCGAATACAACGAGGAATGAGAGGGGGCTTTAAAAATAGGGGCCTCAGAGGGGCAGCTGGGTGCTCAGTCATTAAGCATCTGCCTTCAGCTTGGGTCATGATCCCAGGGTCCTGGGATCAAGCCCTGCATCAGGTTCCCTGCTCCGCGGGAGGCCTGCTTCTCCCTCTCCGACTCCCCCTGCTTGTGTTCTCTATCTCACTGTCTCTCTCTCTCTGTCAAATAAATAAATATTTAAAAAAAAAAAAAAAGGATGCCTGGGTGGTTCAGTTGGTGAAGCATCTCCCTTTGGCTCAGGTCATGATCCTGGGGTCCTGGGATCGAGCCCTGCATCGGGCTCCCTGCTCAGTGGGAAGCCTGCTTCTCCCTCTCCCACTCCCCCTGCTTGTGTTCCCTCTCTCGCTGTCTCTCTCTCTCTCTCTCTCTGTCAAATAAATAAAATCTTAAAAAAAAAAATAGAGGCCTTAGAAAGGCAATGTGATCAGGTGTACATACCTCATGCCCAGATCAAACTATGGAGGTGAGTCTGGAAATCGACGTTTTATCAGTATCCTGTGATACTTCAGGCACACTAAGATTTAAGAATCACTCATATACATCATTAATTTTTTTCCCTTCTACTTCATAAATTGGGAAGAAAAGAAAGGCAGAGAAATTAGGTGAAAATGAGGTGGAGGGGAAGGAAGAGGTAAGTTTTTCAAACCCCTAGTTCTCCCTGGGCTTTGTCCTCTAAATAACTCTACGGGGCTGGATCTGTCCTCAGGGCCACTGTTAGTGGGTAGAAACCTTGACCATACCCAATTATATTTCACAAATTGAACTTCACTGGAGCAGTGCTTGGCAACCTCGCTCAGGTTCTCCCCATGGTTCAGTATGACCAATATCTCACCTTCTCCATGATCTCCTCCTGCCCTACAGCAGCCTATCAGGCCAGACTTCTATGACAGCTCTTAGAACAACAAACATATTTGGCAAATGACTCTGGCCTGGCAAACACATACAAACATTTTCTGATTAGCAGTAATACACCTGGAGACATCTCTTGGCTTTCTCTTTTCAACGGTAAACACCTAAGTGTTTTACCCAGAAGCAAATAGAGCCATATCTCCAGGTGGTTGGTGGCAGAAATAAACAGGGGATTCTTACATGGAACAAATGACCAGAAGCTGGAAGAGATGGTGAATGTTCATCAAATCCATGCCCTTCCAGGCTGGCCAGAATGACCCTCAAAATAGTCCCGCCAAAAAGAAGAAGTCAAACTCTCACTCTTTGCAGATGATACTTTATGTGGAAAATCCAAAAGACTCCACCCCAAAACTGCTAGAACTCATACAGGAGTTCAGTAAAGTGGCAGGATATAAAATCAATGCACAGAAATCGGTGGCATTCCTATACACCAACAACAAGACAGAAGAAAGAGAAATTAAGGAGTCGATCCCATTTACAATTGTACCCCAAACCATAAGATACCTAGGAATAAATCTAACCAAAGAGGCAGAGGATCTGTACTCAGAAAACTATAAAATACTCATGAAAGAAATTGAGGAAGACACAAAGAAATGGAAAAACGTTCCATGCTCATAGATTGGAAGAACAAATATTGTGAAGATGTCAATGCTACCTAGAGCAATCTACACATTCAATGCAATGCCCATCAAAATACCATCCACTTTTTTCAAAGAAATGGAACAAATAATCCTAAAATTTGTATGGAACCAGAAAAGACCCCGAAGAGCCAGAGGAATGTTGAAAAAGAAAAGCAAAGCTGGCGGCATCACAATTCCAGACTTCAAGCTCTGTTACAAAGCTGTCATCATCAAGACAATATGGTACTGGCACAAAAACAGGCACATAGATCAATGGAACAGAACAGAGAGCCCAGAAATGGACCCTCAACTCTATGGTCAACGAATCTTTGATAAAGCAGGAAAGAATGTCCAATGGAAAAAAGACAGTCTCTTCAACAAATGGTGTTGGGCAAATTGGACAGCCACATGCAGAAGAATGAAACTGGACCATTTCCTTACACCACACACAAAAATAGACTCAAAATGGTTGGAAGACCTAAATTGAGACAGGAGTCCATCAAAATCCTAAAGAAAAACACAGGCAGCAACCTCTTCGACCTCAGCCACAGCAACTTCTTCCTAGAAACATCGCCAAAGGCAAGGGAAGCAAGGGCAAAAATGAACTATTGGGACTTCACCAAGATAAGAAGCTTTTGCACAGCAAAAGAAACAGTCAATAAAACCAAAAGACAACCGACAAATGGGAGAAGATATTTGCAAATGACATATCAGATAAAGGGCTTGTATCCAAAATCTATAAAGAACTTATCAAACTCAACACCCAAAGAACAAAGAATCCAATCAAGAAATGGGCAGAAGACATGAACAGACATTTTTATAACAGACAGTGTAGGAGGGTTCCCCTTTCTCCGCATCCCTGCCAACATCTGTCGTTTCCTGACTTGTTAATTTTAGCCATTCTGACTGGGCAGATGGTGTTGGGAAAATTGGACAGCCACATGCAGAAGACATGTTGTTTCTAGGAAGAAGTTGCTGTGGCTGAGGTCGAAGAGGTTGCTGCCTGTGTTCTCCTTTAGGATTTTGATGGACTCCTGTCTCAATTTAGGTCTTCCAACCATTTTGAGTCTTTTTGTGTGTGTGGTGTAAGGAAATGGTCCAGTTTCATTCTTCTGCATAACAGACATAAATAACAGAGTTATTTAGAGGACAAAGCCCAGGGAGAACTAGGGGTTTGAAAAACTCACCTCTTCCTTCCCCTCCACCTCATTTTCACCTAATTTCTCTGCCTTTCTTTTCTTCCCAACCAAAGAAGACATCCAAATGGCCAACAGACACATGAAAAAGTGCTCAACATTGCTCGGCATCAGGGAAATCCAAATCAAAACCTCAATGAGATACCACCTCACACCAGTCAGAATGGCTAAAATTAACAAGTCAGGAAACGACAGATGTTGGCGGGGATGCGGAGAAAGGGGAACCCTCCTACACTGTTGCTGGGAATGCAAGCTGGTGCAACCACTCTGGAAAACAGTATGGAGGTTCCTCAAAAAGTTGAAAATAGAGGTACCCTACGTCCCAGCAAATGCACTACTGGGTATTTACCCCAAAGATACAAATGTAGGGATCCGAAGGGGTACATGCACCCCGATGTTTATAGCAGCAATGTCCACAATAGCCAAACTGTGGAAAGAGCCACGATGTCCATTGACAGATGAATGGATAAAGAAGATGTGGTATAGGGCGCCTGGGTGGCTCAGTTGGTTAAGGGACTGCCTTCAGCTCAGGTCATGATCCTGGAGTCCCCAGATCTAGTCCTATATCGGGCTCCCTGCTCGGCGGGGAGTCTGCTCCTCCCTCTGACCCTCCCCCCTCTCATGCTCTCTCTCTCTCTCTCTCTCATTCTCTCTCTAATAAATAAATAAAATCTTAAAAAAAAAGATGTGGTATATATACAATGGAATATTATGCAGCCATCAAAAGGAATGAGATCTTGCCATTTGCAACAATGTGGATGGAACTGGAGGGTGTTATGCTGAGCGAAATAAGTCAATCAGAGAAAGACATGTATCATATGACCTCACTGATATGAGGAATTCTTAATCTCAGGAAACAAGCTGAGGGTTGCTGGAGTGGGGGTGGGGTGGGAGGGATGGGGTGGCTGGGTGATAGACACTGGGGAGGGTATGTGCTATGGTGAGCACTGTGAATTGTGCAAGACTGTTGAATCACAGATCTGTACCTCTGAAACAAATAATGCAATATATGTTAAGAAAAAAAAAAAGATAGCAGGAGGGCAAGAATGAAGGGGGGAAATCAGAGGGGGAGATGAACCATGAGAGACGATGGTCTCTGGAAAACAAACTGAGGATTCTAGAGGGGAGGGGGGTGAGAGGATGGGTTAGCCTGGTGATGGGTATTAAAGGGCACGTTCTGCATGGAGCATTGGGTGTTATACACAAACAATGAATCATGGAACACTACATCAAAAACCAATGATGTAATGTATGGTGATTAACATAACAATAAAAAATTTTTTTAAAAATTATGCACACACACACACACACACACAAATAGTCCCGCCAAGAGGTCGTCTCTTATTTAATCCCTCGGGCAACCTAATCCTGTCTCAACCCTCACCATTATTTATTTTCTATATAATCAAATCTTGTTAAAATTTACAGCCTTTTCTCTAGTTCTGACCTCAGGAGAAATGAAGAACAGATGCTCGCACAGCTTTTAATAAAAAGGTTATTAAGTCACTGCTCATCTTCATTCTACCATCGGGGGCGGTGGGGACAGAAATTGTTGCTTCGTAGCTCTTTCCGCTTGGCCCTGGTTCACCTGTATTTCTGATAACAGGCAGCCCCATTCTGTCGATGAGTGGATCAAGACTGTAAGTTATATTCAGGTCAGTACAACTTAAATAGCCTGGTTTATCTTTTACAAATTCTACCAACAAGCGTTGGGTCCTGTGAGGTGATGTGGCTTAAACAGATGACATTTAAAAATTGCCACCCGTTTTTCCTATCGCCACTTAAGAATCAGAAATGTAAGAACTTTGTTAGCTGGTCTTTGATTACTTTAATCTGATATGACTGGGCTTTGTTAAAACTAGGTTCTATAGTCATTCAGAATTAAAATCAAAGAGAGTATTTTCCTTTCTTATTTTTTAATATTTTGTGCATAAGGTCCTCATAGAGTTAAATTAATAAGCATTTTCAAAATTGTGCATGGAACTGAACAGTCTTCCAAAGCAACTCCAAAATTAAGATCATGAAGGACGTGTCATTTCTAGCTACTGTTTATGCTATCTTGTTGAGAGGTGGGCAGAAACAGGGTACCATTTTACAGATAAGGACCCGACATAAGAAGTTGCCAAAGGTGACCCACCAAGGCTGCAGCAAATCCAGAAGCTAAAACTTGGTCTCCCAGCCTTCAGCTCTGAGCTCTTTACACTTAATATCGCCCTAAAAACAAACACTTTTCAAACTGCATTTCCATACACACATATAGATTTAAGGACACTATTTTGTTTCCTTTGCATTCTCCATGCTGAGCATTTACTAAAATTACATCACTACAGTGGTCATTTGAATAACACACAAAACCCTGTCACAACACCTGGGGAAATTATCCTCAAAGTTTCACAAGCCTTATGCCTGCCTCTGCCAGTCAAGAGTAAGTAACAGGCCCAGAACAAGCCCTGAAGATAAAGGACGAAGCCGTCTTACTTACAGGTGGAAAGAATCATGGCTGTGCTTCTGCAGGGAGCAGACCAAACAGCCTTCAGTTCTTCAGCGCCACTCCAGTCACAAAAACACATCTTTTAACTGAAATCATAGCTCGCCCAAGATGTTTCTCACGAGCAGAGTTAACCCCACCTATTTTCCTGTTCTAAAAACCTCAGAGAAGTGTGTGAATGACAACCCGATGGCCTATATAAGAAAGCTCAGTAATCTCCATCCAGATCTCTGAGGGTAGCTGCTATTGGTTCCTCATTCCCAACTGTGTGGGTGACTCCAGCAAACAACATTTTCAAAAAAATCACAGAATTTTCGTGCAAGCGACATTAAAAATCATCAAATCCGAAACTGCCCTCTCTGGACAAAGAAGGAAACAGATGCGCAGATAGGACAAGGGACACAGTGGAAGAAACAGAATTAGATTCTAGGTATTGGAGTATAAATCTACAATGTTCTGTCCTCCCACTCAGTACTGACACTTCAAGGACCATATTACAAAACTTCGTTTTTTTGTGGGGATGGAAGCCAATTCAATAATACACCTAAAAGGTGACTGAGCCATGGCTCAGAAATATAAAAACAACATCAATAAAAAATGTACTTAGGAGTTTCACTTCATTCCCTTGGAAAATATAACCAAAAAATTAAAACTAAAGGGAACAATTCTAATGAGCACATAGCATTTTCACATTGCCCTTCCTATTTCCTGCTTTATAGATTAAGATCTCTTTAAGCATTCTGGGTGGATTCTTTTATTTTTACTTCACTTTTTGCCTTCGTTACGCTTTATACAAAACCTTTTGTTAAGTTTTGGTGAAAAAATTAAAGATTTTTGAAGAAGATGTTCCCAAATGTTGCCAGGTATTATCCATCTTGTTTTCCACATCAATAGTATACGTAACGATTACTACAAGGACTATACTTTGTCCTCACTTTTCTTCAATACCATCCAGCTCCTCTAGGTGAAAAGGGAAGTATGGGACCGGACAGGGAGGTGTGGGAGGAGTCAAGGTGAAGAAGAAAGGACGGAGAAAGATATAACTGACAGTACTCAGACTCAAGTATAACGAGTATGACCAACTCCTTGAATGGACTACAATTCAGTTAAAATGTGCATATGTTTTCGTGATGGGGGTACGGTTAAACAGGAAGATGAGGAGGAAGGTGGCAAACAGACCGTGACAAGACTTAAGATAATTTTTTTTTCCATTATAAGGAGGATAAGGAAGGATAGAAGATAGCTTTCAGTGGATGGACAGACCAGAAGGAAGAGATGGTTCTCCAGGGTCCTAGGGAGGCACCGCTCAGAGCAGCCAGCAACAGCTCTGTGTTCCCACAACACCAAAGCAGCTGAAACTCCTACAGAAAGGCCCCGTGTGTTGTGTGTGCCTCAACTTTCTACCCCCATAATACCAAGAAACATGTGTGGGCCATACAGGGCCTCTGCTATTGATAACAGAGACTGTTTCCTTTCCCTGGGCTCATGAGGAGAAATAAAGGTTCCAACTCAGCAGGTGTCTTCATCAGAGATTGTAATGGTCAGAAACCCACTCAAACAAACCTGATCACAGGGTCTACCGTGAGGCTCTTCTAGACAATCTCACTGATCCAGGAACCCAAGTCCAACCAGATCTCCTGAAAACCATCTGGGAGACAGCTCTATATACCATGTGCTCCATTTTTCCTGGTCTCTCTGCCAGAATTTGAGCTTGCTCCCGGGTCTCGCTTGCGGTGGGGGCAGGCTTTGTTGTGAACATCACCCCATCATTCTGCCCCAGAGCCCAGCACCTCCACTTACAGCACCTATGTCCTGGGGCAGATTCTCAGGATGTAGAAAGTCATTGATTGCCTCTAGTTCAATTTTTTTTTTTAAGATTTTATTTATTTATTTATTTGAGAGAGAGAGAGAGAGCACAAGAAGGGGGAGCGGGAGAGGGAGAAGCAGACTCCCTGCTGAGCAGGGAGCCCGATGCGGGGCTCGATCCCAGGACCCTGGGATCATGACCTGAGCCGAAGACAGACGCTTAACGACTGAGCCCCCCCAGGTGCCCCACCCCAGTTCAATTTCTACCTAACTCCAATTAGTTATGGATACCATGGGCACGGTCACTCAGCCCAAACGTGGGCCTGATTGGGGGCTTAAATTAGACAGGAACCCCCAAACATGTCTGCCTAAGTGGGGAGGAGGCATTAATGGTAGAAAGGTCCAGACTTTTTTTCTCTTCAGTAAGGAATATTTGATCCCCAGGGGTAGAGAAATTGACAGCTGCAAGGCACAGTCCCTAGTCCTAAGAAAGTAAGTTCATATGTTACAGAATTAAAATTTTTAATTAAAAGACAACTCAGTTTCTTATAAATATATATCTTTATATATTATATATATTTACAATATATACAGCATACAAATAATGGCAGTCTTGAAAATGGATGTTTTCAAAACAAAAGAGGGGTACTTATCCAAGATGGGTTCCTGATTCATCCAGAACCCACATTTTAGACAATGCCTCAGGCCCAGATTTCCATAGAAGTCAAAGGAAAGAGAAAGGTTGCTGGAACAAGGCTCTAAATCCCTTTCCTTTCCCAAATATCCTGACCTTCCACTGACACCAGCCAACACAGCCCCACCTACACCCCTAAAATGGGAAAACCTTGGGGTCTGGGCATCATACATGGTGGGTGCTCAAGTACTTGTGGGATGGATAAAAGTGAGTGTTTTTAATCACCATCTCTCAGGCAGCATTTCCATAACTTGAAAAATCCAGTCCCAGAGCTAGGACTGCTCTAGAAGCAAATGCTTTAGGTTTTTCCACTTTATAAGTAAAACAGTCTACATGTCCAAGTGCTAAATAAATTAAAAGTTAGCCACAAAGTGCCATTTCTTCCTCATGCTTTGGAATCTGGACTCCACGGATCACACCACCACTTATCTTCCAGAAGTTTCTTCACACTCAACTAGTTCATCTATTGTGCGCAGCAAATCTTCAAAGGAAGGCCTTCCCTCTGGTTTCTACAATTAAAAATCAAAGAGAAGCTGTGGGTTCCAGAACCATCCCCCAAAATAATTTTTCACGTCCAAACTCACGTAACATAGCACACAAGTGCAAGGTACTCATTGTTTTGGGACTAGAACACTCAGGTGTCTCCAAATGGGTCTACCCTAGCCTACACATACTGTTGCTAGACATACCTTTCCGTGACATTCCTTTTGTGTCTCCATTTAAGAATCTAACACAGCTCCCTATTGCCTGCAAAATCAAGTCCTCCTAATTTGCAGTGCCCTCTATAACCTGCCTTCCCCCATCCTCTTGCTACCCAATTTCATTCCCCACAAAAACCCTCACCTGGGCTCTCTGCTCCATGAGACCAATCTCCACCCTCCTGTACACACACCACACTCTTTACCACCACCTTACCTCTGCTCATGCTGTCCTCTCCCACCCCCAGCAACACTTCTTGCCCAGGCCTTTCCCATCCCAATCAGTGTTCTTTGGAGACATTATAGCAAGTGACCAAGAGCATGGTTCTGCTTCTCTGTAGCAACGTGGTCTTGGGCAAGTGTCAGCTTCAGGAGCCCTGATCTTCTCGTCCACAAAGTGGTTATAGTAAAAATCTCTGCACCTCTAAAGGTTATTTTGAGAACTCTATCTAAAGCACTTAGTACAGTGCCTAGCACACAATACACATGAACTATTATTATCTTCCAAAAATCATTTTGTTGTCTAATCTCTTCTACAAGGTGACATTTTAATACACCGGGAAGGAAAACTTCCAAAGACTGACTCAAAGAGATCTGGGGGAAGTTTTTGGTGAAAGAAACCCCCTCTGGTGAAAGAGTAATATTTCAACAACACAAGGAGTCCAGTGAAAGAAGAGCTACTTCTCTGGACTTAATCCTGGAGTCCCAAACTCAGGCAACTGTGACAGGATTTCCCCTTGGGAGTGGGATGGCAACCTGAATTTATGATCTTAATTATTATCATTTTCTGCTGCTTCACCGTCTTCTTCCCATTATTCAGAACTGACTTGAGAAGGTTGGCTTTCTACCCAGAGTCTGAAATCGTATAAAACACGCACTAACTCACTAGGCTGTAGAGACTATACACTGTTAATCTACCAAGCCCAGATCCCTGAATGTTTCAGAGATTCAGAATGAAAGCACAAAAAACTTCTTTTACCTCCTGCCAACATCTCAGCATCACCTCATATACATATTTGGACGCCAACTTTGGCCGGCAGAGTCGGTGGCCCCGGGTAACCATGGTTACCACTTCATAGTTGGTGTTTTTCTCAAAGGGCATTTTGCCTTCAGTGAATACTTCCCACATTAAAACACCTAGAAAAGGATAAAGGATTACGAAAAGGATGCATCCACTTCCGCTTCAGAGTAGAGCTGGGGAAAAATGGACCATGTTCTTACCAAATGACCAGACATCTGATTTGCTACTAAAGCGGCTGTAATTAAACACCTCGGGAGGGCACCACTTCACTGGAAATTTTGCACCAGAAGAACTTGTGTATTGATCATCCAGAACATACCTAAAGTAAGACACACCACAGGTTCATGCCTCTGAGTTACGATCTACACGTTGCACATGTTCTTTAAATTTTTTTTTTCCTCTTAGAATCAAAAACACAGTTGACTGAAGTCCAACAAGCATCCGGTTGAAGCTAAACGTTTGCCTCCGTGGCCACGCCTGGTGCTTTCCATCTTCCTCTCAGCTTCACTTATGTGCTTAAGATGGATGCATTGTAACATTAGTAGCTGCACTTTCATTTTTCTGTGTGTTTTTCTTTTTTATAAGGCAATAGAGGCAGGACACAATAAAAGAGTTAACTAAGTTTTTTTCTGGTAAGCAATTTTGTTCTTTAAACAAAATTTAACCCAAAGGCCCCACATGTAAAACATCTAAAGCAGAGCTGCTGTAAAGGAAGTGGTGCAGAGCGTCTGGAGACACACGTGCTTTTGGCCCCCACGACTCCACAGAGTACAATTTAAACCTACAGCAAATGAAAAAAGCAAATTGCAAAATGACATATGTAAATGGTGGAGTATAGATTTATATACCATGACATCCCTCACTCACACACACATACACACACACACTCAAAACAATACTCTGTAATTTCTGCTATACAAGCATACTTACATCCTTCTGGAAGGACACACATAACCTGATAACTTTGGCTACCTCTGGGGAGGACCCTGGATCAGGGTGGCAGATGTGGAGACGTGAGCCCTTCCTGTAATGTGTTCAGTATGGATTTACAAGAGGACTGTGTTTACATAGTATATGCACATATAAAGCTAATCTCTAAAAGCCCCGTGAAAAAACATTCAAATAATTGCACAAACTTCCCCTGCTACATGGTAACAATGCCACCATGAGTGGGATCCACATGCCTGCCAATTGGGGGGGTTTGAGTTTCGTGTCCAATGAGTGTTTTAGAGGGGCTGATGCAAAAGCACAGATTTTCTGAAAGCCAAACATATAAAAATGCAACATGTGAAACTGGAGGACTGCCTGTCAGAGGAAAATCTTCATAAAAAGCACAAAGAACACTGGGTCAGTACTCCCCTGACAGGCAGCAGTCCTGCTCTCACGACAAGCTAACCTTGGCCTGTGTGACCTTGTGCTGGGGTAATCCAAGCTTGTCCCAGATTTCAAGCTTTCAGACCTGCTGTTTCTTCCACCTGGGATATTTTGTCCTCAGATCGCCACCTCATTGGCTACTTCTGTCTTGTTGGTCTCTATTCAAATATCCCAGTCTCAAAGAGGTCTTCCAGAGCACCAGATCAGATGTAGCTACCATCACCCTGCCCTGTGCCATCACTCAGCGCCCACCCACCCCACCAGCCCCACGTGACCTCTATCTTGAGGGGAGCACATTTTTTCTGTAAAGGGCCAGATGATGAATATTTTCGATTTTTCAGGCCAGTCTCTGTCACCACTAACCAACTCTGCCTTCATCACGTGAAAGCAGCCACAGACAACACACAGTGAGTGAGGCTGTGTCCCAGTAACACTTTGCTTATGGACACCAACATTTGAATTTCAGATATTTTTCACATGTCCTAAAATTCTTTCAATTTTTGCCACCCATTTAAAAATTGGAAAACCAGGGGCACCTGAGTGGCTCAGTCAGTTAAACTGCCTTCGGCTCAGGTCATGATCCCAGGGTCCTGGGATCGAGCCCCGCATCGGGTTCCCTGCTCAGCAGGGAGTCTGCCTCTCCCTCCCCCACTCCCCCTGCTTGTGTTCCCTCTCTCACTGTGTCTCTCTCTGTCAAATAAATAAACAAAATCTTAAAAAGTGGAAAACCATTGTTGGCTCACAAGCTGAATAAAAAGAAGTGTTGGGTCACATTTGGGCCAGAGGCCTTTGTGTGCTGACCCCCACTCGGTCACATTACTGGGTTTTCCTCTCTTCGTGATTCTCTCAGGTCTTATGTCTCTCTCTCCTCCTGAATATAAGAGGCATATGGCAGGGGCTCATATGCCTTATTCTCTGCTATGGTTCAGCCTAACACCCTGGTACACAGTAGGTACCTAATGTTTTCAAGGATGGATGTATGGATGAGTGAACGGACAGAGAGGAGGGAAAGGAAAAACAATACTTTTTAAAAGTCTTTTCTAACACTCTATTAAAATTACAAAAATTAAGAGAATAAAAACACAACAGACTATTCTAAGGTATTCTAAGGTATTCTAAGAACTTTACCCCTAAACACATTTCTGTGAAAACAGAGGACTCTAGAAATCTAACCCACTGCCAGGGAGAAAGTAGAATATTTAGCAGGCTATACTCCCACCTAGTGGAGAGAATGAGTAACATCACAATGTATACTTTTTTAATGAATTTATTTATCTCAGAACAGCTAACAAGATTTCCTTTCTATTTCATCACTGCAGATTATTCCCATGCTTATCGGCTCTACAAGCTAATGTGACCATCACGTGACACCACATAATAAAGCATGAAACAGTCATAATTTCCCAACAATTTTTTACCTGAGAAAAAGCCCACAGTAACAGTAAAACGGATACATCCAGCAAAGAAATTTTTCAAAATATAATCTAACTTATTTTATTGCCTTACATCAAAAACACACTAAGAAGCAGAAAAATCAATTCATCTTCCTATGAAAATGATGGATACTACAAATATTTTGCTAATAGAACAAAAGATGGAGTTTAAAAAACAGCTCTTCGATAGGCTTCAGAAAAAGAAGTCGACACAGTCAAACTGCAAAAAAAGTCAGGCTTTCTATACCTTCAAAGTTACATATTAATTTAATCCAAAATTGATAGAAAATGTTCACATAGACTCAGCCTTACCTGGCCATTCCAAAATCTGATACTTTCACAACTCCCGCTTCATTTACTAGACAATTTCTGGCAGCCTGGAAAACAACATTTCAATGGTATATTAGTTACAAAGTTCTACAAAGTAGAAAAATATAAATTCTGTTTATATTAAATTTAATATAGCCCAGTCAACATTTACAGAAGGCAGAAATGTCTCTTTATAAATTGGATTTATCCCTGTGGAAATGTCTCCAACAAATATTTGAAAAAATGGGTAGAAAGGTCAGGAAGTCATGTGCAATAAGACATGATTATATGACTTTGCCAATTGTCATACCTAAATGAAGACTAACAAGGTCAACCTACTTTTCTCCCCTCCCATTTCTATTCTTATTAAACTGTCAGATTTTCTTATTGATAATGACAACATCTCTTTAAGTCCTTAATCCAGGTTCTCATTAGGTGAGTTTAATAACACACAATAATCAAAGTGATAGGTAACTGATCTTTTACCCAACAGCTTTGCTCAGTGATTGGTCATCCTGATCTCAGTAAAAACAACAACAACAACAAAAAACAGCCAGGTGTAACATAGTTTACCTTGTCATTTACAATGTTTTCAGTATATTGTGATATGACATATGAAATTGGTCAAACATAATTCTGGATTATTTAAATTATATTTTCTTGCCCATTCTTTAAGGGTAAAAGATTCAAGAAAACAGTTTGGTAAAAAGACATAGTATTTCGCAGAAGGAAAACATGATAACAATATTTTTAATGCCATATCCTATGGACTAAGCTGCATTT
The DNA here is from genome assembly GCF_002201575.2 of Neomonachus schauinslandi. Taxonomy (NCBI): domain Eukaryota; kingdom Metazoa; phylum Chordata; class Mammalia; order Carnivora; family Phocidae; genus Neomonachus; species Neomonachus schauinslandi. The sequence goes on along the minus strand of NC_058404.1, from coordinate 163,850,272 downwards.
TTGTTCCCGACACTTCTAGCATTTTATTCTCTGTATGTGGCAATTCCACAGCAGGAGATTATTCCTGCTGAATGCATTTTAAGAGTCTCTTCTAAAGTTCCCCAGATTTGCCCCCATCTTCCTATGGGGATACCTTATCATTACTTCACTTCATGGTCAACAGCATTCTTTGCCCAAAAGACAGGAGCATCAGAATCTTCCCTTCAGGGGTGACACAAACCTACCATGGTGATGTCAATATCATAAGCACAAAATTATCAAAATTGCTTTCATCAAGATATGGTCTTTGTGGACAGATGTAGTCTGCCATACTCATGTAGGCATCCAATTTTCATCAGTTTTGAAAGTATAAAAAAAGAGGAAGGTACTTAGTTCACAACTTTCAATATGACAGAGAGATGTTCTTTATCATCACTGAGCATAATAACAATAATGAATGTTATCTATATCACATCTATCTTACAGAGTCCTTTGCCCCAATCACATAATGCGATCTTTAAAACAGTCTTGTAAAGGAAAAGCCCAAGACCAGATGGTTTCACTGGTGAATTTTGGGATATGACACCAAAAGCACAAGCAACAAAAGCAAAAATAAATAACTGATCTACATCAAACTAAAAACCTTTGCATAGCAAAGGAAACAGTCAACAAAATAAAAAGGGAAACTACAGAATGGGAAAAACAATTTGTAAAACCATATATCTGATAAAGAGTTAAAATATAAAGTACATAAGGAACTCATACAACTCAATACCAAAGAAGCAAATAATCCAATTTTTAAAAGGAGCAAAGAACCTGAATATACAATTAAAAAAAAAAAAACCACATACAAATGGCCAACAGGTACATGAAAAGGTGCTCAACATCATTAATCATCAGGTAAATGCAAATCAAAACCACAATGAGATGTCACCTCACACCTGTCAGGATAGCTATTATCAAAAACACAAGAGATGGGCGCCTGGGTGGCTCAGTCATTAAGCGTCTGCCTTCGGCTCAGGTCATAATCCCAGGGTCCTGGGATCGAGTCCCACATTGGGCTCCCTGCTCAGCGGGAAGCCTGCTTCTCCCTCTCCCACTCCCCCTGCTTGTGTTCCCTCTCTCGCTGTGTCTCTCTGTTGAATAAATAAAAAAACAAAAACAAAAAACAAAAAACACAAGAGATGACAATAGTTGTCAAGGAAGAAAAAGTGGAGAAAAGGGAACCCTCGTATACTATTTTGGGGAATGTAACTTGGTACAGCCATTACAGAAAACAGCATGGGGTTTACTCAAAAAATTAAAAAATAGAACTACCATATGATCCAGCAATTCCACGTCTAAATATATACAAAAGAAAATGAAATCAGTACCTCAAAGAGATGTCTGAACTCCCATATTCATAGGAGTATTACTCATAATAGCCAAGCTATGAAATAATCTAACTGTCCATCAATGGATGAGTGAATAAAGATGATGTGGTATATCTATACGGTGGAATATTATTCAGCCATAAAAAAAAAAAATCTTGTTGGGTGCCTGGGTGGCTCAGTCGTTAAGCGGCTGCCTTCGGCTCAGGTCATGGTCCCAGGGTCCTGGGATCGAGCCCCGCATCGGGCTCCCTGCTCGGCGGGAAGCCTGCTTCTCCCTCTCCCACTTCCCCTGCTTGTGTTCCTGCTCTCGCTGTCTCTGTCTCTGTCAAATAAATAAATTAAATCTTTAAAAAAAAAAAAAACTTGCCATTGTGGCAACACGGATGAACCTGGAAGGCATTATGCTAAAGAAAGACAAATACCCTATGATATCATTTATATATGGACTCTTAAAAAAAAGAATGTAGAATTCAGTATGTTCTGAGGAGCTAATGGATAGCCTAACTATAATAATACTTTATTGTTTACTTGCAATTTACTAAGAAAGTACATCTTAAGCATTCTCACCACACGTGAGGTATGGATATAATTAACTTGACTTTGATAATCATTTCATAATGTATGCATATATCAAGTCATTATGTTGTTTACTTTAAGTATATGCAATTTTGTCAATTATACCTCAATAAAGCTGGGGGGAAAACAGTCTTGTGAGCAAACCAATATTATAACCCACCTACAATTTACAGATGCAGAAAAAGAATCTAAGAGAGATTGGGTAACTACCCTAAAACACATCTAGAAGTCAAGTCTTCCACTCACAAATATTCAACTCTTTATTATGCCCGAAGTCTAGAGATCGCATAATACAGTAGCTACAGTGTAGACTCTGGAGCTGAACTCTCTGGGTTCAAATTCTGACTCCACACTATACTTGACTATTGGTAAGTTATTTTATCCTATTTACACCTCAGTTTCCTCATCTGTAAAGTGAGAATAATAAATCATACCTACTTCTCATGATTACATGAGTTGATATATGTTAATACCTATAAAAGCAATGACTGTTTAAGGTGATTGTTAATTTTTTTTTAATGTTTTGCTGCTATTGCAGAAGAAATGCATCCATGCTTTAAGACAAGAAAGTTAAAACTAAAACATGGAAAAATCCCAGGTAGAGAATCACGTTCTTTTTGGTGAAAGAATCACCTTCAAGGTTTAACAGGAACTGACAGTTCTGTCATCGTGCTGAAAATAGACACATTTGAGGAAAACAGCCAGAGAAGAAAAAGAGAAAAGAAAGAATAGAGGAGATAGGGAGACAGTCAGGGGAGGGGAAAAATTAAGAAGTGTCTTCATCACAATACTTTAGAACCAATAATAGATTCCTTTTTCTAGTATTTTCAGGAGTTAATGTGGGCCTCCATGTTTTCCCAGTGACTTCAGAAATCAGGAAAATAAACCAAGGATTTCTGTTATGGCTTCTGCTTACATTGTGTGAGGTGGAAAAGAGTTTAGGATTTAGTAAAAGGAGGAGTCAACCCTTAACTTCCCCATTTGTCACCTTAGGTAAGTCATTTCACTTCTCTCAAGCTAATTTTCTTATCAAACAACAATGATCAGAAAGACTGTTGTGACTAGCTATCACATGAGATTCTTATGGAGATCAAATAGTTAATATATGGTAAGTTGCTTAGAAACAATGACCTATGTAGTTACATATTATTTATGCAATTGCTTATGTAATTATGTATTATATGTGTTAGATTTGATCAAGATTTTTCTGTTAAAATTATGAGGCAAGTTAAGTTTACCAGGTTTAAAGATAACAGTGAAACATCGTTGAGAACAGAAATTGGATATTAATACATCATTGCTCATTTGCTGCCCCGGTGTTACAAAGGAATTCGGCCACTGAATGGGAATACGGGTGGTTAGGATTACCAGATCTCTGTGGATGAAGCTGTTTCTTTCCAGGTACTCCATCCCTTCACACACATCTTGACACATGCTCAGCAGCACATCTCTACTAAAATGACCTTGTCTCTGTCGGAGGAAATTCAGAAGACAGCCCCTTTCCATGAACTCGGTAACAATGTAAATCGGCTTCTGCTGGGTGCATACACCATAAAGCTGCACTAGCTTCGGGTGTGTCAGCTTCCTGGGAGGGAAGTCATGCATACACACAGTTACTATAGGAAAAGAAACCTGCAGGGCTATTAGCTGATGAGAGGCTACTTTTTAATGCAAAAAGAGGAACCAGAAAGAACCGGTAACTTACATCATCACTTTAGCTTCTTCTATAAAGTCCTCCTCACACATGGCACCTTCCCTAATAGCTTTGATTGCCACTTTGTACTGAGCTCTCCACTTGCCTAGCCTCACCACTCCGAACAGTCCGCTGCCCAGTTCCCTCATAAAGGTCAGCTCTGAAGGATTGATCTCCCATTTTTCTGTGAGACAGAGGGGGAAAGTGATAACATTTAATAAGGAGAACACAGCATGAATCAGTGGGAAACAGAGAAACGACAACCAGTCAATGTCAAAGTTACAGAATAATACAATTATCATTAAAACATAGAACAGACTTGCAACCTATCTAAACTGCAAAAGGTGGCTTTCCAGCCTCTGGGGAGGATGTACTCCCTTCTAAGCCATCATAATATAACCAAAGTGAACAACGGAAGGCAAGAAGATGCTGAATAAGAGACTAATAATAATAGAGCTTAAAAGTACTTAGAAAAAAACTAGATCAAACACTTACTCCTTTACCATTCTTCCCCCTCGGCTTGTTGCACCCCACCCCCAATTATATCAGGTTGTAAAGAATTTAATCCTCTGTTTAAAAGGCTTTTGCTAGAAGGAACAAAGACAATCAAGTTGGATGCCTTCTTTATTACCTCCATCCTCACTCTCCTGTGATTAACCAATCAAGCTGGTGAGAACCAGAAAAGGATTTGATTTATTTTAGAAATAACATGGTAATGCTTATTTTTCACCGAGAAAGTTTTCTGCTGAATTATGAATAAGGATGAAAACAGAAAATCTAGGGTTACCATAGCTACAAGGATAATCATCTAAAACCCCATACTATAAAACTGTAAAAACAATTCTACTATGTGGAATTCTAAACATCTGAATTGGTCTTGTGATAATGGATTTTTTTTCCTAAGGAAAATTAGCCAATGGAACTACAAAATGAGTTACCATAGCTGAATCCTGCAGTGGTTGGTGCATTCTTCTCCTTCGTACTAACTGGGTACCGCAGTCTTGTGACAAGTCCTGGAAGTCAGAGAAAGCACTGAAATTGAATTCATCCTTTTTTTTTTTTTAAGATTTTATTTATTTGACAGAGAGAGAGAGACAGTGAGAGAGGGAACACAAGCAGTGGGAGTGGGAGGGGGAGAAGCAGGCTTCCCGCAGAGCAGGGAGCCCGATGCGGGGCTCGATCCCAGGACCCTGGGTTCATGACCTGAGCCGAAGGCAGACGCTTAACGACTGAGCCACCCATTCTGCATGGGAAAGCACTAAACTTAGACACTCATGTATAAAGGCCGTTCATTTATCCACTTAGTGCTCATCCTCTGTGTACATACAGCACTCTGCTATAGCTAACAAAAAATAAAAAGAAAGGCAGGCAGGCAGGAAGAAGATGATCCTGTTCTTTGAATTGACAATTTTTATGGAACATAAAAAACTTTTCTACATATATATGTTTTTATTCACTCAACAAACATTTCCTTTTCAATACAACAGTGTTTACCAAGCACTGAGCTAGCATATTCTTAAACATTTTTTAAAATGTTAAAAAAGGTGGGGCGCCTGGGTGGCTCAGTTGGTTCAGCGTCTGCCTTCGGCTAAGGTCATGATCCCAGGGTCCTAGGATCGAGCTCCAAATCGGGCTCCCTGCTCAGCAGAGAGTCTGCTTCTCTCTCTCTCTCCCTCTGCCCCTCCCCACTGCTGGTTCTCTCTCTCTCAAATAAATAATAATAAATAAATAAAATCTTTAAAAAAATAAGTAAAATGTTAAAAGGTTTCTAACAGCTATTATCAATTATTATTTCATGGTCTTTTCCAATATGATCTGAACTATGAAAGGGAATTAAGGGAATTACTAGTCTATTAAAAATTAAAGTGATTCACCTTGAATAACTCAATACTAGTAAGCTTAGTATAAATATGGGGCTTTAAAATATCAACAGCTGGGACCCAAATAGCTAAAGCAACGCTGAAAAAGCAAAGCAAAGCTGGAGACATAATGATTCCAGACTTCAAGCTATAATACAAAGCTGTAGTCATCAAGACAGTATGGAACTGGCACAAAAACAGACACATAGATCAATGGAACAGAATAGAAAACCCGAAAATGGACCCATAAGGTTAACTTATCTTCGACAAAGCAGGAAAAAATATTCAATGGAAAAAAGACAGTCTCTTCAACAAGCGGTGTTCAGAAAACTGGACAGCAACAGAGGAATGAAACTGGACCACTTTCTCATACCATACACAAAATAAATTCAAAATGGATGAAAGACCTAAACGTGAGATAGGAAACCATCAAAATCCCAGAGAAGAACACAGGCAGTAACCTCTTTGACCTCAGCCATAGCAACTTCTTACTAGACATGTCTCTGGAGGCAAGGGAAACAAAAGCAAAAACGAACTATTGGGACTTTATCAAGATAAAAATCTTTTTTTTAAAAAGATTTTTATTTATTTAGTTGACATACAGAGAGCGAGCGAGCACAAGCAGGGGGAGCCGCAGGCAGAGGGAGAGGGAAAAGCAGGCTCTCCGCTGAGCAGGGAGCCCGATGCGGGACTTGATCCCAGAACCCTGGGATCATGACCTGAGCTGAAGACAGACGCTTAACTGACTGAGCCACCCAAGCACCCAAGATAAAAACCTTCTGCACAGCGAAGGAAACAATCAATAAAACTAAAAGGTAACCTATGGAATGGAAGAAGGTATTTGCAAATGTCTTATGAGATAAAGGGCTAGTATCCAAAATTTATAAAGAACTTACCAAATTCAAAACCCAAAAAACAAATTATTCCAGTTAATTTAATGTTAATCCAGTTAAGAAATGGCAGAAGACATAAGTAGATATTTTTCCAAAGAAGACATCCAGATGGCTAACAGACACATGAAAAAATCTTCAACATCACTCGGCATCAGGGAAATACAAACCAAAACCACAATGAGATACCACCTCACACCTGTAAGAATGGCTAAAATTAACAACACAGGAAACAACAGGTGTTGGTGAGGATGTGGAGAAAGGAGAAACCTCTTACACTGTTGGTGGGAATGCAAGCTGGTGTAGCCACTCTGGAAAACAGTATGAGGGTTCCTCAAAGAGTTAAAAATAGAACTACCCTATAATCTAGCCATTGCACTACTAGGTATTTACCCAAAGGATACAAAAATACTGATTCAAAGGGATATATGCACCCCAATGTTTATAGTAGCATTATCAACAATATCCAAACTTGGGCACCTGGGTGGCTCAGTTGGTTAAGCATTTGCCTTCAGCTCAGGTCATGATCCCAGGGTTCTGGGATGGAGTCCCACATGGGGCTCCCTGCTCAGTGGGGAGCCTGCTTCTCCCTCTCCTCCCTGCTCATGCTCTCTCTCACTATCTCTGTCTGTCTCTCTCTCAAATAAATAATAAATAAAATCTTTTAAAAAAAATAGCCAAACTATGGAAAGATCCCAAGTGTCCATCGACTGATGAGTGGATAAAGAAGAGGTACACACACACACACATACATACACAATGGAATACTACCCAGCCATCAAAAAGAATGAAATCTTGCCATTTGCAACAATGTGGATGGAGCTAGAGGGTATTATGCTAAGTGAAATAAGTCAGTCAGAGAAAGACAAATACTATATGATTTCACTCATCTGTGGAATTTAAGAAACAAACGATGAACATATGGGAGGGAAGAAAAAAGAGAGAGGGAAACAAACCATAAGACACTCTTAACGGGGGCGCCTGCGTGCCTCAGTTGGTTGAGTGCCTGCCTTCAGCTTGGGTCATGATCCTGGAGTCCCGGGATCCAGCCCCGCATCGGGCCCCCTGCTCAGGGGGAGTCTGCTTCTCCCTCTCTCTTTGCTCCTCCCCTGCTCATGCGCTCTCTCTCTCGCTCACTCACTCTCTCTTAGAAAAATAAGTAACACTTTTTTAAAAAGAGAGAGAGAGGCTCTTAACGATAGAGAACAAACTGAGGGTTGGTGGAAGGAGGTGGGGGATGGGCTACATGGGTGATGGGTATTAAGAAGGGCACTTATGATGAACACTGGGTGTTGTATGTAAGTGATGAACTACTTAATTCTACTCCTGAAACCAATATTATGCTGTATGTTAACTAACTAGAATTAAATAAAAATTTGGGGAAAAAATGAAATAAAATACCAACAACTGGGAATACCAACCACTGGAAATCAGTGAGGTAGGTTAGACACTTCAACGTAAGTTGCTTACAGCACTAGATTTGAAGAAAGGCAGATATCTCTCCTATGGGCATACATAGCACTCTGTGTTTCTTCGATTATAGCATATCTCACAGTAACTTTAAATTGTTATATACTTCTCTGTCTCCCCCACCAGACGGTAAAAGATCTGAGAGAGACAGGATCAATGACTATCTAGTCCACCATAGCCTCCCTAGAGCCAGGCACAGTTCCTGGCATGTAACAGGTACTCAAGTCATGTTTGCTAGATGAGTGAATTTAGATAATGGTGAAGAATAAAATTTATACAAGAACACACACACACACATACACACAAAAGAAAGAAAGAAGGGAATGTGAACACTACAAAAGAAAATAACAGAATAAGAGATAAGAAAAAGTTCTTTGGGGGATAAATTGATATGAAAGTAGCTCTTCACATGTTAAACACAGAGTTAACATATAACCCAGCAAATTCACTCCTAGGTAAGTCACCAAGAGAAATGAAAGATATTTCCATGCAAAAACTTGTACACAAATGTTCACAGCAGCATTACTCATAACAGCCAAAATGTGGAAACAACCCAGATGTCTACCAACTGATGAATGATGACAAAATGGATTAAAAAAAATTAAGAGTGGATTATTTGTCAATAAAAAGGAATGGAGCGCTTATACAGGCTACAATATGGACAAATGTCAGAAACATTATGTTAAGTCACTCAAGCCAGTTACAACAGACTACATATTATATGATTCCATTTATATGAAATGTCCAGAACAGGCAAATCTATAGAGACAGCAAGTAGATTACTGGTTGCCAGGGGCTGGACTGATGAAAGGGGGCTGCGGGGTGATAGGTGATGGGTACAAGGTTTCTTTTGGGGATGATGAAAATGTTCTTAGATTATAGGATACTTGGCACCACTCTAAATATACTAATGACCCATGAACTGTATACTTTAAATGGGTGATTCTTACGATATTTAAATTATACCCCTATAACTGTTCCTATCATTATCTGAGAACATGGGCATAAATATGGTTTCTGGTTTTGGTGTTTGGTCTGTTCCCACTCTGGCAGTAAGTATAGCAGAGATTCAGGAAGATGGAAAACTTGTCCAGGACATGATTACTCTAGTCTTTGGAATCCAACAGCAGAGCCCTAAGCCCTGGGCTTGTCTGCTAGCTTCTGCGACATCTCTGACATAGACATATCTTGGGTTTTAGTTTCATACAGTTAAAGAAAGGAAACTATTCAACGACACTTTTCAAGATGGTAAGGCAGATTTTATTTAGGACCACTGTGATTTGGTATAGGGACCACAGCAATGGGATTTTAGAGCTCGAGAGAGATTGGGTTCAACTCCAAATATAGCACGGACAAATGGGAATTTATAGACAAAGAGCAGAGTTGGAGTCCGTGGATGGAAAATTGCTAAGAGAAATGCTGGGGAGTGGGGGGTTCTGGGATACACCTATCTAAGAGGATCTTGCTGAAGACAAGCCAGGGTAACCAGACATCACCTGGTAGAAAATAAGAAATCTGATCAGATACTGTGTGTGAGCAGGTATCAGATGTTAAGGTGGGACTTCTGTTTAATCTGACTTGGCAGGGTTCTTGCTAAAAACTGGATTTTACAAGAAAGTGCACAAATGGGTCTAGCAGATGGTTCAGGAGTCTGACTAAAGCTTGGTCCAGCAAAGAATCTTTGTCAGTACCACAGGTATAAATCGCAGAAATGTGAACAGTTATCATATGCAACAAGAATAACTCATGTCCTAAGGTCAAGACAGCTTTTTATGAGACTTAATATTATTTCTATTTTTTCTTTGTATATATCACTTCATTAATATGCAATAATTTTAAATTAATCATATTCTATAATTAACTATAAACTGAAACTGCCCAAGGAAGAATCCATCACAATGTCTGATCATTTTAATCACTACTCTATATTTGAAAAATGTTTTAATAGATCACTTACCTGCTGCGTTGTGCTTATGATATTCAATAATCTCAGGAATTGAACCAAATGCATGTTTTTCTGCCAGATAGTACTTCTTTGGGGATGTTGTTGTTTCCTTTATATGATAATGCCTGAAACCTGACAAGCCCTCACTGAAACAAAAATCCAAATGTGTTAGCACCAAGTTGGAATAATGTAACTTCATTCTTAAGATGTTTTCCACCAGGTAACCACAGGTCCCTACATATAGCCCCTTCTATTCTCTGCACAACTTTTATTTTTTCCCCATGTTCTTCTTAGCTTCACCTTTCACATTAATAGGTGGAAGTTTTTAAAGTGGTCACTGATAACATACTTGGCCCTTGCATAAGATTATGAAAGAGAAGATTTACCAATTCCATTTACCAACAGTTAAAAGTCTTAAAATAGTTATTAGCTGACTACTGTTCTTTGTCCCTGCTATTGATGTAAACTTGCAAACATCTAGAAGACTTATGCTTCTAAAAACGAATAAGCTGACTTATAAAAAATGTACAAATTCTATTTTAGATATCTTCTTAGAACACAGATCTCCTCAAGTCATCTCTTGCTAAAGATCCTTTCAAGAGAACTCCCTCTGCTCTTAAAGCTCCTTGACATTGATGTGAGCTGACCTCTACTTTTATCTCGTAGGGTTCGCTTTCCTCCCTCACCCCACCCCTCCCGTTCCAGCTATAATACGCTTTTGTCAGTTCCTGGAACTCACAATATCCTCACTCAATTCTGGGTCTAGGCAGTTTCCTAAATCAGAAACACTCTTTCCCCTCCCTCCAACTTCCGCCCTCATCACCCATCAGGTCTGGCTAGATGTCCCCAGACTACATTTGTGACGAACTGGGATATCTCTGGGCTGTGTACCACCCCCCCACACATACACACATTCTCTCCAAGCATAGGACTTACTCATGTACTACCATAACTGCCTCTTTGCTTGTCTGAATCCCCCACTAAGCTATCAGAAGGCAGGGTCAGTGCCTACTTTGTTCACTGTGATATCCTTAGTGCTTAGCGCAATGCACAATAATTATTTCTTGAATGTTGCTAAAGTTTCTATAGACATTCTCAACAGATATATATACATATATATATATACACACACACATACACATATATGTATATGTATATATATGTGTGTGTGTGTGTATATATATGTATATATATGGAAAACCATAAGAAAAATTACCAAGTATAGGAAATATGGATATAAGGAAATATGAATATAAAAAACAGGACAGACTTTAGAAATCAAATTTAGATTTTCTTATTTAATGCCAAAATGCAGCATATTTTTTGAGATTTAGGAATCCATACAAACTATATAAAAACTCTTAGAGAGGGAGAGATGATTGATTGAGTACTTACCCTCCAAACTTTGTATAAAGGGAGACTGTGTACATGCCTGGTTGACTGGAATCCCTTACCATGAAACCACCTTCTTTATCCTAAAATCCAAGTTAAGAAAAATTTTTCAATCCAATAACAAGTATCAATGCCATAGGGAAGATTCAGGAAACCAATCTTACAATTTCATGATTATTCCTTGCCTAGAAAATCTGCTTTGGAGAAGCACAACTTACCAACAGCACACAACTGTATGACTTTCCCCTTCACTTTACTGTGCTATGAGATTAGTTCAAGAAAGTATTCTCACAATTCCCCACAATCACAAATCCTCACACACACCAGCATGAGACATTTCAGCAAGATATCTCTCAGGGCCCTTCCAGAAACAACAGACAAGATGTTGCAATTCCTTTAAGTTCTGGACATGTGGGCAAACAGTTACTGAAAAATGTATTTCTTAATAACTGGGTTTCATTTCATACATTTTTCATATTTGCTATAAGCTTTGAATCCTGACTCAGTATCACCTTCTATCCACATAGGATTTTTCCTGTAAATATCTCAGTGCTCTTTATAAGAACATTTTTTAAAAATCCTAATTCCCCTGGAAATCAATGTTAAATATCATTGTTCACAAAAGGAGAGATGGAAGCACAAGTAAACCAAGCAGAGAAAACCAAAAGATGAAACAACACAGAATGACTAAAAGGTAAGTCCTTATCAGGTTTTAAGCCAAACAGCAAGAAACAGAAGCTAGCAACTTCCAATACCTCTCCACCAATACCACCACCATCAGTCTCCAGCTCTGAAATTGCTTTAAAATGAGAGTGTGTTTAGTAGTTGAAAACCAAAATAAATTTTATTATTAAGACAATGAATTAAATAAAGCCCCACAAATAAATTGGGTAAAAACAATTAGGTACAATCAATGATCATAATAGTTCACCGATCAGTAAAAAGTATAATAGCTACCATATATTTATTGAGAGCTTACTCTGTTTTAGTAGGTTCTAATATGTGGATTTACTTAATCCTCAAAACAGTCCTATGAGACAGGTACTACTGTTAACCCCACTTTATTTCACAGGTAGGGAAATGGGGCACAAAGAGGTTGGGTAACTTGCCCCAGATCACACAGCTAGTGAGTAGCAGAGCCAAAATTTGGACCCTAGGTTTTCTAGCTACCCACTCACCTACAGCTGCCTCTCATTGTGGGGTCACCAGTGAGGCATATAAGGATTATGTCGGGGAGTAGGTATGGTAACATATCATTTGAATCAAGGAGTCACCTTCTTTTGCTCTCAACATAAACTACAGAAATAAATACTACCACCTTGACTGGTGGTGATAAGCAGGAGATAAAATGAGAAAACATGGGTTTAAAAAAAATTGAGAACTATTACTAAATAGAATAACTAGATCACAAATGCAGAGAATTATACAGATCATCATCTAACCCAACCTCTTCATCTTACAGGTGGGCAAAACAGGCAAGAAAAGTCACAACTAGATTCAGGTCTCCTTACTCAGTCCATTGCAGCTTCCTCTATACTATATCTTATCCTTTCATTTTATTTCTTTTTAAAGTGTAAGAATTTTAGTACACTTATTATGTATTATTATTTGGCACATTTATCTCTAAAGGCAACTAAATAGTTATTAAACCTTCATTTGTAAAAGATATCATGTAATATTGATGTAAATTATTTTTAAAAAGCAACTTCAAAAACTAATGATGTATGGTATGTTGGCTAATTGAATTTAAAATAAAAAAAGTAACTTCAAACAAAAAGGAAAAACACATTTAAGGACTAAAATCAAGGTAGCAGATAATAAATCAGTGAGAAAGGAAGTAAAGAAAGTGTTACCCATGGCTTTACCTATTAGTATGGGTTTAATTGTCTCCCCCTCACAAAAGATACATTGGAGTCCTAACCCCCAGTACTTCAGAATTACTTGAGCGTTACAGATGGAATCGAGTTGAAATGAGATCAGTAGGCTGGGCCCTAATCTAATGATGGAATCCTTATATGAAAGGGAAATCTGGACACAGAGACAGAGGTGCATGGAGGGAAAAAAAGGCAGGATGCCCAGGACAGATCCCTCCCCCTCCCTCACAGCCATCAGAAGGAGCCAACCCTGAGGGCATCCTGATTTCAAACTCTAACTCTAGAACCATGGGACAATACATTTCTGTTGCTTAAGCCACTCGGTGTGTGGTATCTTGTTTTGGCGGCCCCAGGAAACTAATACTATACCGATCCTCAATTTTACATAATTAAAAAGAAACACTTATATCACCCTATTTTTGAGGCTTTAGAAACAGGTATGTGAAATCACTTCTCAGAGATCTGTTACAATTAATTTGTGCTGAAACCAAACCCACAAAACAAGTACAAACACTTACTTCACTTCTGAGGAGCTGCTCTGCTTTGCTTCTATTTGTATTTCTGCAATACCACCTGAACAGAAAAAGAAGAACCTTTAAGGCCTCCGGTGTTTTAAATTATTTTTTATTCTTTTTAGGATTAAGGTAATACTGCCCATCAATAACAAATAAAATTAATAGGAATAAGACATTACTCATAATCTCAATAATATAGGCAACCACTAGTAACATTTGGATATATATACTTTCAGACTTTTTCTACCCACATATTCTTTTAAAGATTTTATTTATTCATTTGACAGAGAAAGACACAGTGAGAGAGGGAACACAAGTGGGGGAGAGGGAGAAGGCTTCCTGCCGAGCAGGGAGCCCAATGCGGGACTCGATCCCAGGACCCTGGGATCATGACCTGAGCCGAAGGCAGATGCTTAAGGACTGAGCCACCCAGGCGCCCCTCTACCCACATTTTTATGATGATATGCACATATGCCAACATTCATATTTTTTATTAAAGTGGGATCAAACTATACCTGCTATATCATAACCAGAATTTTTTTATATAACAGCATATGACGGACATCTTTGCAAAGCAATCTAGTTCTGTGCATCATGGTATGGACATACCATAATTTATTTAAGCTATTCTTCATTATTTAACATAAAAATCATTTCCAAATTTTCACTATTGTAATAATAGCAAGAATGAAGTTTACTCCACAAATTCAAACATGTAGGAAACATCACCCAACTTTCATTATTGTATTTAATTCAAATTAAATCTTACCCCAAGCCCCCATCCCACCAATAGGCTGTAGATTTCATCTCAGGTCATTATGGAGGCTCCCCCATTGAATTTCACAAAGGTGCCAAGTGTCAAAGAAACAGAGCAAAATAGAAGAGTAGGCTTCCTGGGTCTTCTAGACAACCCCTGGAGGTCACCTGAGGCTCTACTGTAGGGATTCCACCATAGCCAAGTAGAAGCGCCTGCCCCCCCCCACCAGGTCCTGCCACCACGCTGTACAACAAACCCGAGCCCCTGCAGATCAGTGCCCTTCTTAATCCTTGGGAAATCTTTCCCAAGGAAAGATGGAAACTGCCATCTCCCACCTCATCCTCAGAAATACTCTGCCCTCTCCCTGCTTCCCCAGCCCAATCTTTTCATGAGATTGTAAGTTGGCCAAAGAACATGAACTCAAACTGTTTTCTTTGGCCTTCTGTTTTAAACTTTTTGTTGTTGTTTGTTTTGGTCTGTTTGTTCTAGATGCCCTTTAGTGAGCAGAGAACCGTCCACCACAGTCATATTTCCTGAGGCTTACAACGTTATGAAACCAGACTGGCCCCTCTGGACATTTTAATTTCCTACCACTGGTTCAGTCTTCTATAAAAGAACTGGCACCTACTTTTGACCCAGCAAGCACCCTGAGACAAGCAAACATAAAGGCCTTCTCTGATGGAGGAAGGGAAAAATACAATGACCAAAATACAATAACAAGATCTTTTTTGGGTCTAGATTCTTTTAGGTACTTGTAGCAGCCAAACTACAATCTCAATACAATGACTGCTATTTTATTTGGAGCCTGGGGTGATTAACCAGAATTATGGGCATTAAGATCTCATTGCTGAGGACCCCACTTTATGAACTGAGACCAAGTTTAACAAAAGTGCAGTTGTAATCAATCAATTTCTGAATGAAATAGAGAGATACAATAAATGAGGAGAACAGAATGGATTCTGTCCCTAAGCTTCTCCGCTGATAACACGAAACATTTGTCAGAATGCCAAAAAAGTCATAAAAATTAATTAAGGAAAGGCAACTGGAGCTCTCACGGTGTATTATAAACCAGCAGGACCTGAAAGATTAAGGGAAAAAAATTCTTTTTATAAATAACAAAGACCCAACCCCATATCTTCACAGCAGGAGTAAACATTGGAGGTTTAGTCTCACGTTCAGATGTAAGAAATCAGTAAGGCTGCCTCAAGAGGAAATTAACTTAAAGATAGTGAGAGAGAGAAAGAGGTTCTTTCCTCATCTAGTATATTCACAGTTCCTGGGAAGGGAAAAAGGAAATAAGAAAGAAAAGGAATCCATGGCACAAAGGGCAGGCAGGCTTTTTGAAATTCTGCCCTAAGCAGTCATTTTTATAGCATTTGCAGATTCCCCAGAAAGGATATTTTCCCTCCCTAGGATGTAAGCTCAGACCTTTAAGAGTATGTTGAAGGAAGGGAAGGAGGAAGGGAGGGGTGATGAACAAACAGATGAATCAATTCGTGGTGAGCACTTCCTAATGGTCCATTGTGGCTTCCCTCCCTCTTCTGTGGTACTTCTCACTAGGCGAGAAAGGAAAGACAGGGGTGCCTCGGCCGCGCTCATCCTGGCAGGAAGAACGCTACACACGGGCGAACGTGAAGGAGCCCCCGTGGTGAGCAGGAGCGCGGGTGCAGATGCCAGCCCCCGGACATCTCTCCTAGCCTGCCACAGACACACCTCTGTGAATAGGAGGTTAGCTAGCTGCCCTGGATGAAGGAACACACTCCACATCTAAAAAGAATGGCCTAGGATTTGCAAGTAACTGGTCAGTCTGTCTTTAGATTATCAAAACCCGATGGGAATGAGGTTTTCAGATTGGCTAGTCATTTCAAAACACTCCAGAGGAGCAGGACTTCATAGTGGTGTCTGAACAGAGAAGAAAAGGAGATTTGGGGATACTCAGGCTTTTCTGGAAAGTTCAGATGCTGGCCAAGCTTCTTGGGGAAGATGAGTTGAGTAAATCACCAAGGGAAGACAACCAGTATAAATGGAGGAAAAACAGAAACCAACCAACCAACCAGCTATAAATCTTTGCTGGTTCTCTAATTTGACCCTTTCCTCCTGAGCCACCCACTTAAAAGCCTTATCCTAGACTTTGCCCCGTTCTAAGGGCCCTTTCATGTCGGTCCCCTCCTTCCTTTAACATCTTTCCATCAAGAACATGTCCTGACCAACATCACGATCCCACTTTCTTTCCGCAGCAGCTCCTTTGACCCTCTCTGCCTCCAAGTGCTACCTGGGTGTGGAGGTCAGAACCAAGTTCTGATAGCCCTGGGAGCCTCAGGCCTGGCAATCCTGAGTCCAGCCCTGTGGAGAGTCTGTTGCCGGGGACTCCTAGGCCCAAACAAACAGCAGGAGAATTCTTGATTCAATGAAGCTGGCAAAAGGCTTTTTAACCCTGGGGACATTTAAGATGTGTTCCAGCATGGGCTGTAGCAAAGAACAAGACAAATCTTGGCCTGGGAAGACTGGGAGGAGAGGGGGATCTCTGATGGTCTACACAGAGAAGAGGTTTCATCTTTCTCATTGAGCTAGGCATGGCCCATGCCATGTGGAATTCCTGAGCCTGGGCAGAGGGCTGGGGGATTCCCACGCCAGAGACCATACACAGCAAATTCCCTGAGTCACACAGAGGAGGAGGAGAGTCCCTTACAAGAGAGGAAATTTCCGAACTAAGATAAATCCAAAAACCTCATGGCAATGAATCATAGCCTTCATAAAATCCTTATTCGTAGTCCCATGAGTCAGGGGAGTTCTCACAGTTAGATAAGGATTATCTGGTTTCCAAGCACAGACCTTCCCAAATCATCAGTTAGGTCTCAGTGAGATCACTTTAAAATTGGGTACAAGTTTTCATTGTTAAGCACCTTCTCTAATTCTAAGGATTTTGTTATATTTTTCTAAAATTTATTTAAGAACAGAGACACTATTTATTTTATATATTTTGTATACCCTTACCTATTTCTGAAACAACTTTCAGGGACTCACATCCCTGAGTGCTATTAATCTTTTTCTAGATTTTAAGGGATACTTACATTACAGAAAGTGATATGGACAGAGGAGACAGCTTTTTCTTGGTGGTGGTGGTGGTGGTTGTGTTTTATTTTATTATTTTTTTCTTTTTTCTTTTTTCTTTTTATTAACATTTAATGCATTGTTTCAGGGGTACAGGTCTGTGATTCATCAGTCTTACACAGTTCACAGCACTCACCATAGCTCATACCCTCCCCAATGTCCATCACCCAGCCACCCCATCCCTTCTACCCACCTCCACTCCAGCAACCCTCAGTTTGTTTCCTGAGATTAAGAGTCTCTTATGGTTTGTTTCCCTCTCTGGTTTCATCTTGTTCCATTTTTCCCTCCCTTCTCCAATGATCCTCTGCCTTGTTTCTCAAATTCCACATATCAGCGAGATCATATGATAATTATCTATCTCTGATTGATTTATTTTGCTTAGCATAATACCCTCTAGTTCCATCCACATCATTGCAAATGGCAATATTTCATATTTTGATGGCTGCATAATATTCCATTGTATATATACACCATGTCTTCTTTATCCATTCATCTGTTGATGGACATCTAGGCTCTTTCCATAGTTTGGCTATTGTGGACATTGCTGCTACGAACACTGGGGTGCACGTACCCCTTCGGATCACTACTTTTGTATCTTTGGGGTAAATACCCAGTAGTGCAATTGCTGGGACATAGGGTAGCTCTATTTTCAACTTTTTGAGGAACCTCCATACTGTTTTCCAGAGTGGCTGCACCAGCTTGCATTCCCAAAAACAGTGTAGGAGGGTTCCCCTTTCTCTGCATCCCCGCCAACATCTGTCATTTCCTGACTTGTTAATTTTAGCCATTCTGACTGGTGTGAGGTGGTATCTCATTGTGCTTTTGATTTTTATTTCCCTGATGCCGAGTGATGTTAAGCACTTTTTCATGTGTCTGTTGGCCATCTGGATGTCTTCTTTGCAGAAATGTCTGTTCATGCCTTCTGCCCATTTCTTGATTGGATTTTTTGTTCTTTGGGTGTTGAATTTGATAAGTTATTTATAGATTTTGGATAATAGCCCTTTATTTGATATGTCATTTGCAAATATTTTCCATTCTGTCAGTTGTCTTTTGGTTTTGTTGACTGTTTCCTTTGCTGGGCAAAAGATTTTTATCTCGATGAAGTCCCCATAGAGTTCATTTTTGCCCTTGCTTCCCTTGCCTTTGGCAATGTGTCTAGAAAGAAGTTGCTGCGGCTGAGGTCAAAGAGGTTGCTGCCTGTGTTCTCCTCAAGGATTTTGATGGATTCCTGTCTCACATTTAGGTCTTTCATCCATTTTGAGTCTATTTTTGTGTGTGGTGCGAGGAAACGGTCCAGTTTCATTCTTCTGCATGTGGCTGTCCAATTTTCCCAACACCATTTGTTGAAGAGACTGTCTTTTTTCCATTGGACATTCTTTCCTGCTTTGTCGAAGATTCGTTGACCATAGAGTTGAGGGTTCATTTCTGGGCTCTCTATTCTGTTCCATTGATCTATGTGTCTGTTTATTGCTAGTACCATACTGTCTTGATGATTACAGCTTTGTAATAGAGCTTGAAGTCTGGAATTGTGATGCCACCAGCTTTGCTTTTCTTTTTCAACATTCCTCTGGCTATGCGGGGTCTTTTCTGGTTCCATACAAATTTTAGGATTATTCCATTTCTTTGAAAAAAGTGGATGGTATTTTGATAGGGATTGCATTAAATGTGTAGATTGCTCTAGGTAGCATTGACATCTTCACAATATTTGTTCTTCCAATCTATGAGCATGGAACGTTTTTCCACCTCTTTGTGTCTTCCTCAATTTCTTTCATAAGTGTTCTATAGTTTTCTGAGTACAGATCCTCTGCCTCTTTGGTTAGATTTATTCCTAGGTATCTTATGGTTTGGGGTGCAATTGTAAATGGGATCGACTCCTTAATTTCTCTTTCTTGTCTTGTTGTTGGTGTATAGGAATGCCACTGCTTTCTGTGCATTGATTTTATATCCTGCCACTTGACTGAATTCCTGTATGAGTTCTAGCAGTTTTGGGGTGGAGTCTTTTGAGTTTTCCACATAAAGTATCATATCATCTGCAAAGAGTGAGAGTTTGACTTCTTCTTTGTTGATTCAGATGCCTTTTATTTCTTTTTGTTGTCTGATTGCTGTGGCTCGGACTTCTAGTACTATGTTAAACAGCAGTGGTGATAGTGGACATCCCTGCCATGTTCCTGACCTTAGGGGGAAAGCTCTCAGGTTTTCCCCATTGAGAATGATATTCGCTGTGGGTTTTTTATAGATGGCTTTTATGATATTGAGGTATGTCTGGTGGTGGTGCTTTTAAATAAGTGAATGAAGCCTCAGAATGACCACCTCAGAATAATCACAAAAGTCTATTTGGTATATATGAGCCTCTCATTAAAACCTGGCCACGCACTGCTATAGTACACCCATTGCCTTCTCTGGAAAGCAATTTGACAGCATGAATTAGGAGTCTTAACAAGTTCGTAACTAGCCTTTAGCCAAGTCCATAAATTTTTAGAGATCTAGTTTATGATAATAAGCAGAAAGAGGTTATCTCAGTTATTATTATACAGCAAAGATGCTAAACACCACAATGCCGTACAAATAAGAAAATGGTTATGTAAATTATTGTACATCCGTGTGCCACGTGCCTGGTTGTACCCACTAAGGCCTAGCACAGTGCCTTACACATGCTAAGCTCTCAGTAAATACTTGATGAATTTATGACTGAATGAAATATAATGCAGTTATGAAAATGTTTTTGAAGAATATCTAATGGTATGAGGAAAACTCACACTCATAATACACTGTGAAGTAGAATAAAGAGGATATAACACATACATAGCATGATTCTATTCCTTAAAAAATAGTAAAAAAAAAATTGAAATGAAATGCTAATGTTAAGAGGTCAACTCTAGTTGATTTATGAGTAATTTTTGTTATTAACATTTTTCGTATTTTCAAACAATTTTAAAACAGCAATCATATATTTCTATTATAGCTAGAAAAAAGAAACAAACTTTAAGATTTTGTTTTTAAGTAATCTCTATACCCAATGCAGGGCTCAAACTTACAATGCCAAGATCAAGGGTCACATGTTCTACTGACTGATTCAGCGAGGTGCCCCACAAACATGTTTTTTTACCTTTTTTTTTTTTTTAAAGATTTTAATTATTTGACAGAGAGAGAGCACAAGCAGAGGGAGTGGCAGAAGGAAAGGGAGAAGCAGGCTCCCCATTGAGCAGGAAGCCTGATGTGGGGCTTGACCCCAGGACCCTGGGATCATGACCTGAGCCAAAGGGAGATGCTTAACCGACTGAGCCACCCAGGCGTGCACAAACATGCTTTTTTAAAGACCACTCTTAGAAACTGTATTCTGATTTCTTGAATGAATGAACAATAATCTGTATTTCAAAGTCAGCTAAGCTCTGATTTGTTTACAATCAGTTCAATTGTATTTGCCTGTGTTATTCCATTCATACACAGTACTTTCAGGTAATGTGTACTATAGAAACTAATTCTCACAACATCTTTTACCACTCTAGACAACTGAGTTAATGAAAGATACCCATTAATCTCCAAAATGTCTTACATAATTAGGAAAATGAAAACATTTTTTGGTTCTCCATATTCATAAAATAGTCATTTACTTACTCATATTGGTCTAAGTTGTTTGATTTCTTTCCTGTTACATAATTACTTGGGATATAACCTTCACTCCTGGAAAGAAGGAAAATAGGTAAACTGAAATTATTTTACTGAGAGGTTATTAAAAGAAAAATTACTGCCTTTGTGAAAATATTAAAGCACTATATTACCTAAAGCTTTAAGAAAAACTAGTCAACCCCCAATAATTCAATGTATCTATAGCATCTGATGCTTTACAAACTACTTCCTCATTTGACCTTCCCTAAAATTCTGAGGTAGGCAGGCACAACTGTCCCCACTTCCTGGTGGGGAAACCACGGCTTGGAAAGATTCAGGGACTTTCTCCAGGTCCCAAAGCTAGCCAGTAACAGGGCCAGAACTTAAAATCTGACCTTATGATAGGTTCAGAGCCCTTCCTAATATTCCATGATGCTTCTCCTGAATTCACAATTTCTTGGGATGTTTGAAAGAAATCACGATTTCAGAAAAGTTAAAGTGTCAGATAAAAATACCCATCTTGCCAATACTCCAACAGTCCGTGTAGAGTACTGTTTCACAGAGGGTAATCCCTGACTTCTACATCAGCATCATCTGGGACACTTGCTAAAAAGGTGAATTCTTGGATCATACCCCAAGAGAACTGAATGAGAAGGCCTATGTGAAGCCAAGGAAACTTCAGTTTTACCCCAGATGACTCTTACACACATTACCACTGAAAAAGTCCTCATACTTGAAGTTTGCTAGAGAAAATCTCAAATGCTCACAAACAAAAAGAAAACTGTGTCAAATGAGGGCTCTTTTCATTTGATTTGGAAATCATTTCAAAATGCATACATACATCAAAACATCATGATGTATACCTTAAATATATGTAATTTTTTATTTGTCAATCATACTTCAGTGAAACTTAAAAATTTTTTAAATAAAAAAGGAAGCAATCCTAATAGGTAGAATCTTGGTAGGAGTCAAGATTTTAGTGTAAAATAAAAGACATGTGTATAAAATTTTAAAAATTGAGTAAAATCCTTGTAATCTTAAATTTGAATTTGAACTATTAGTAGGAACTCATAATACACACACACACACACACACACACACACAAGTACATATATGTAGCTCTGCTGCACCGAGAAAGGCCCAGAAACAAAGACACTCTAGGAGTAATTAGAATCCTAGCACCCTAATTGTTGTCCAAACACTATCTCACTAAAAGGAGCCAGCATTCCTTGGAAAAATGGCACATTGAAGGTTTGGCCAGGAAAAAATACCAGATGAACTTGAGCTGTCTTATTTTACCCAGAAAGCAAGGAAACTAAGAAAGATTAAAGAGGTCTCAAACCAGCTACCACTGACCTAAGATGGGTCAATTCAATCAAAAAGAATAATGACCGCAATGGTTGCGATATGCATCCATAATAACCCTTAAAACAATTATTGGTTACCATTGTTATCACTGATAAGGTGAGGAGGCTCAGTCATCAACCCATCATTCTGAAAATTGGTAAAAGGAAAAAATCAAACATTTCTCTTGCCTTTGCTGCACAAACCAAATGAACTGACTGATGAGATAGTTCTTCTCTAGAGAATTAATAAATACAGACAGAATGCAGAGTTAGAAAATCACCATTTTACAATCCCTAATGAAATAATGGATCTAAGCAGTAATCACTAATGAATGCCAAAATCATTAGGTGAAACCCTGATGAAGAACTTTATCATCACCTGGACCACTGAGCAATCTTCACATCATTAGAAGTGGGACAACCAGATATCAATTTCTAATGTGATCAAGCCTCTAGACTACAATTTACAGGAAATATAGGACACGGAGACACATTAAATGATACCATGTGAAAGCAATTAGGTTAATCTAGATTATGGCTCATTTCGTAGGGTAAATGATCTGGTTTCATCAATAAATCAAACTTGGAAAAAAAAAAAGAAGGATGGGGACTGTTGTAGAATAAGAGACATATCAGCCAAGCCAAAATGCAGTATCTGGACCTTATTTTAATCTTAATTAAATTGCATAAAAACATCTTAGAGCTAATCAGGGGAAAATGGAATTATGAAATTGGTACCATCCTTAGACCAGAGGGGCCCCTGCCATGACCTCACACTTTCAAGAGCATGCTAAAGTCCATGTTCCCTTAGCCCTCTTCTAGACCATCACCTGGATAACTAGGACCCCCAAATTCTCTGTCCATTGCTAAGGCCAACACAGACCTTTCCACCTTATACTCTGAAAAGCAAATTATGCTGGTTACGTGCAACTCCTTCTAGCCCAAGTCCAAGGAGTGGCCAAGTTGGGGAGTGGCTTCTGCGAGCGATGTGGACAGAGCTTGTCCGTATGGCTGGGAAATCCACATGGTGCATGTGGGATGGAGCTGGGGTAGAAGAGAATGAGAGGACCTCAGAGAGCCAGCCCTCCATGCACTGTCACATTCTGGCACGGGACTCTAATTCAAACCTTGCTTCCTTGTCATTTTGAAGGTGTGTTTGTTAAGTTAGAGGATAAATGTTATTTTATTTACCAGTTTGTAAGCTTGACTTAGGGCTTCAAAATATTTAGATAAATGATATGTGGGCTTTCATTTATACTCTTCCTCCAGTCCTGAAAATGTTAGGGTAAAGTCTATAGATGGTATTTTTTTAATTATTATTAAGTATGATAATGACATAGCAGTTGTTTAAAAACATCTTTAGTAGTTAGATTCAGGGGTAAAATGACAGAATGATTTGAATTTACTTTTAAATACTCTAAAAAAAAAAAAAAAACAATTGGGAGGATTGGTAAATCAGTCCAGAAGTGAAGTGAGGAATAGAGAATTGGAATTGGGAGATGGGGCAAGGAGGTGAGAAAGCAGATTTGGAGGGAAGGTATGCTCTGGCCAGGACAAAAAGTCCTCTTCTTTTTATCCACAGGAGCTCAGAATATAAACAGGATTATATTTCAGAGGTAAACACAGGATATAGTCTCTTTAATGAAGCCTAAAAGATACTCATCCCCTATGTTTATCCATATTTACTAATCACTTACCAAATAATAAAGTTGAAAGGACTGTTCCTTTAAATCCAAACTCATCTTGCGTAAATAATGCTTGTTTTTAAATTTCTTTCTTTTTTTTTAGATTTTATTTATTTGAGAGAGAGAAAGAGCATTCGCACGCTAGCGGGGGTGGGGGGGAGGGCAGAGGTGGAGAGAGGGGAAAGAATCTCAGACTCCATACTGAGTGCAGATCCCAACGCAGGGCTTGATCCCACAACCCTGAGATCATGATTTGAGCCGAAACTGAGAGTCAGACGCTTAACAATCTGAGCCACCCAGGCACCCCATTTTAAAAATTCTTGCATTTATGTGTATATATGTATTTTATACATGTATTTTATATATATATATATATATATACACACACATGCACATATGTGTGCACACGCGCACACAGACACACACATTCTCTCTCTTAGAAAAATGTAAGATTACTTACCTCAGGGAAAAAAACCTAAAATGTCATTCTCCCAAGATCAAAATAATCTAATTAAACAAATAATGAATGAGAAAGAGACCAATGTAATGCATTCTAATTTCTGGAAAGAAGTAGTTGATCCATTTGCATTTATTGAGTCATTACTAAGAATACATTGTGTTACTGCAAAGTAATAATGTGTACTTTCATTTACTGTTGACTGAACTAGTCTCATTACATAATAGTTAGACTCAGCACTCAGCCCATAACTCCCACCCACCCGCTGTGTGTCATACACAGAGGGAATACTTACCCGTATTTATCTCTTGCTCTCCACCAATGAACATCATTCTTTTCTAATATAATATACTCTTGGCCTCTCTCTAATCTGAGATCATGCGCTTCTGTTGCTTGGAAATCATACATGGCTACAACGATTTCTTCACTGTTGTCTTCTTCAGGTGGAATTGGTGGGGGAGGCCTTCGCTAAGAAAAGGAGACAACATATGAAAATGTAGTCATTCTCTTTGAAACTGGATGTGAAGCAAAACACTAAATGACTCACACACCACCAGAGAATAAAGCAGAAACCTCAAGTCTACCTAATACAATCTGGGGAACCCTCCCATGACTTTGATGATATTGGTGCTACTGGACTTCTCATGGGTTTCAGAATATAGGGCATGAGCAAAAACCCTCTTTAAACATCAAAGAGCCTCTGCTCGGTGTCAGGGCTAGCCTTCCAGGGTTATGTGAGTAGAAACCAAAGGACTAAAGGTGGACCCACCATTCCAGGGGCCTGCAAAGGGGAAGAGACACATTAGAGAGTGAGTCTTTTATCGGGTCTCCTCTCAATCAGAGCATTTTGCACTTCTTTGTGCCTACTATGTGCAAGGCACGCACCTACTACCTAACACACTTTTTCTTTTATTCTTAATACTGATTCTATGAAATAGAGTGTATAACTCCCATTTTACAACTGAGGAAACAATGGTTTAAGTAATCCACCCAAAGTCACTTGTACCAGATTCACATGGGGTACTATCTGAGTCCCAAGTACATGTGTTTCCAACCATACCCCACTCTTCAAAGGCATATCATTAAATCACTGAATTCACTTTTTTGACATAATACTGTGGTCGTAAGACTGAAATATTCCTTTAAAGTCCCATACCTTTTTTACAGTTCTTGAAGCCAAAATATAAGCAAAATGCCAGATGAAGAGAGGGCCCCAGTGATAATCTGTGATATAGTTAAATTAATATTATTTGATACCAAAAAAAATTTAAAAATCCTTAGCATATTGGTTTCTGATATGATATGGTGGGGAAGGGGGACAGAATCATGTGAATGAATATAAACTTACTTATTAAAACTGTAAATATTTCCAAAAGGTAAGGACCACCTACCTTCTTTTTTTCTGGTGCTGGAGGTAATGCTTTTTTTATACCTGAAAATGACAACAAAAATAGGTCAAAATGCCATCTTCCAATGATTGAAAGTTTTAACAAAAAGTGAAAACACACAGATGAGAAATCTACTTGGACTCTCTCATTCTGGTACATGTTGCTTATATCACTATTTCAGAGAAGAATTTAAAATGCTTTCGAAGCTGGTTTGTTTTCTGCCTTCCTGAGCAGACTAAAAATGCCAGAGGGATTGGGGCCATGTCTTATTCTTGGTAAACAAGTGAGACTACGACAAACTAAAAAGCTTACACTCGGCAAAGGAAACCATCAACAAAATGGAAAGGCAGCCCACAGAAGAGGAGAAAACACTTGCAAATCACATATCTGATAAGGGGTTAATATCCAAAATATACAGGCAACTCCTATAACTCAATAGCCAAAAAACTCAAATAACTCAATTAAAAGTGTTGCAAAGGACCTGAACAGACATTTTTCCAAAGAAGACAGTCAGATGGCCAACAGCTACATTACGAGATGCTCAACATCACTCACCATCAGGGAAATGCAAATCAAAACCACAATGAGATATCACCTCATAATTGTCAAAATGACTATTATCAAAAACACAAGAGGTAACAAATGCTGGGAGGGTGTGGAGAAAAGCCTCGTGCACTGTTGCTGGGAGAACACAGTATGGAGGTTCCTCAGGAAATTAAAAATAGAACTACCATATGACTCAGCAATCCCACTTCTGGGTATATATGCAAAGGGAAGGAAAGCAGTACCTTGAAGAGATATCTGCACTTCCACATTCATAGCAGCATTATTCACAATAGCCAAGGTATGAAAACAACCTAAATGTCCATCAAGAGAGGAAATGATAAAGAAAATGTACTGTGTGTATACATATATATATATATAATGGAATGTTATCTCGCCTTTAAAAAGAAGGAAATCCTGCCATGTGCAACAACATGGATGAACCTGGAGGGTATTATACTAAGTGAAATAAGCCAGACAGAAAAAGGACAAATACCACATTGTTTCACTTATATGCAGAATTTAAAATTAAAAGAAAAGTCAAACCCAAGTAACAGAGAGTAGAAAAAGTAGTTGCCAGGAGATGGGCGTTGGGGAGAGGGAGATAGAGATGTGGGTAGAGGGCACAACTTTTCACTTTTAAGATGAATAAGGCCTGAGAGTCTAATGTATAACGTGGTGACTCTAATTGGTAACACTGTAATGTATAACTGAAATGTACTGAGAGTAGAACTTAAATATTCTCACACATACACACCAAAAGGTACACATGTGAGGTAACAGATGTCTTAACTAACTTCACGGGAAGAATCCTTCCACAATGCATCAGTATGCCAAATCATCACACTGTACACTTTAAATATCTTACAATTTTATTTGCTAATTGTACCTCAATAAAGCTGAAAAGAAAAAAGCTGCTGATGGTGCCACATTAAGTTCATGCTTTTAATAGAGTCATTTTGATCAGGCTTCCATATTGTGATAAAAGCTCTTGAAAATAGACCTTTTGATTCCATGAGATGGCCCCACTGCTAAATAAACATAATTATTCATACAAAATACACCCACCCTACATTTACACGGTGCTAAAAGGTGTAAACGTTATAGTTAACCAACATCAGAATCAAAACCAAGTCACTTTCACACTATACCAATAGTATGTATATCCTGCACATAATATAATTATAAAATAAATACTTACTACTTTCAAAAAGGTTATATTTTTCACATCCAGGTGCTAATTTTTCAGTTTGTCTGCAACACTGATAACTTCCGTCTGCCCAAAATTTAGGATGATATTTAATCATAATATTGTTGTTGTTCTTTATTTCTGTAATTCATAGAAACATTAAATGATTAGTGAGATAAAACAGATGACAGAACATTTTGTAGGTAACACTGTCAATCATTCTCTATTTCTCAGATATTACGTTTATTATGAAAACACCTTCATAACATCATACAACCCAGCATTCAGAAAATCCATATGGTTCTCTTCCACCTTCTTATTTTGATGAAGCATCCTTGTTAGCAGAAGTGACCTCTGCTGTACCATGATGGGTAAACACACAAGTCAGCCCACACCATTCTGTTCTGCAGAAGAAGGGATGAGGACTGTGCAGAACAAATCACCCATTGAGACACTCTACGCATAAGTCATCATCCACACCAAATGTTGACTACATAGGCCATTTCTTAGAAAATAAAATCCTATTATCATAAAAGCCCAGTGCTTTCTCATCTTTAAATGTTTTAGGCATTAAATGAAAGCATGCATTTTTTAGAAACTACGTGCATACCACTAGAAGGAATCAGATTATAAAAGAGGAAGTTGTCTTCATCATGTATCACAATAGCAGAGGGTCCTCAGAGAAACACTTATTGTAGATTAAAAGATTAAAAATGCAAGATACATTAGCCATATTTCTCTTCTAGTGATAACAATGTTATATCCTAAAATTATGTACAGTTAATATTTCATTATGAGTTTTACCTTCTTTTAACTTCTTCACCCACCGGTCCCTGCTTTGTGCACTAGGTGCAAAAATGTAAAGTGTGTTAGCATCATGAACAACCTAAAATAAAACAAAAGATGGAATAGGTAGAAATACTTAGACACAGCACTTCTGTCTAGCACAGAGCCCTTGGTACCAGAGGCATCAATAAATGATTCTGAAATGATCAAATAAAAGTCAATTACTTTGGATCCAAAGAACCTACATTCCTTTCTTACAACAGCGTATCTATTTCTTCATGTCTACATCAAGTGGGATACACATTTTGCAAAGGACTGTGTTTTTTTTTTGTTTTTTTTTTTTATTTGACAGAGAGGCACAGCAAGAGAGAGGGAACACAAGCAGGGGGAGTGGGAGAGAGAGAAGCAGGCTCCCCGCGGAGCAGGGAGCCCGATGCGGGGCTCGATCCCAGGACCCTGGGATCATGACCTGAGCCGAAGGCAGACGCTTAACGACTGAGCCACCCAGGCGCCCCTATGGACTGCGTTTTTATAGAGGAAAAAATAGAGAGAGAGGCCAAGATGCTTCACGAATCTTATTTCTTGCAATCTAATTAACTGAAGATCCTTAAGTAAATTTGGTGTAGCAGGGATTACTCTAATCTAGCATTTTTCTGAATATTTTACATGAATGGACTACTCTGTCAGTGTTATTGCTATACCTTCCTTTTGCCACTATAACTTTATTAAACACTATCCCAACTCTAGACTATGTGCTTTACAGACATTAACTCAGTTAATCCTACCATTAAGGTATCAGTATTTACATTTTACGGAGGAGGAGACTAAGGCTGATCCCCAGACCTTCCCCTCCTGTGTACCTCCATACGGCACCATTCATACAGAACACACTGCATATGGTGCCCCCTAATGCTGTGCTCCGTCACCTGCCCATCTCATCTGGCTGGCAATCCAGAAAACCAGGATCCTGACTTCAGAGCCTGAACTGTGAACCACAGTGCCTCTTTTAGAGGTAACTCGTGGTGAGCAATTAAAGCCTTATTCTTAGCATTTTTAATATTAGTAATAAAATTCAGCCTGGGAAACTAACCCAAGAATTTTGTCTTTGGTCTGTCACTTTACCTTTGGTCACAGTCACAAGGCAGAAACACCTTGACTGGCTAAAAAGAAATAGAAGGCTAGAAACCTCCCTTCTGACACAGAAAGACAAATACTGCATGATCTCACTCTATGTGGAATCTAAAATAGTCAAACTCATAGCAGAAGAGAGAGTGGTGGTTGCCAGGGACAGGGAGGAAGGGTAAATGGGGAGATGTTGGTCAGAGGGTACAAAGTTTCAGTTAAGCAACATGAATGAGTTCTGGAAATCTAATGTACAGCACGGTGACTACAGTTAACAGTACTGTATTGTATACTTGAAATTTGCTACGAGGGTAGGTCTTAAGTGCTCACACACGGGAAGGAAAGAAGAAGGAAAGAAGGAAGGAAGGAGGGAAGGAGGGAAGGAGGGAAGGGGAAAGGGGGAAGGGGGAAGGATGGAAGGAGGGAAGGAGGGAAGGAAAGGAAGGGAAAAAGAAAGAAAATGCTAATTATGTGAAGTCACGGATACGTTAATCACTCAACTGAGATCATCTCATAATGTACACATATATCAAAACATCAAGTTGTACATCTTAAATATACACAATTCCTATGTGTCAACTGCACCTCACTAAAGCTGAAAAAAAATTTTATTTTTTACCAACCACCAAAGCAATGGCAGGAAACTGTAATGTTGAATAGTAAGCATGACTAAAAACCCAGAATTATGCTGTGGCAAAAAAACATGCCAGCTTACCTGAAATGGGTATTTATTTTGGCAGGGAATAACACCCTCATCATTCTTCACTATTTCCACACACTTGATTTTTGAAACATCAATAAATCCCTTTCTGTATTTTTTCTGTTAAAAGAAAAACAAAGGGAGGCAATCATAACAAGAAAAAATGTTATTAATAGAAATATTTGTTAATGAAATCACGGATTCAAAATACTACAGTTTTCTTAATAATTACCTAAATCATGTTTCCATTTATTGTCAAAACTGTTCAAAATACTAACATTGTGAGAACTGTAATAAAATAATAATATTATTATATAAAAAGTAATTATTTCTGTTTATTTCTAAAGATGAAATTTTCCTATCCTTGCCCCCAAAACACTTTTTTGCCCCTAAAACTCCCTTTTATTGTCACCTTCCCCTTTCAGACATATATCTTTTCAATTTCTTCAACATCTTGTTGACAGCACTCCATCCCCACTCCCTCACTCCACCAAAATAGCATCAAAGACCAAACCAAGCAAAATTCCAGGTACTTGAGGGGGCACTCAGTCAGTTACACCTCTGACTCTCGGTTTCAGCTCAGGTCATGATCTCAGGACTGTGAGATCAAGCCCCACATAAGGCTCCGTGCTCAGCATGGAGTCTGCTTGAGATTCTTTCCCTCTCCTTCTGCCCCTCCCCGCTGCGTATGCGCTCTCCCTCTCTCTCTTTCTCTCTCTCTCTCTCCCTCCCTAGCTCTAAAATAAATAAATAAAAAATAATAATAACCTTTAAAAAAAAAAAGAACTCCAGGTACTTGAACAAAGATGCAAACTCTAGCCAGTTACTTTTTTCTCCTGCAACACAGATAACTCAGGAGGATTTGAGGTGGACTTAAGGTATTCGCATAAAACTTCCATTCAGATTCTATTGTTGGATATTCTACTCTACTTCTCTATTCCCCTCTCTCTTTCTCCTCACTGAACTTCTGCCTGCAGCAATTAACTAAGGACACATCAGGACCTCCCTCCACCCTGAAGCATAGTAATCTCATACCCGAAAATTCATCAAAGGGAAAAATCTAAAAGAAAACAAAGTAGCATGTGCCAACATAAGTTGATAAAATACACCCATTAAAAACCATTACAAACACAATGTAGAAATAAAAAAGTTCACTGAATAATACTAACTGATATATTCCACACAAAAAGCTGTACAAAGACTTAAGTTATCTTTGGGAAGAGGATGGTAGACATTCATATGATAAAGAATAGAAGGAAAAGCAGAGAAATGAAGAACACTGTAATATTTGGGGTGACCCAGCTACCTCCTGGCTCTGGTCATTCAAAATTGCTTCACTGAATATTCTAAAATTGTCCTCTCGTCACAACCTTTGAGCCCCCTGTCCTGCTCTCAGGAACCTGCTCTGCATTTTTACTGTCACCATAAGACTTTCAGACCTGCCCACTTTCCCAGGCCACCAGCTCCCATCTGACAGCTGACTAGACTCTTCTGGAGGTCATTTCACCATACTATCCTCTTTCTTCTCTCTCTTCCCTTTCTCCCCCAACCCCTTCATGAGTCCCACATATCTCTTGACAATTTTGTCAGTGACCAGTTCTATCTACACCCTCCCTATTCCTTCATACCTGGCTGCAGAAAGTCAACGATAATCCTAATTTCTTCTCTATGCTTCCCCAGGCCTTGACTGCGGCTCCTCACCTCCTTTGAGAGAACCCGGTGGCCTCCATGGACAACACCAGTCTTATCAGAACTACAAACCTTTCCCATTCCCTTCATCCCAGGAGATGTGCTCCCTCACTGCTTTATGAAGAAGAGAACAGCCTTCCCACGAGCACGCCCTCCAACTTCTTCCCTCTGGAAATCAAAAGCATTCTAAGATTTATCTTTTTTTTCTTCTCTTTCATCCTGTCTCTTGGAGAAGTTAAGGATACTGCAGCTCAGACAGGTTAAATATATTCATCAAGGACCCCAACTGACCCCAAAGCCCAGTGGGCCCTGGGATAACCAGGCTGCAAACAAGTAACAGCATTAATGCAGCTAAGTCCCCAAGCAGGGCAACAAGGATTCTGAGCATGGGTAGACAGAAGAACATTCTCCCCAGCCGTGCTTTTTTGAGGAACTTCCTTCTACCTATAGACACATTCGGGCCTCTCCCATCCATACCAAGAACCCTTCTTCTGGCCCTGCTACTGCTCTCACTTTCCTCTTCCCTTCCTGAAAGAGAAGATGCTTACATCCTCAGCCTTCATTTCCTTCCCGCCCACTCCTCCTCCTTAGCCACTTGCCAACTACATCCACCTCACCACAGCCTGCTAAGCTGGTATCAAAAATGTCACCAGGGACCAAACCCAACAGTCTTTCCTCAACTGCCATCCACTCACACCTTTATGAGGCATCTGAAAGTGCCACCACTCTCTTCTCCCTGAGCGGCCTTGACTTTGGGTCATCCTGGTTTTTCCTACTCTCCCTTCCCTTCAGGGTTCCACAGACAACACCTGTCCTGTGTCAGCAACTGTGTCAAGGAGCACAAGGTCAAGATCAGGGAAGCTCACTTCCTGAGCAGACAGCTCAACTATTATGCCATTCAATCCTCACAAACTCTGTGAGGTAAACATGACCAGACACATTGTACAGAGAGAAGAAATGAAAATTACTTGCCCAAGACAGACAGTATTTATGATACTGTATATTAAAAAGATGCTCATGGACACAGAGGAGTTGAAGCTTCAATGCCAATTCTGGAAGAGAAATTCTGGGATGTGACAGGGAGGAACTGAACGGCACGTGACAGGGAAGGAGGAAAAGCACATACAAAGAAAAACATAATCCAGAATGACCTCAGTTGCCTCATATGTAAAATGGGAATAATAACAGCTATGAGAATTAAATGAGTTGGTATTTGCCAAGTGCTTAGAATAGTGTCTGGCCTAGAATATGATATCAGTAAGTGTTGGCTACATAAAATAAATAAGTAGCAAAAAAAAAAAAAAAAAAAAGACCAGTGTGGCTGAAGCACAGGGTGCTTGAGGCAGGATGGAAAGAGGAGCAGGGCCAGCCTGTAAAGAACCTGCTGCACAGTGGTAAGAGGTCTGGTCAGACAGAGCCACCTGCCCTGTTCCTGAGGCCTGTGACAGTTAATGGGTGGAAGAAATTGCCAGAGCACCATCCTCCTATTAACAAGTCACACATGTTCACTGTAGAAACCTTAGTAAATACTAACAGCACAAAGAGAATCAAATGACCCTTAATCTCCCAACCTTGGAGAGAATCACTATTGACATCATGGCATTTTCCCGACATTGGTCTCAGGGGTCATTTATCACCTGCCAGCTCTCTTAGCCCTTGAGCAGGAGGCTATATATGGTCTGTTTCCAAGATACCCATCTCCACCCACCACCTGCCTCTGCTATTAAATGCAGCTGTTAAATGCAGGTCAATCTATACCGGAAAATTTAGGATAGCCTGTATACTGGGTTGACTCATGCCCCCTAAATTCATGTTCTGGGACATACAATCTATTCATGCACTGTACGAATATTGGGGTTTGCAGATAAAGGTTCAAATATAAGCTGCTCATGCATGATTTTATCTAGCCCACCAGCAAACACTGATCAGACACCAAGCACAGCATTGTGTGCTGTAGCTGCAAAATTATGCAAGGGGTTTGAGGGTCTCCCTAAGAGGAGTTCACAATAATATATTGGGTGGAAGGAGAAGAAGGGAATGATTCACAATCAGATAATGATGAACTCATGTGAACTCATGGTGTTTACAGAGTGGGGCACTGACTGGACCAGAAGAAGCTGAGGAAGTTTCAGGGAGGAAGTACCGCTTTGATTTGGTTTCTAAAGGGTAAGTAGGAGTTTTCTTATAAAGTAGAGAAAAAAATTCCAGGCAGCAGAGACAACAAAGCGCTCAATTAGGCAACAGGAAAAAATTCATGTGGCTCAGAGTGGTTCAGGGGAAGTGTAGGAAATGACACCAAAAAGGTTATTTGGGACCAAATTAGGAAGATGCCTATATGCCAGACTTAGGAGTTTGGAAGAAGTGCTGTACTGGGGTTTGCTTTTGAAATCGTTAATTATTAATGGCAGGGGGACGAATGGATAGACAGGGAGGCTAGCCAGGAGCCTGCTGCAGTCGTTCAGGTGAGGGATGACAAGGTCATGAACCCAGTCGATGGCAGTAAATCAGGTGAGGAAAGCAGGCATGGCAGAACATTAGAAGAGAGAGTCCACATAACTCTGGCATCAATTAAATGTGGGGATTAAGAGAGAGGAAGGAGTTAGGAAACCTCAGGGATTTTGAGTCTGAGTGACCAGTAGACACCAACACCATGAATCACCATAGGGAACACAGAAGAATCAGGTTTGAGATAATGTTGGGAAATGTTTTTTGAGTTGACTATTGGACAACCCACTGGAAATGTTTGAAGGGAATTGACAATATGAGGCTCGTACTCAGCAATGCTTATCACTTTCTTTACAGTAAAGAGAATTCTGCCTTTCTCAACACATATGTTGTGTATATATAGTAGAATCTTATTCTAGCCACATCTCAGGGAACCCTAGGGGGTCAGGCAAGGTCGAGGAAGAGACTTGCCATAGGGAACCCTAAGAGTTACTGAAAGAGCCATGTGCCTGCCCCCTTAACACCTGGTCTTTGCACTCTGGTGAATCAAGAGTTAACACTGAGAAGGGACATAGAACATATAGTTTTGGGGATTGAGGAGGGCACATTCTGCATGGAGCACTGGGTGTTATGCACAAACAATGAATCATGGAACACTTTATCTAAAACTAATGATGTAATGTATGGGGATTAACATAAGAATAAAAAAAAATAAAAAAATAATAAAAAAAGAACATATAGTTTTTTCTCCATTCAGACTATTTAACATTTCTTCAATAGGAAAATTACTTCATAATTACTGAAGTATGCTATACATTATTGTTACTATTGTGGCCAAGGAGAAATATCCAAGGTCATTATATGTTTCATGTGAAGTTTCCCTTTTATTTCTACAGGCTTCACCCTGGCCACCAAACTGAAAATCACAATTAAGCCAAGACATCACCTTACTCATGTTTGAGTCATCCAAGCTGAAAAATCTACCTGGCACTTAGCAGATGTTCATTAAACAGTGTGCTGAGCCAGTCTGCAAAGAAGTATGCATGACACTCTGTGTGTATGTGCGTGTGTGCGCGTGTGTGTGGGTGTAACACAGGATATGTATCTCTCCTTTCTTGCATATACTCTATATACTCTACCAAGCTTGAAAATGAGTTAAGTATTTGCCATTTTACACATTTCTAAACCAGCACAAATGGGGAAACTAGATCTAGATGAACTATAACTTGCTTAAAACTCCGTATCAACTGAATGGCAGAACTGGGAGGTAAATGCAAGAGATCCTATCCCCCAGGAAGTCTTTCAAGGTACCCTGTTTTCCTTTAATTTCCAGAATACTCAGTATTTTAAGAATATCAATATCAATCCTAAATTAATGAAGTAACATTTTTTCTAAACATATACAAGCATTTGTTGGCCCCAGGTAAATGTGGGAAGTCAGCCATTTATCTTCAGGACACCCTGTGTCCTCCTTCTACACCCTACTCCCCAGGCCTCTGAGTCCCCATTAGGCACAGTGAAAGACCTACCATAATTTTCCTCCAATATTGCAAATGATCCCTCCCCTTTTCCCCATCACAGCTTTTATTCCTAATGTGGCTATCCCCAGCTGCATGCCACAGAAGAAACTTGCTGGATGAAATCACCCTTGCATTGCAATAGGATCTCAGGAAGGGGGCAGGAGCTGTGGAAACAGGGCGACCCTGTGTCCAGACTCTGCTTTGCCACTTAGAAGTTGTATGGCCTAGGGCAAGTTCTGTCCCCTCCCTCTCAGTTCCCTTGTCTGCAGGACAGGACACTACTATTCATTCTGCTAAGCTTTCAAGCAGCAATAAAGATAACGCACACAGGTACTTAGCACAGTGTACGGCATATGAAGTCGCTCCCTAAATGCAGCATTTACTATTAATTAGTTTTCACAACAACCCTGGGAAGTTGTTATGAAACTGATCATATGAGCAGTTACAAGACCGGCTAAGAGGCTGAGCCACAGATTGAACCCAGAGCTCTCAAAAACACTAAAGCGTTTACCTGACTCCAGGTCTCTCAAGCTGGAATATTTTTGGACTCTTAAAAAAAAATAAAATTATCTTATGTCAACATCTAACACTTGTAGAGCACTCACTATGAATCAGGCACTATGTGAACCTCTGCACATGGATGACTCAATGAACCTTCACAGCATTATATGAGAACTCTTGTCATCCCATTTAACAGATGAAGAAATCAAGGCTTAAAGGGTATAATTAACCACCAAAAGTCCCACAATAAACCGGGATCTGAACTCGTCTAATTCCAATCTTGAATTCTTAAGTGTCACACACACTTGAGTAACTTGGTATCACTTAACTAAGGACACACATAAAATAAGTGGAAATTTCTTTTTTTTTTTTTTAAAGATTTTATTTATTTATTTGAGAGAGAGAGTGAGAGAGAGAAAGAGCACAAGAGGGGGGAGCGGGAGAGGGAGAAGCAGACTCCCCGCCGAGCAGGGACCCCGATGCGGGACTCGATCCCGGGACTCCAGGATCATGACCTGAGCCGAAGGCAGTTGCTTAACCAACTGAGCCACCCAGGTGCCCAATAAGTGGAAATTTCTAATGCTTATACCTCTTAATACCTATAAGACAAAAGCTAGTTCACAAATTAAACACAAATGAAATTATATAAAAAATAAGATTTAAATGAATGAACGTTACCTGAATGTGATGGATGGGTGTTTGCTGGAGTTGAATTTCTGTCCCTAAGCCAGTTCTTCTGGAACCTACAAGCTCGCATTACTGTGGGCTATGGGACAATCACTTCCACCCTTTCTCTCAATTTCAACTACAGGGAACCTCTGCTTTTGTATGTACAGCACCATGCTAGCATTAGGCCTCCATTTGGCACACTAAATTGTTTAGTGTTCGATCAGCCACTGTTCTTTCTCAATAGGCCACAACAATTAAAACATCTTAAATGTAAACCCAGAGATGGGAGATGGGCTGCTGACATGGCACATTCAGTGACAAGGAACTACCAAAAAATATAGACAAAAAGTGTGTGTGTATACCCATATTGTAACATGTAATATCATACATATGTATGAACACACAGGTTATATTTCTGGGGGAGTTGTGTAAAATATTGCCATCAAATTAAGAACAGAAAATTTAAAATTCCTAGAACCTGCAGTCCTCGGCAGATGGGTAGCACCAAAGTTGCTGTTAACATTCACTGCATTCCATCAGGACAGTTCCTTCGTTCAGCCATATTCGTCAAGATGCATTTCTACCTCCCCCTACCACCAGCAAGGCACAGATACCAAAGAACCACAATGGAGATAAACAAGTTCAAAATGTCTAGGTGTTAAGGAGTTTACAACCAGACATTTGCTGAGGTTAAGGAGAAGAACAGTAATTGTTTACAATGAAAGTTCAGATGGGGGCGCCTGGGTGGCTCAGTCGTTAAGCGTCTGCCTTCGGCTCAGGTCATGATCCCAGAGTCCTGGGATCGAGTCCCACATCGGGCTCCCTGCTCTGCGGGAAGCTTGCTTCTCCCTCTCCCACTCCCCCTGCTTGTGTTCCTGCTCTCGCTGTGTCTCTCTCTGTCAAAAAAATAAATAAAATCTTTTAAAAAAATAAAAAAAAAAAAAAAGAAAGTTCAGATGGGTCAATACTACACAGCTAAAGAGTTCCAGTCAATTCTTAAAAAGAAAAGGAAAGAAAATGACGCAGTCTACTAAAGATCTCCAACAAGCCAAAGGCCTATTTTATTCATGAGGGTAGTTCTTTTCCCTTTCCACTCAGGACACAGTTCAAAGAATGGGCCTAAGTGCAGCAGGACACATTAATTATGACAAACAAGTCCTCAAGATGGGTTTGGCGGGGCGTTTTGTGGATACTGAGAACAATTTTGATGTAGACCTCTCTGGCATCAGGAGAAGTAGAATACATAAAATTCAAAGGCATTTCCAACTTGATGGTGGTATGATAAAATGCCCCTCTTCACCAAGGGCTGAATTCTAGTGAAAAATGAAAGAAAGTAAAAACAAAAACTCGGCATCCTAACCTTTCTTCCTCCCTTTTCAACAACTTATAATAATAATTGACATAGGTGCTTTACATTTTGTAGAGTGCTTTTACACTACAAAAAAATAACCCCCAAAACAACAACAACAAAACCCCAGCATTTTTACATAAAGAAGCCAGCAGTTACATAAACATGGTTCAATTGTGGTTTTTAACATAATATCCAGCATAAAAACAGGATATTGAAAAACTGCTATAAATTACAAGGAATCTGAAGGCAGAAAATTCCATTTCTGAACTCACAGAATGTAAGATAATGCTAATATAGACAAGCATAAGGTTTCTGGAGATACTTTTTTCACTGTATTTAAAAAGTTTTTTCTTGAGTAGCCATTCCCTCTTAGGACTTTTCTATACTTCTGGCAACCCTTCCCCAAATCCCCCTTGTGGCCCAAAAACACTTCTAAAAATTATTACCAGATATGTTTATCACAGTTGAAAGCAAAACTAACACGTGTTTTGAAATAAGTCTAAAAGGGATTTACCTAGTTTAATTTTTAAAATTAGGGCGCCTAGGTGGCTCAGTGACTGCCTTCGGGCCCAGGTCATGATCCTGGGGTCCTGGGATCGAGTCCTACATCGGGCTTCCCTTGCTCTGCGGGGAGCCTGCTTCTCTCTCTGCCTCTGCCTGCCATTCCCCCTGCTTGTGCTCTCTCTGTCAAATAAAGAAATAAAATCTTAAAAAAATAAAATAAAATTAGTAAAAATTAGAATGAGTTAGGTAGAAATAAATGTATATGGATCCTTCATAAATTGCATGTAACAGACTTCCAAATTCAAGGAATTCCAGACTTAATAAATTCAATCCAAAGATTACAAATCCTTTGGGGCCAAGACGATGCCAGTGAGCTCGGATTGCCACGTTTTCTTCTTCCTGGGTGCCCATCTCTGCTGCATTTTTTCACCGTCATGCATTTAGGTGAGGGCACAGGAATGAACTTTAGCCAAGGGAGTGCAGGTGGAAGTGATGTTAAGACCACTTCCTGTCCTCTAAAACCTTGCATACCATCTCCCATGGTCCATCTCCTCCTTTGTGATCCAGCTGGATGAGAAAGTCCAGTGGAAGAGTCAGAAGACCCCAAGACAATGGCGTGCTAATGGGTATAAAATTTGTTTTTGGGGAGGCACCTGGGTGGCTCAGCTGGTTAAGCATCTGACTCTTGATTTCGGCTCAGGTCATGATCTCGGGGTCCTGGGCTCAAGCCCTGCATGTGGCTCCACACTCAGCCAGGAGCCTGCTTGAGATTCTCTCTCTCCCTCTCCCTCTGCCCCTCACCCAGAGCATACTTACGCTCTCTCTTTCTCAAATAATAAATAAATAAATCTTAAAAAAAAAAGATTTCTTTTTGGGTTGATGAATATGTTCTAAAATTGATTGCAGTGATAGTTGCACAACTCTGTGAACCTACTAAAAATCACTGAATTACAGAATTTAAGTAGGTGAATTATATCTCAATAAAGCTCTTCTTAAGGGCGCCTGGGTGGCTCAGTCGTTAAGCGTCTGCCTTTGGCTCAGGTCATGATCCCAGGTCCTGGGATCAAGCCCCGCATCGGGCTCCCTGCTCAGCGGGAAGCCTGCTTCTCCCTCTCCCACTCCCCCTGCTTGTGTTCCCTCTCTCGCTGTGTCTCTCTGTCAAATAAATAAATAAAATCTTTAAAAAAAAAAAAAAAGCTCTTCTTAAATAAAAACAAAAAAGACAACAGAGCCACTATATGGAAGGTGCTTAGATTACTGAATCAAAAGTATAGGGTAGTTGTATGTAATGTAAGTAAGAAATAAACTCTTTATTGTGTTAAGGCATTGGGTTTGGGGGACTGCATGTTACAGCAGTTAGCTACCTTTTAAAATACCTTCTAGAATAAGAAGATCCCACATCTCAGGTACTTAATACTTCAGATTCCCTATACATAAAGGAAACATGTTGAACTAAATCAGTGTTTCCCAAAGTAAGCTATGGTGGTATCTGAGGTGGCTTTAGGTGGAACTTGGACAAACATTTGTTTTTATTGTATTTAGTTTCATGGTTACCTTTTATTTGGATTTATAATATATAAATAAAATATAATAATATATTATTTCCATTTACTGAGGGATACAGTTTCCTTTCAAGATTAAATGTATTTATGGAAAAAAAGACATGAGATTATTTACAGGAAACATTAAGCATAAGACAGTACTATACAGATGGCACATACATATGCCAAAATCATGTAAGTAGGATGCACAATGGCTGAAGTTTGGACAACACTGAGTTAAATTATCTCTTCGTTTCCAATGCTAACATTCCTTGATTTCTGTTATTTTGTACTTATTACTGTAATCCTCCAACACCAGGCCTGCCTGGTATACCTCCCGCTCCATGAGTTAAGAGTACAGTGGGGGTTGGGGCACCTGGGTGGCTCAGTCGGTTAAGCGACTGCCTTCGGCTCAGGTCATGATCCCAGGGTCCTGGGATCGAGTCCCACATCGGGCTCCCTGCTCAGAGGGGAAGTCTGCCTTTCCCTCTCCATCTACCTCTCCCCCTGCTCATGCTCTCTCTCTCCCTCTCAAATAAATAATTTTTTTTTTTTTTAAAGAGTACACTGGGGGGCGCCTGGGTGGCTCAGTCAGTTAAGCGACTGCCTTCGGCTCAGGTCATGATCCCAGGGTCCTGGGATCGAGTCCCACATCGGGCTCCCTGCTCCACGGGGAGCCTGCTTCTCCCTCTCCCACTCCCCCGGCTTGTGTTCCCTCTCTCACTGTGTCTCTCTCTTTCAAATAAATAAATAAAATCTTTAAAAAAAAAAATATCAAAAATCTGGAAGCGATCCTTCCAGTTTAAAAAAAATAAAAAAAATAAAAGAGTACACTGGGGTTATTGACTTGTTATGACAAGATCAATCGACAGGTATACATTCAGCTAAAACCCCATGACTGTGACACATAATAATTCTCAGCTACCTGAGGCACCTGGGTGGCTCAGTTGGTTAAGCATCTGACTGTTGGTTTTGGCTCAGGTCATGATCTCAAGGTGGTGAAATAGAGCCCCACATCAGGCTCCACACTCAGCAGGAAGTCTGCTTAGGATTCTTTCCCTCTGCCCCTCCACCCACTCACACTCCCGTGCACGCTCTCTCTCTCTCTCTCTCTCTCTGTCTAAAATAAATAAATCTCAGGTCCCTCTCTCCTTAAAAATACACATTCCCGCACAATTCCCGAATGCTTACTTGTTCCTACCCCACCTAGTTTCAATATTCCTTACTGATAAGATACAGAAAATGCAGAAAGAGAGAATGGGTTTTTACAGCAACATTTGAATTCTGGGGCAGACCTCTCACTTGGACACATTTACTGCTAAGACTGGTGTATAGGTATACATTTTTCTGGGCAGTAAGAATTTATATGAAACTCGGTGTTGAGATTTGGGCTCTGAATCTGATGGCTTAGGTATGAAATGATGAGACTTTCTGGGTGAATAATTGAGTAATAAACACAATAATAGGTTATTTGAATAATAAACATATTTGAATAATAGACACACTAATAGGTTAACACTTATACAGCACTATGTGCCAGGTACTGTCCCATGAACTTACATAAACGAACTCATTTATGCCTTCTAATAACCATTATACCACTCCATCTCTCCAAAAATGTCAAGAGCACAACACTGGAAAATCAGGAACTGGTCACAAAGGCAGAAAGGGCTCTCATATGGCAGATCTGTCAGAGAGGACAGCCCATGGCCAGCACCTAGTACATGACATGCCACATGTCTACCACACTGAGCTAGATATCATGAGATTCAGGGTGCTTACCACCACTACATACTTTAATATTTAGGTGTGCAAGCACAATATCATGGAAATACTTCATTTCTCTTGACTATTTTCCTATAATTTGAGTATATATGCTGATACCTGGAGCCTTCTTTCATACAGTCTGAAATAACAGGTAAGTGTTTATCAGACTATAACCATGAATTTTCCAGTTTTTAAAACATAAATTAATTGTATTAATTGCCATACCTAAACACTAACCCACCATGGAGGCTCCTTTTAAAAAAAATAGAAGCCCAGAGTCACCATACACTAGATTCTGATTATTTTATTACTTCAGATTAACAAAGCTCTTTTACTCTCATAATGTTCTTCCCAGGTTCATGTGAAATCTTACTGGTGGATGAATTTCTCTGTAACTCCAGGATTTCCAGCTAGAGAGATGTCCGAAACCTCTTTAGCAAGAACTAAGAAATACAGGATACGGGATACACTTCCCACCTGCAGAGACCTTACAATCTAGGTAGTAAATAAGACAGACACACACACACACACACACACACACACACCATTTTGATGCCTTACCAGGACCAATGAGGGTTCTCAGCCAATACTTATTTTAAATGTCAGGCAAGAAATAGAAGAGTCATCACAGATAAAGCATTATCTTGGGTCTGTTGGATCTGCAGAATGCCAGAGAGCCACAAATTCCAGAGACAATGTGGTGGTTCCACTGCTAGAGAAAAGGGGACTGGATATTTCTGTCTATCTGAGAACTCTGCCTAACAGAAGATGATCAGAAACAGATTGGCCAATGAAA
This sequence comes from Neomonachus schauinslandi, assembly GCF_002201575.2. Taxonomy (NCBI): domain Eukaryota; kingdom Metazoa; phylum Chordata; class Mammalia; order Carnivora; family Phocidae; genus Neomonachus; species Neomonachus schauinslandi. Next base: position 163,807,233 of record NC_058404.1, on the reverse strand, counting down.
GTGATAAGAAGAGTATAAAAAGTGGCTTTAAATATAAAGTCAGAAATTATGGGGCACCTGGGTGGCTCAGTCAGTTGAGCGACCAACTCTTGATTTCGGCTCAGGTCATGACCTCAGGGTCGTGAGATGGAGTTCTACATGGGGCTCCACGCTCAGCGAGGAGTCTGTTTCTCTCCCTCTGCCTGTCCCCACCCTCCTGCTTGCACGCACACTCCCTCTAAAAAATAAATAAATAAATCTTTAAAAAATAATAAAAATGAAGTCAGAAGTTCTTAGGGAAGAAACTTGTCAAGTTGATCAAAACTTCCAGGGAAATTTACGTGAATAATGTGTGCAACAAGTGAGAACCCTGCTAGAATCTCTTTATTAACTTACTGACCATGCCACAATGTGTTGAGTGCAGTCTTAATGTTTTGACAGAGCACAGCCAATGCATCGTAATGGTTGAGAGCACAGCTTCCGTGTCAGGCAAACCTGTGTTTAAATGCAGGCTCCATGGCCCCATGCAAATTAACCAACCTCTTCTAGTCTCTATTTCCTCATCTGTATAATGAAGATATTAAAATAACTCAACCTAGATTATCATGAGGATTAATTGTGGCAACTCATAAAGCACTCAGCACAGTATCTGGCCTAATGTAATCATGAATATAAGTTTAGTTTAGAATATTTTTTGCCTTTAAAAATAAGATTTCTAAAATTTTTCAGCATTGAAACTTTTTTCCCCACATACAGTCTAATTTCGTTACAGAGTTCAATAAGAAAGAAGGATTTAATTTTGAATATTTTACTGGCTTTTACATTATTTCTTTAGAAAACATACCAGTATTTCTTCACTTTCTTCATTGAGGAATTCAGTAAATATTCCAAGAACTCAAAAAATATAGGAGTAGACAAATAGGTTTTGACTATAGTGCATAAAATACTGCAGAACACACAGGGAAACAGGATAATAGCAGAACTACTCTTTCTCTCGAAAAAAATAATGTTTTAAGTAGCTATTTTTAAAAATAAGTTAGTCTTACCTATTAATTACCATAGAAATGTAGGAAAAGTCCAACCACTACTTAGGACAATAATTGCTGGGCATCTACTATATGCTAGACAACATGCTAAGCACAAGAGATACAGAGATTAAAAAATGCAGCCATGGGCGCCTGGGTGGCTCAGTTGGTTAAGCGACTGCCTTCGGCTCAGGTCATGATCCCAGGGTCCTGGGATCGAGTCCCACATCGGGCTCCCGGCTCAGCAGGAAGCCTGCTTCTCCCTCTCCCACTCCCCCTGCTTGTGTTCCTGCTCTCGCTGTCTCTGTCTCTGTCAAATAAATAAATAAAATCTTTAAAAAAAAAAAATGCAGCCATTATATTTACCCAAGATAAATGAAGGCATCTGACCATATAAAGATGTGTACAAGAATATTCGTAGCAGCTTATTTCTAATAGCTGAAAACTGGAAACAATCCAAATGTCCATCAAGAGGTGAATAGATACACAAATAGGGGTATATCCATACAATGTAATACTATTTGTAATAAAAAATACAATATTGACACAACAAAATAGATGTATTTCAAAATAATCTGCTGAGTGAAAGAAGCTAGCTTAAAAAGAGTACATGCTATATGACTTTGTTTATTCTACAATACTAGTACATGCAAACTAATCTATAGCATCACAAATCAGATCAGTAACACCTAGGGATAATGGGAATAAAAGGAGAGGTATGAATTACAGAGGGGCACAAGGAAGCTTTTGGGGATGATGGATATGTTCATTATTTTATTACAGCGACGGTTTCACAGGTGTGTACATATATCAAAACTTATCAAATAATACAATTTAAATATATGCAGTTTATTGTATATTGATTATGCCTCAATAAAACTTAAGAAAATATGTTTCCTGCCCTCAGGGAACTTGAAATCTGGGAAGACTTAGAAACTATGAAATTCTCTGCTAATAATTTAGTGTTCTAAATCATAGATTAAAAAAGAAAAACTAGGGGCGCCTGGTGGCTCAGTTGGTTAAGCACCTGCCTTCAGCTCAGGTCATGATCCCAGGGTCTTGGGATCAAGTCCCACATCGGGCTCCCTGCTTGGCGGGAAGCCTGCTTGTCCCTCTCCCTCTGCCACTCCCCTGCTTGTGCTTGCTTTTACTCTCTCTCTCTCTCTCAAATAAATAAATAAAATCTTTTTAAAAATAAAAGAAAAACCAACAAATACAACCAAAGAGAAAAACAGGTACAAAGATTTAGCAAAACAACTTCACTTTATAATGGGCCAGAAGTAGGCAATCAATCAGCTCTCATTTAAATGAAGGCTCTAGGGCGCCTGGGTGATTCAGTTGGTTAAGCAATTGCCTTCGGCTCAGGTCATGATCCTGGAGTCCCTGGATTGAGTCCCGCATCAGGCTCCCTGCTCAGCAGGGATTCTCCTTCTCCCTCTGACCCTCCCGACCCTCCCCCCTCTCATGTGCTATCTCTCTCTCTCAAATAAATAAATAAAAATCTTTAAAAAATAAAATAAAATAAATGAAGGCTCTACCTTAGCATTTATTCCAATTTAGAAACAACTCATCCATCTACACAATTCATCCAGCATTAAATGAATTTCTGGTAGAGAAGTAAGATTAATTTTACACCTTCCCCCAGAGTCGGTGCCTGGTCCTACCCTCTTCTTTCTTCCTTTCTCATTACTCCCTTCCTTGAGGCAGGCGTGATGGAGGCCACCAAGTGGGAGCTCAGAGGGGACAGACATACTGCCTCCCCAGCACCCCCGACAAGGCTGGCATATCACAGCCCGGCACAGAGCAGGTGCTCGCTGATTCTGTTCAGTAAGTCAGCGAACGAATGAGGACCTGCATGGACAGGAAGGGCTTCAGCTAAGCAGAGAGCAGGGCTTCCTTGGGTTTAATTTCACATTATTCAGTCAGAACCACCACTTGACTATACTGTTTCAGAGAAGAATTTGGCTGCTTTTATCTTTGCCCCTGCTCTCTCAGAAACATGCCATTCTTGTGGGTGTAGGCATGCCCAGATCGCTGGGATCGAAGACACCCTGCTTCCTCGGCCCCCCTGTTCCACTCCACTCAAGGGTATGGCTGCACCAGTGGACATCCAATGAGCAGAGTACAGGTCACGTTACAACCGTCGGAGACACTCATAACTACTGGCAAGGGATTCCTCCTCAACCACAGACGGCAATCACTGTCTATGTCACTGCAAATCGGCCTGCTTTCTGGTTTTTTTAAGCAGCAAAAGAGAAGGAAGGCTCTGTAACCTAGGTTTCGTTCTTGCATCTTTATGGTTAACACTGACTAGTGGCACTGGGCTTTAGTACTAGGGATTCTGAGTGCCGTGTGTGTGTGTGTGGCTCTGCGGTGGACATATCACGTGTGCAGGCTTTTTTTAGTGACACTTTATCATTTACGAAAGGGGAAATACCTAGAATCACACAAACCTGATCTCTTATTAAGAGGAACTCAGGAGAGAGAAGCTTTGTGAGTTTCAGATGGGTGAGAGTTGCAGACAGCTAACAGGGCAGGATAGAAAGTGTAATTTCCGGGATAGGTGGTGGGTGGCCGTGGCAACTGGTAAACACACAGGGCACACTCTGTGGCTTTCTGCATGTGGTCCAGACCTGTAACCACAGCACGAGGGGCACAATTCCCCCTCCTACCCCTAGCATCCCCATCACATTACAGCCCAATGGCCTGATGAAGTGATGACCGGTAAAATGACAGCTCTGGGAGCGGGAAGCCCTGTGGCAACTGCCCCCCCAGCCTCGCACCAGGAGGCCGGCCTGTGCCTGAGAGGCAGGACTGCATTTCTGGACAGGTGAAAAGTTGGGAGGCTCACAGCCCCTCTAGAACCTCACCTCCTCACTGCCCACTGCTGACCAGTTCCCCCACTGCGAAAAGCCCCTCTCTCTGCCAATCTGACATGAGTGGAGGGCAGAGGTGCGAGCATACCAGTATGAACTCGAAACATGAATTATTTAAAACTGACCCGAGCTTTGCTAGGGTCTTGCGAAAGGAGAACATTAACTCGGTCTTTAAATAAACTTCTACAGGAACTCCCTACACTTCTCTAGTTCTATCATTCAGAGGATCACACTGCAGGCTGTTTTCTAAATACCTCCAAAATATGAAGCTACATATAATGGCAGCCTTTCCCCAAGGGCCAGCCCCCCCTCTTTCTCCCCTCAACGAAGACCATCAGCCACGCTGGGAACAATGCCTTCCTTTTGCTTCTACCCAAGCCTGGGGGTGGGGATGGGAGTGAGGAAGATGGGGAGGGAGGTGGAGGAGAGGGTGAGAGGAAGGAAGATGGGGAGGGAGGTGGGGGGGCGGGGAGGAAGCACCACTAGAACAATGGCAAGAAAGAGAAAATGTGCGACTTAGTGCAACGTCTCCAGTAAGAGAAGAGGAATTGTCCATAACTGTCCCCTCAGAAAGATACTCAAAGAAAAACACAGAATGGCCTCATTACGTGTTCCATGGGTTTCTGTGGGCCTGATGGGTACTCACCATTCCTTTACTGTGGTTTCTATAGGAATAGTCACTTCGTGTTGCAAATAATTTACAGAAAACTTTTGTAATACAACCTCTCAACTGGGAACCTTCTATAGATAAAATTACTTTTCACACAATGTCTTCCACTGACTGGGTGCTTGATGATGTCAAGGAAGCTCTGTTGATATGTTCTGGGTAACAGCATTAAGGTTCTATGTAAGATGAGTACTCCCTGTCTTCTGGAGATGGGTACTGAAGCATCTGTAGAAGAAACAACACGACTTCTGTGAAGTAATAGGAGCGGGCAGGATTTTCTACATGATGATGGAGGTGAGGTGAAGTGTGAGTCAGGGTCAGGTGGCTGGGTGCTGGGTATATGGGGGTCACTGTGCTACTCTATCTACTCTTGAATACACTTGAAATTTTCTGTAGTAAAAGGCAAAAAAAAATACTCTCTCCATCACATTTTTTAAAGCCTTTTTTTTTTTTAAAGTGGATTCCACGTAGGACCTAAACTCACGACCCTGAGATCAAGACCGGAGCTGAAATCAAGAGTCAGATGCTTAACCGACTAAGCCACCCAGGCGCACACCTACATTTTTAAAAATCCTGATCAAAGTTGTAGGATCTACTTACAAAAAATGTTTTGTGAGAACGTAAAAAGCGTAATTAATTACAGAACTGCTGACCCTTCCGAAGTAATGAGTTGTGTAGCATCTGCATTTTACAACTGAGTAAATGGGGCGCTGAGGTCAAACAACTGACCAAGAACAAATGAAGATACACAAGTCCAGGCTGCCCTGCCATGCTCTTCATTGGCTCTCACCGCTGGGGGTCATCAAACTCTTCATCCCCTCCTAGTTTGCTATCGCTAATGCAATTAACTCTCAGATACTCTGGCCTAAGTTAATCCATGTTGCAACATACATTCTAAGAGATGCTCTTCAATGCCAAATACAAGATCCCCATGGCCCAAATAGCCAAGCTACTCTCTGCGAGCCCACCAGCACCTGCAATGGGGACAATATCTGTTGGGTTGTCTCTTCCTCATTCCCTCACCTCCCTTCTGGAAGAGGAGAAGAACATCACAGCACCTATCCAGCAACCAGCCTTGGAAGGCTTTCGAGGAACACTAGGAGTTACCATAGTAACTCTGGCGAGTATATCTGAAACGTCCATATTACCATGCACAGGCTTTTAAGTGGATTCAGAAAGAGAGATAGCTTTTCGCATCAATTCACCAAGATAATATATCAAACCATTAGAAACTGTAAGTCCAAAAGGATCAAATATGGTAATTTCTGATTGTTCAGCTTAATACATTTTGTATATTTAGTACGTTTTAGTCCTGCTCACATACCTCACACTCTGAAATACAAACCGTTTGTACTGCTCCTAACTTCTACTTAATCATAACCGCAGTTATGATTTGTGGGGCTCTTGGTAGGTACCCGATGCCCATAACAGACGGAACAATGCATGAGAATGGGAGCAGTGCCCGCCTGGTGTGATCACCACCAGCAGCCGGCATGGTCAGAACCCAGTCAATAATTAGCATTGATGACCCAGGAAAATGTTGGAATTTTTAAGTTAGCCAAATTTTAAATATCAGACAGTTCATCCGGAAAAATAACACTCTTTTAAATCATACACTATTTTGGTCACCAACTTGATAGCCCTTTCCCTGTTGCGTGTTTCACAGCTATCAGGACTGTGAACTTCGCAATTTGTAAATTTTTATTCCCAGTTACGAAAGGAAGCAGGTCACACTGAATAGTTTAGGTCCCTAAATCAAAGAGTCTTATATGGCCCATAGACAAGATAATAAATAAAGTCAGGAACTAACTGAAGTAGCCCCACATCTTCTATTGTCTACCTTACACCACCTTACCTTTTCACTCTTCTGGACATTTATGTAGCATCTGCTCTCACCCTCAGGAATTTCCAAGTGACTGGGAAGAAATGATTGCTCATAAAGCAATATGGAAAGTTCTTCATTGAACAAAATGCAGTGGCACATAAACGAAGAAGAGGTTAATTCTTCCAGAAAAAGAGTCAGATAAGGTTGCACCAAAGAGGTGCCTCTTCAAACAGAGCCTTAAATCATGAATAAGAGTTTTCCCAGCAAAGAAAGGAGAGAAGATTTTACAAAAGAGAGCATCACAAGCAAAGGCCTGTAGTTGCAAAAGAGCATGGGAGGTTTCAGGACTGCAAGCATGTCAGTGTGTGGTGTGTTCTGATGCACTCAGGGGCAGGCGGAAGAGGCAGGAGAGAGGAAATTGAGAAGCCGAGTCAGGATCATATTATGAATGGCTCTGTATGCAGTGCTAAGGAGTTGCATTATTAATCTTCCAGGCAATGAGGAACTGTGGCCTCAAGGGATTATATTTTAACATGCAAGGGTCCCGGCTGCTAAAGACAGAAAGCTGAGTCTGGCTCTGTTACTCGGTGTGCAAAAAGATGAACCACTTTATTTGTTTTACATATCCTGTATCTCCTTAGGCTAGGAACCAGCAGGATTCTGTAACAGAGCTCTTATTGCTTAAGAGCAAAGACTCTGCAACCAGACTGCCTGAGTCTGACTCTGCCACTTAACTTGCTGTGTCTCCTTGAACAAGTTACTTAACTGCTTTGTGCTTCCGTTTCTTTAGCGATAGAATGGGAATGAATGACAGCAAATAACTTCATACATTGGTTGTAAGAATTTAAAAAGTCACATCATGTTAAGCTCTTGGAACAAAACTGACAAATGGTAAGTGCTCGATAAATTTAGCTATTAATATTTTTTTCAAAACTATATAAACCCTTAGGGAAAATAAAAGCAAAAGCCACTAGAGTTTTGTTTCAAGAAAGTCCCTCTTACCCACCTTCTAGACTCCAAGAAAGATCTGAGAATGATGTCAAATTTGACTTATAAAATAAAATGACATGAATGAGATTCTTCCTTGGGCCTTGACAAATATCAGCACCCTAAAATTACAGGACACAGTGGAACTGACCAGTATCTATCAAAAACTACTCTTTCCAACCAGAAAAAAAGATTAACCTTTACTTCACTGGTTTTACAATTCTGTTTTTAAGAAGGATGGTTGCTGCTTCAAGTGACTGTATATTTTTACCCTTTGAAGCTGTTATTTTAGTTCTGTCTTACAGTATGAAACCAATACTGAATCAGCAAGCAACTATATTGGCACTTCCTCTCTACGTTAGAAACAGTTAAATCTCTGGTAACTCACAGCCTTAAGACACAACAGCAGAGAGCACATCTGGTCAAAATTTGGTCAGTTTCTCTTCCTAAGAGAGGATAATAGTCGTATTACAAAAACACACTTTTACCAGTTTGTTAGGCTTTCTTAAAGACTAATTTGTGGTCTGGTGAACATAAAGATCAATATAGTCTGATCCTTATGTAAATACACATGTAGCTAGCCAGAAAGTTTCACAAAATTACCCAGAAACAGTGCCATGTAAGGGTTCAGAGCTTGAGAATCAGACAGCTGGGCTGGGTTGCTCTACCATGTACTGACCGCTCTGTGATCTTGAGCAAGGTGTTCAACCTCTCAGCCCTTCAGTTTCCTTAGCTGTAAAATGGGAATGATGACTGTATCTTCCTTACAAAGTTAACAGGATTGCAGTTAATGATTATGAAGCACATAGGACCTTGCATGACACATGGTAAACACTATGGAAGATTTTGTAAATTAAAAAAGAAAAAAGGCTTACAAAAGGCTCCAAAGCCCTTCTCCTCCTAAGACCAAAAAGCAGTATTTTCACTATGCAAAGGGATGTGCATTCAGGATGACCAGGAAGTGACAGAATGTTCTCCATTGTCTCTGCTTTTAAAGTAGAAATATTTTCCTTCTTCAGGTATTTTTTAACCAATCAGACAGAAAAATTTGTAATATTCCCATCTGCCAGATACTCACACACAAATGGCCTTGCAGGATAGGTATTTTCTCCTTTCCAGAAAAAGAAAATGAGACTCAGAGAGTTTTATCAACTGCCTGATTTCACACCTAGTAAATGACAGATCAGGATTCACAGCAGATCTGTCTGGCTTCAAAGCCCACTGCACATCCCCTCAGGAAGCTGCCTCCTTGTAGGATAAATAGCACTAAATAGACTAGATCTGGTGATTTCAGATTTACTTCTCTAACCCCAACGTCTTACTTGCGCCTGATTCTGAGTATGTGACTACCTAATGGATACCTCTCCTTATGTCTTTCTTTAATATCTTTAGCATGATTCAAAATAAATCCATCATATACATCCTTGAACCTGAATCCCATTCAGTCATTCAACAACCATTTATTACTTGCCACAGGTTGCTAAGCAATGCCTTCACCTGCCTTGTGAAGTTTACAGATCAGAGAAAGACTGAAAAAAATCATTGTACCAATAACTTGTTAGAGATAGGTGGTACAAAGTAAAAGTGAAAGATGATGTTATACAGGGAAAGCAAATCTAAACTGGAAGATCAGAGACACTGTACTGAGGAAGTGACATTTAAGCTGAAACCTGAAGAAGATGTCCAGCCAGTCGAGGGAGGGGAACATGGATTCTAGACAGAGGACACAGCAAAAGTATATGCTGTAGAGATGGAAAGGAGCTGGATGCCTTCAAGGAACAGAGAGACTGCTGAGCTGGAAAGTTGGACGGAGGAACGGAAGGAATTGCAGATTCACGGAGACAGGAGGGCAGGCTGCTGGATCCCAGGCCATGTTGAGGACTTCTAAGATTTGAATTGGGGAAATGAGAAGCTCCTGAAGGGCTTTAAGCAGGAGAGGGAAAGGATCACATTTGTGCTTTTAAAGATCACTAGGGCTGTCGTGTACAACAGACTGGAGAGGGCATACATGAAAAGAGGAGCCTATTAGGATGTGGCAGAGATCCCCAGGTGTCTGCCCCGGTATCCACTTCTCATCAGTAAAGGAACCCTGACTTTTAGTTGGGTACACTGATCCTGAGACTAAAAGACTTTCTCAGCTCCCTTTGCAGCCAGGTATGGCCATGCAGCTACACTGTAGTCAATTGAGACCTAGGCAGAAGTCCTGTGCAGGGCATCAGGGAAAGCTGGTAAAGGGACCTAACTCAGATGGGAGAAGTCATTTCTTGTTTTCTGTCTTTCTTCCTTCTTCCAGCCTGCAATGCAGTCAAGATGGCTGGAACTCCAGCAGTCATCTTGAGCCAAAATAAAATATATAAGCAAAGATGATAGAAGGGGAACACAGGATCCAAGATCCCTGGATTGGATCCACCATACCCATTCAGGATAGCCTGCTTCCAGTCTTCCCACCCCCCCACTGCCCCCACCAACATTGAAAGAGAAAAAAAAAACTTTTTTGTTTAAGCTACTATTATTGAGGGGTCCTATGTGATACATAGCCTAAGTCAAACGTAACTGATACAGAGGCTACTGTATTCACCCAAGAAGAGGCAGTGGCAGCTTGGATCATGCTGGTAAAGAGATGGGAAGAAGGGCAAAACAGATATATTTAGAAGGCAGAATTGGCAAAACCTGTCAAGAGTCCAGACATGAGGGAGAAGGGTAAGTTTAGACCAACTTCCAGGTTTCCAGCACAAGCACCTGGGTAGACTGTGGTACAATCACTGCGCTAGAGACAGCGGGGACCTCTTGGATTTCTTTTCACACATGTTGAGTTTGAGATACCTGAGAAAACTCTTAGACCACAGAAGAGATATCAGGCTGGGAAATATAGACTGGAGAAGTCATCAGCACAGAACTCCTAACCAAAGCCACTGGAATGGATGACGCCTCCTAAAGCAAGTGCAGAAGGAGAAAAAAATCCATGGAAACAACCCCGAGGAACACCAACTCCTGAAGGAGACAAGAACGAGCAGCCAGAAAGGAAGTTCACATCAGGAAATAAAAGCCAGTTCTTCATTGCATGAACAAGAAGGGCTCAGGGCTATCACAAGGGCAGGGGGTCACTTCCCATGGGTGATGTAAGAACAAGTCAGCAGGATCTAAGAGACCCAGGCAGGCTGAAAGAAGGAAAAGGAAAGAGGAGAAAGGAACAGGGAAAGAAGAAAGTTCTCAGTCTGGCCTGGCAAGAGGGGGCTCTGAGACTCGAGCCTTGGAGGGGGCTACATCCAGGGGAAGGAGAGGAGAAGTAGTCTCCTTACCCCACCCCCCCACAGAAAACCAAGAGCCAGTCAGTGGTTGGACAACTCACAAAGTCAGAGTCACAGGTGCAATCCTAGGTTGCCCGATTCCAGCACACAGGGGCTGGTTTTTAGATGAACAGGCTTTCATCCACCACACTGGAACTTCTTTCAAACAATTATCTTAAATTTTCCATTGTTAATTAAAGTTTTAAAGGAGTGTGGAATAGACGGTAAGGAATTTAATTTACTCAAATCGACATAAGCAGTCAAAAAGAGAGAAAAGATTTTTACAGACACCAAGGGTTTAACAGTAACAGCAACATTACTAACTTTTCTTCAAGGCTCACTCTATGGCAGATTTTGCTTTAAATTCCTTTAGTGCATGTTTTAGATGCATGTCTCAACTGAGTCTTCCCCTATGAGGTAGTAACCACTATTGTCCCCATTTCACAGATGAAGAAACTGAGGTACAAATATTTAAGTTTCCCGTTAGTCTCGTGTCATATAAACTAGTGAATGACAGAGCCTAGGATCTGGACACCGGCCGTCTAAGATCAGAACCAGTGCTTCTTGTTTTATTCAGAAAATTTGCTTTCCTTAACTCTAAAAAAGAACATTTCCAGCCATTACGTTAGCCAGTGGAAAAATAATTATGCAAAACCATAGGCAGGAAAATAATCTCTACTTCACTTGAAAACTGAGGGAACTGGTCAAAGAGAGGGCAAGTTGCTTTTCTTTTCTTTAACTGGTCTGTTCGGTAACCCAGAAAAAAAGGAACCCAGGTTTTAGTCAGCTCATGGTATCCTGGTCTATTTTTCCCCAGACCTGTTCCTCTGCGGCAAGGCCCCCTTGAACGTGCTTGTGACAAGGGGATACTGTGCAGACAATTCGGTCAGCCCCCCACCCGTGAGAACAGAGCAAGGTGTGACCCCAACACGGGACCCAGACACGGAGGAGGTCAGGTGCAGGAAACTGTTCCACTTTTAGTCAAAGTTTACTGATGTAAAAGTGAGTCTGAAGCAGTGTGTCTGGGGCATTGGAACAAAAGAAATAATATTTCCACTGGAGACACAAATTGCAAACCTCAGTGTTTCAAATGAAGGCCTTTCAGGAGAGAAACATCACTGAGAATTCAGTCTGGTTATGAAGCTATAGTGAGATGTCTGGGCTAAGCAGTCATAATTAAGCATGATTTGGGTCAACACAGAGAACCTTTCAAGCACAGAGGCTTTCCAGACACACACACATGCACGCACACACACACACACACACAGAAGCTGAGTATCAAAATGAGGATGTGCACAACTCAGGAAGCCATTATTAGAAACCCGCCATATATCAAGTTGTATGCAGGCGCTGGGAGGGGAAGGCAGACATAATAAGATATGAGCAGGCATAGTCTTTGGACTTTCTCAATTTTCTTTCCTATTTTTGCATTTAGTTAGTGTGCTGAGAAGAGTAAACAGAGCAGGCTCGAGACTGCTATTCTTAGGAAGGCCTCCTTGCGTTTCTACAGTTGGCTGACATCCGGGAACTTGGACCTTGGGAAGGTCCCACCATTTCCAGCACTGGTAAGACTAGCTCATTGTGCCTAAACTGTTGGTACAAACAACATGGCTTATGCTGAGCACCTGCTTTTGACTTCTGGAGTCTGCAATTCTGGAACATGCTAGACAGAGGGTGCCTGTATCACTAATCAGTCCCCAGTAAAAAACGATGGGCACAGAGTGAGTCTCCAATGAGCTTCCTGGTATTTCGTGTATTGTCACAACTCACTGCTGGCGGTTTTAAGCATGTCCTATGTGACTCCCCTGAGAAAGGGCTCTTGCAAGCTTGTGCCTGGTCTCCTCTGGACTTTACCCCATGTGCCTTTTCCCTTTGCTGATTTTGTGTTGTATCCTTTTGCTGTAATAAATGGTAGTAATGAGTACAAAAATCTGGTGAGTCCTGTGAGTCCCCTCAGCAATTAATGGAAATAACGGAACCTGGGAGTGGTCTTGGAGACACGCCCTCCATCCCTCCAAAGCAGGTGATGAACTGGTGTAAGTTTTAGAGTAAGAAAGACCTGATTTAAATCCCAACCTCGATGCTGATTAGCTGTGAATCACTGAATTCGTCAACATGTTCTCTAAACTGTGGATTTCTCTGAAAATAAGATAGTAAAACCTGCCTCAAAAGACTGGTGAAGATTAAATACGTGGTAGACACTCAATGACATTATATCCTTTCCTCTTTAGACTAATGTGTGAATGGCAGCCCTACAATTGTACAGTGCCCACCCTGCACAACACCAGGGAGCCCTAACGAGGCTCACTTCACTCCACTGATATAATAGAGTCAGCTCATGCCAGTTCATAAGAGCCTACTGTGCATACCACTTCCCTGCTCCACTTTTTTTTTTTTAAGATTTTATTTATTTATTTGACAGAGAGAGACAAAGCGAGAGAAGGAACACAAGCAGGGGGAGTGGGAGAGGGAGAAGCAGGCTTCCCGCTGAGCAGGGAGCCCCATGTGGGGCTCCATCCCAGGACCCTGGGACGATGACCTGAGCCGAAGGCAGACACTTAACGACTGAGCCACCCAGGCGCCCCACCTGCTCCACTTTCAATGTCATGTTAGTGGCTGGAAATCTGCCATGGTGGGACTATTTACACCCCAGAAACTGGCAAACGCTGAAAATCAGGGCTTCTCCCTTGACTACCAATTGCTAAACATTTACTACACCACTGAACCCTTCATAAAAAAATCAAAAAAAGATGGAATTCCTGCCAGACAGGTTTTTTTGCCTAACCAAAAACAGCAAGCATATATGCATTTTAAAAAGAAATAGCCTGCATGAAAAGATGTTCAACACTATTAGCCATAAAGGAAATGCAAATCAAAACCACAATGAGCTACCACTTCACACTAAGTAGGATGGCTAGAATCAACAAGACAGATAATAACAAGTGTCTTACTGAGGATGTAGAGAAAATGAAACCCTCATACACGTCTGGGGGGAATATAAAATATTGCAGCCCCCTTGGAAGATAGTCTAGCAGTTCCTCAAAATGTTAAACATAGTTACCCAATGACCCAGCAAGAGAAATGAAAATGTAGGTAACACAAAAACGTGTACATGAATATTCAGAGCAGCTCTATTCATAATAGCCAAAAGGTGAAAACAACCTGAATATCCATCAACAGATGAATGAATAAACAAAACGTGGTATATCCATATAATAGAACATTATTTAGTTATAAAAAGGAATGAGGTTCTGATACATGCTACAGTATGAATGAATCTTGAAAACATTATGCTAAGTAAAAGAAGCCAGACACACAAAAAGTAACATATTGTATGATTCTATTTATATGAAATATCCAGAATAGGCAAATCCATAAGGACAGGAGGCAGATTAGTGGTTGCCAGAGGCTGGGAGGAGGGGGGATTAGGGATTGACTGCTTAATGCATATGATGTTTCTTTCTTTTCTTTCTTCTCTTTTCTTTCTTTTCTTTTCTTTCTCTCTTTCCTCTCTCTCTCTCTCTCTCTCTCTCTCCCCCCTTTGCTTTCCTCTCATGGCCTTCCTTGTATCATCAGTCTTTAGGATTCTATAATGTTTAGTCTATTTGTTTACACTGGCAGCCCTTCCCTTTGAATATTTTAGTGACCTTGATAGCTTCCAGCTGTTTTTTTCTTTCTTCTTTTGTTTTGAGGAATGACTGAAGAAGCTACATGCAGTTTTTCAAGTGTTAATTATGTAATTTTGTGCCACCTGGATTTATGTGACCTAATATGATCTGACTTTTCAGACGATTGATAAATAATGACAATCAAATGAGCATTAATAATAACTATTTTTTTAAAGATGCAAAATGTTTTCACTCCCATTTTCTAATAAGATTTTCACAACTGTGTGAAATAGGTAAGGCAGATGCTACTCCCCCTGCCTTTGCCCTTCAGGCTCAAGATTATTGATCTTCAGAGTAATTACGTGACTCTCTGATCCCTAAAGACCAAACCAGCACTGGACCCCAAGTTTGCTGACTCCTGATTCTTACCTTTGATAGCCATAGAGACTCTCAAATGCTAGAGGTAAAAGTGCAGAATGTTATGTCTAGAGCTTAGTAATTTAAATTTAGGGACTAAAAACAATTAGCAAAGAATCTAATTAAACCTCTTTCTAAATAAAAACAAACAGAACAAAAAATACTTCTAGTGATGTGCAGGTGTCCCTATAAAGGAGATGCAATTTTTATTGCAATTTAGGAACAGAATATATGGGAAGCAGCTCATTTTTACTTTCAAAAGATGCTTTAATGAATTTTTTATGTAAAATAAGAGAAACTGTGAATTCTAAGTTTTGTTGTAATTTTTTTTCTGCTCCCGATCACTTTATTTTTAAACTATTTTAAATATAATCCCCTGCCCTCCTTCACCATTTCTCTTACCCCCAACCCCCACCTTGGGCAACCACCAATCTGTTCTCTATATCCATAAGCTTGGTTTTCTTGTCACTGTTGGGTTTTTGGTTTTATTTTTTAGATTCCACATATAAGAGAACTCATACAATATTTGTATTGCTCTGACTGATTTATTTCACTTAGCACAATGCCCTTGAGGTCCATCCATGTTGTTGCAAATGGCAAGATTTCATTCTTTTTTATGGCTATGTATGTATGTATATACATACCACCTCCTCTTTATCCATTCACCCATCAATGAATACTTAGGTTGTTTCCTTATCTTGGCTATTGTAAACAATGCTGCAATGAACATGGGGGTGCATATACCTTTTTGAGTTAGTGTTCTTTTTTTCCTTCAGATAAATACCCTGGAATTGCTGGATCATATGGTAGTTCTATTTATAATTTTTTAAGGAACTTCCATATTGTTTTCCATAGTGTCTGCACCAATTCACATTCCCACCAACAAAGCACAAGAGTTCCCACTTCTCCACATCTCACCAACACCTGTTATTTCTTGTGCCTTTGATAACAGCCATTCTAACAGGTGTGAAGTGATAGCTCACTGGGATTTCCCTGATAGTGATGTTAAGCATCTTTTCATGTACCTGTTGGCCATCTGTATGTCTACTTTGGAAAAATATGTATTAAGATCTTCTGTCCATTTTTTAATCAGATGGGATTTTTTTGCTCTTGACTTGTATGAATTCTTTATATATTTTGGATATTAACCCCTTATCATATATATGATTTGCAAATATTTTCTCCCATTCAGTAGGTTGCCTTTTCATTTTGTTGATGGTTTCCTTTGATGTGCAGAAATTTTTTTAGTTTGATGTAGTCCCCTTTGTTTATTTTTGGTTTATTTTCCTTTACCTGTGGTGTCATAACCAAAAAATCATCTCCAAGACTATATCAAGGATTACCACCTATGTCTTCTTCTAGGATTTTTATGGTTTCAGGTCTTATGTTCAAGTCCTTTACCCATTTTGAATAAATTTTTGTGTATGGTGTAAGAAAGTGGTCCAATCTCATTCTGTTGCATGTGGCTGTCCAGTTTTCCAAACACCATTTATTAGAGAGACTGTCCTTTGCCCAGTGTGTATTCTTGGCTCCTTTTCATAAATTAACTGATCATATATGCATAGGTTTATTTGGGGGCTCCTATTCTGCTCTCTTAATCTATATGTCTGTTTTTAATGCCTGTACCATACTGTTTTGATTACTATAGCTTTGTAACATAGTTTGGAATCAGGGAGTGTCATACCTCCAGCTTTGTTCTTCTTTCTGAAGATTGCTTTAGCTATTTGGAGTCTTCTGTGTTTCCATACAAATTTTAGGATTGTTCCATTTCTGTGAAGAATGCCATTGGAATTTTGATTGGAATTGCACTGAATCTGTAAATCACTTTGGGCAGTATAGACATTTTAACAATATTAATTCCTCCAATTCAGGATCATGGAATATCTTTCCATTTATTTGTCTTCTTCAATTTCTTCCATTAATGTCTTGTAGTTTTCAGGAAACAGGTGAAATTGATTCCTAGGAATTTTATTCCTTTTGATGTAATTTAAATGGGATTATTTTCTTAATGTCTGATAGTTTTTTATTAATGTATAGAAATGCAACAGATTTTTTTGTATTGATTTTGTGTCCTACAACTTTACTAAATTCATTTATTAGTTCTAACAGTTTTTTCATGAGTTCTTTTGTATATAATGTCATGTCATCTGCAAATAGTGATAGTCTTACTTCTTCCTTTCCAATATGCATGTCTTTTATTTCTTTTTCTTGCCTAATTGTTCTGGCTAGGACTTCCAATACTCTGTTGAGTAATACTGGTGAGAGTGGACATCCTTGCCTTCTTCCTGATATTAGGTGAAAAGCTTTTAGCTTTTCACTACCGAGTATGATGTTAGCTGTGAGCTTGTCATATATGGCCTTTAAAATGTTGAGATATGTTCCCCCTATATCTGCTTTGTTGAGGTTTTTTTTTAAGATTTTATTTATTTATTTGAGAGAGAGCATGAACGTGGGGAGGGACAGAGGGAGAGGGAGAAGCAGACACCCCGCTGGGCAGGGAGCGCGATGTGGGGCTTGATCCCAGGACCCTGAGATCGTGACTTGAGCTGAAGGCAGATACTTACCCAACTGAGCCACCCAGGCACCCCTGTTGAGAGTTTATATCATAAATGGAATTTGAATTTTGTCAAATTCTTTTTCTGCATCTATTGAGATGATTATATGATTTTTATCCATCATTTTGTTAATGTAGCATATCACATCGACTGACTTGCAGATGTTGAACCATCTTTGAATCCCTGGAATACATCCCACTT
The DNA here is from genome assembly GCF_002201575.2 of Neomonachus schauinslandi. Taxonomy (NCBI): domain Eukaryota; kingdom Metazoa; phylum Chordata; class Mammalia; order Carnivora; family Phocidae; genus Neomonachus; species Neomonachus schauinslandi. The sequence goes on along the minus strand of NC_058404.1, from coordinate 163,789,806 downwards.
GATCACGGCATATAATACTTTTAACATATTGTTAAATTCAGTGCACTGATACTTTGTTGAGGATTTTTACATCTATGTTCATAAGGGATATTGCCCTGTAATTTTCTTTTCTTGTGACATTCTTTTTTTTTTTTTTTTAAAGATTTTATTTATTTATTTGACAGAGAGAGAGAAAGCAAGCACAAGCAGAGGGAATAGCAGGCAGGGGAGAAGCAGTCTCCCTGCCAAGCAAGGAGCCTGATGTGAGGCTCGATCTCAGGACCCTGGGATCATGACCTGAGCTGAAGGCAGCCGCTTAACCGACTGAGCCACCCAGTCGCCCTTTTCTTGTGACATTCTTGTCTGGTTTTGATATCAGGGTAATGCAGCCTCATAAAATGAGTTTGGAAGAATTCCTTTCTCTTCTATTTCTTGGAAGAGTTTGAGAAGGGTTGGCATTAATTCTTCTTTGACTATTTGGTAAAATTCATCAGTAAAGCCAACTTGTCCTGGGCTTTTGTTTGTTGACAGGTTTTTGACTACTGATTTAATCTCCTTGCTAGTAATTGGTCTGTTCAGATTTTCTATTTCATCATGATTCAGTCTTGGTAGGGGGTATGTTTCTAGGAATTTATTAATTTCTTCTAAGTTGTTCAGTTTGGTGGTATATAATGGTTCACAGTAGTTTCTTATGATCCTCTGTATTTCTGTGGTGTCAGTTATTAACAGCCCTTTTCTTTCTCATTTTGTTGATTTTATGTTTTCAAAGAACCAGCTCTTAATTTCACTGATCTTTTTTTTTTTTTTTTGCTTGTTTAGTCCCTATTTCCTTTACTTCTGCTCTAATCTTTGTTATTTCCTTCCTTCTTCTAACTTTGGGCTTCATTTGTTCTTCTTTTTTTAGTTCCTTGAGGTATAAAGTTAGGCTGTTTATTTTAGACCTTTCTGGCTTCTTGAGGTATGCATTTATCACTATGTATTCCCTTCTCAGAACTTTTTTTGTTGCATTCCATAAATTTTGGTATGTTATATTTTTATTTTCATTTGCCTAAATGTATTTTTTTATTTCTCTTTTGATTTCTTCCTTGACCCATTGGTAGATCAGTAGCATGTTGTTTAATCTCCTAATATTTGTGAATTTTCCAGTTTTCTTCACATAACTGATTGCTACTTTCATACCACTGTGATCAGAAAAGATGCTTGATATGATTTTAATTCTCTTAATTTAGACTTGTTTGTACCACATGATCTATCCCAGAAAAAAACTTCTCCAAGAAAATAAATTACATATTCATGTGGAGCCCCCATTTTTGCAACTGCTGCCCAAAGGACACCTCCAGAGAGCCTGTCTCTGGCGGCCAGTGGGGCTTATGCTCGTGGTCCAATAGGACTGTGTATATTTGCATACTTTTAAAAGCTGTTGTCTATGGGTCTGGCTTCCAATCAGCCTAAATCTAGGTGCTGAGATCCTCTTCCCCTGTGGGATAGTGACAGGTCTTGGCACACCCTCAACTACTGGGAGCTATTAAAAATATAATAGGCTGCTTGGGCAAGCACAAACAAGATCTAGGGCAAGGTTGAATGACAAAGTGCATGTCCTACATGAGACCACTCCTTTAGACCTGGGAAAGGTGGGTGTTTCACCTACTGCATAGAAACCAAAACAGAGAGTCAAGAAAAATGAAGAAACAGAGGAATATGTTCCCAGTTAAAGAATAAGATAAAACCTAAAAAAAAAGGCCTTAATAAAATACAGATAAGTAATTTACCTGATAAAGAATTCAAAGTAATGGTTATAAAGATGCCCACTGAACTGGGAGAAGAATGGATGAACCCAGTGAGAACTTCAACAAAGAGATAAGAAATATACAAAAAGGGGCGCCTGGGTGGCTCAGCCATTTAGCGTCTGCCTTCGGCTCAGGTCATGATCCCAGGGTCCTGGGATCAAGCCCCACATCGGGTTCCTTGCTCAGCAGGGAAACCTGATTCTCCCTCTCCCACTCCCCTGCTTGTGTTCCCTCTCTCGCTGTCTCGCTCTCTCTGTCAAAAAATAAAAAAATAAAAATCTTAAAAAAAAAAAGAAATAAAAAAATATCAAGTGGAAGTCATAGAGCTGAAGAATACAATAACTGAACTGAGAAATACACCAGAGGGGTTCAACAGCAAACTAGATGAAGCAGAAGAAAACATCAGTGAACTCAAAGACAAGGCAGTAGAAGTCACCCTATCAGAGCAGCCAAAAGAAAAAAGAATTTAAATAAAGTGAAGATAGCTCAAGGGACTTATGGAACAATATCAAACAGACTAACATTCACACTATAGGGATCCCAGAAGGAGAAGAGAGAGAGAAAGGGGCAGAATCTTATTTAAAGAAATAATGGCTGAATGGGAAGTGAAACAGGTATTGAGAGCCAGGAAGACTAGAGTTCAATAAGATGTACCCAAAGAGACCCAAACCAAGATACATTATAATTAAAATATCAAAAGTTAAAGACAAGGAAAGAATCTAAAAGCAGCAAGAAAAAAAAAATTTGTTACATACAAGGGAAATCCAATGAGACTATCAGATTTTTCAGCAGAAACTTTACAGTCCATAAGAGAGTGGCACAATAAAATCAGAGAGCTGAAAGAAAAAAATGTCCAACCAAGAATATACTACCCAACAAAGTTATTCAGAATTAAAGGAGAGATAGAGTTTTTCACATAAGAAAAGCCAAACAAGTTCATCACCACTAAACAGGCCTTACAAGAAATGTGGGGTTTTTTTTAACATTTAATTATTTATTTGAGAGAAAGAGAGAGCAGGGGGAGGGGTAGAGGAAGAGGGAGAGAGAGAATCCCAAGCAGACTCCCCACTGAGTGCGCACCCCAACATGGGGCTTGATCCCAGGAACCTGATATCACGATCTGAGGTGAAATCAAGAGGTGAAATCAAGCTGGTCAACCAACTAAGCCACCCAGGTGCCCCATGGCCTTACAAGAAATGTTAAAGGTGGGCACCTGGGTGGCTCAGTTGGTTAAGTGACTGGCTTCGGATCAGCTCATGATTCTGGAGTCCCAGGATCGAGTCCCGCATCAGGCTCCCTGCTCAGCAGGGAGTCTCCTTCTCCCTCTGACCTCCCCTCTCTCATGCTCTCTCTCTCTCAAATAAATAAATAAAATCTTCAAAAAAAAAAAAGAAATGTTAAAGGAACACCTATGAATGGAAAAGAAAGGGTACTAATTAGGAACAAGAAAACATGAAAGAATAAATCTCACTGGAAAGGTAAATATACAGTAAACGTAGTAGGTTAATCACTTACAAATGTAGTATGAAGAGTAAAAGACAAGAGTAGTAAAAATAAGTATGATTACAATTATTAGTAAGAGATACGTAAGATTAAAAGAGTAAAATGTGACATCAAAAACATAAAGCATGGGGGGCACCTGGGTGGCTCAGTTGGTTAAGCGACTGCCTTCGGCTCAGGTCATGATCCTGGAGTCCCGGGATCAAGTCCCACATCGGGCTCCCTGCTCAGCAGGGAGTCTGCTTCTCCCTCTGACCCTCCTCTCTCTCACGCTGTCTCTCATTCTCTCTCTCGCAAATAAAAAAAAAAAAAACATAAAGCATGGGGGAAGACTAAAAATGTAGAGTTTTAGAATGTGATCAAACTTAAGTTGTTATCAACTTAAAATATATAAGTTGTTATATGTACATCTCATGATAATCACAATGCAAAAACCTATAGTAAATACAAAAAAGATAGAGACAAAGGAACATAAATATACCATTAAAGAAAGTCATCAAATGACAGAGAATGAGAGGAAAAAAGGGAACAGAAAAGGAACTACAAAAACAGCCAGAAAACAATTAATAAAATGGCAATAAATACATACCTATCAATAATTACTTCAAATGTAAATGAACTAAATTCTCCAATCAAAAGACACTGAGTGGCTATATGTATTAAAAAAAAAAAAAAAACAAGACCTACCTATATGCTGCCTATAAGAGACATTTTTTTTTTCTTTTGGCTCTTTTCAGTTTATTGCATGAAGGAGTTACACTAGTCCAATTAAAAGCAGATCCCAAATGGTTACATCATACAAGCTGTGAGGTCTTTAAACTTGTAACAAGAGACAGAAGGGAAATTCTACTCATTTCAAGGAAATCCTCACTTAAGCTTCAGTGAGCCAAAAGCACTTAAAACCATGAACCTCTAGCTGGTCATCCTCAGCCAGTCCAATCTCTCTGAATTGGCATATGTTCTTGCACTGGTCACCCTGTAGCTGAATTACTTCTCCATACTCTGGATATTCAATTACAGTACCATTACAAACAAATTTCTTCTTAAACGCCTTCACAGCTTCTTTTTATCATAATCATCAGCAATCTGTTGGACAGCAGTAAGGGTCTTCCTGCTGGTTCTCTGTTGATTCTTATATGGATATAATCCTCAGTGCCAGCAGGAAGCAGATCATTACCCTTACTTGCATCAGCAAATGGGTTGAAAGAGTGGAGGTTCCCGATAGCAGACATAAGATACGATTCCTTTTCCTGGGTGGAAATGGCCTGCAGAAGGCAGTAGTGGGAGAAGGCAGGCACGGGGGAAGGAGCATCAGGAAGCAAGGGGACTTAAAGGAGAGACCACTGAGTCCTCAGAAGTGGTTCAGTGACTGGGGCCAAGAGACTCATTCTAGATGTAAAGACACAAACAGACTGAAAGTGAAGGGATGGAAAAAGATGTTACATGCAAATGGAAACCAAAGGAATGTTAGGGTAGCTATACTTACTTCAGAAAAAATAGACTTTAAAACAAAGACTGTAATAAGAATCAAAGAATGGCATTACATAATAATAAAGGGGTCATTCCAACAAGAGGAATAACATTTGTAAATATTCATGCACCCAACATAGGAGCACCTAAATATATAAAGCAAATATTAACAGACTTAAAGGTAGAAATAAACAGAAACACAGTAATACTAGGGGTCTTTAATACCCCCACTTGCATCAATGAATAGAGCATCCAGACAGAAAATCAATAAGCAAGTATCAGCCTTAAATGACACGTTAGACCAGATGAACTTAACAGATTTTTTTTTTAATTTGTCAGAGAGAGAGAGAAAAAGAGAGAGAGAGAGAGCACAAGCAGGGGGAGCGGCAGGCAGAGGGAGAAGCAGGCTCCCAGACCCTGGGATGATGACCTGAGCCGAAGGCAGATGCTTAACCAACTCAGCCACCCAGGCATCCCGGACTTAACAGATATTTACAGAACATTCCATCCAAAAGCACCAGAATACACATTCTTCTCAATGTGCACACAGGACTTTCTCAAGGTTTCTGTCTGGGGTGAGGAAAAGCTTTGGAACTAGAGAGTGGTGATTATAGCACAACATGATCACTGCACTTACTGCCACTGAACTGTACAGTTTAAAATGGTTACAATGGGGGGCGCCTGGGTGGCTCAGTCGTTAAGCGTCTGCCTTCGGCTCAGGTCATGATCCCAGGGTCCTGGGATCGAGCCCCGCATCGGGCTCCCTACTCAGCCGGAAGCCTGCTTCCTCTCCCAATCCCTCTGCTTGTGTTCCCTCTCTCGCTGTCTGTCTGTCAAATAAATAAATAAAATCTTTTAAAAAATAAAATAAATAAAATAAAATAACATGGTTACAATGGTAAGTTTTATCTGTATTTTACCACAATAAACAAACAAACAAAAAGCATTAGGAGAATTAAAAAACAAGCCACAAAGTACAAACAAGTATCTGCAAAGCATATATGAACAAGGAGTTTGATTCAGAACACATATGTTATATCTTTTATTTTTTTTTTAAGATTTTATTTATTTATTTGACAGAGAGAGACACAGCGAGAGAGGGAACACAAGCAGGGGGAGTGGGAGAGAGAGCAGGGAGCCCGATGTGGGGCTCAATCCCAGGACCCCAGGATCATGACCTGAGCCGAAAGCAGACCATTAACCGACTGAGCCACCCAGGCTATGTTATAGCTTTTAAAAATAAATAAGAAAGGGTAAAAAACCTAATTGAGAAAAGGAGGGGGATGCCTGGGTGGTTCAGTCGGTTAAGTCGGTCATGATCCCAGGGTCCTGGGATCGAGTTCCACATCAGGCTCCTTGCTTGGCAGGGAGCCTGCTTCTCCCTCTGCCGCTCCCCCCGCTCCGGCTCTCAATCTCTCTCTGACAAATAAATAAAATATTTTTTTGAAAAAAGGAGGAAAAATATCTAAATGGGCACTTCAACAGGGAGTAAATGCCAATGGACACTGAAAATATGCAGACTTGCTCATCCTCTATAGTAATCAAAGAAATGCAGGTTGAAAAAGCAGTGAAACACCACTATCCACACACCAGAACATGGCTGCTCAGAGGCAGGGGTGAGGCTCAGAGGCAGGGGTGAGGCTCAGGGCTGAGAACAGGGAAGTTCCAAAGTCTGAGCAGAAAGCAAGGAGGGGAGGGTCTCCTATTCCCTACAGCCAACAACCACTGCCAATATATGTGGACATTTAATAACCATTTTAAGATCTAAGAATCATATGTGGCCATGAAAAAGATTCTGGTGAATTATTCATATAAATCCAATTTCCTCCTTTTAGGTAGAAACTGGGGCACTGACTGGATTAATGACCTCCCCAAGGTCAAACTGGTTAGCAGAGCCAAAACTGAACCTTCAACCTTCTCCCTGCCATTTCATGTTCCACTGTGCCCCAGTGTCTTGATGTGCAAAAGCCAAATTTTGTGACTGCCCACTTATAACCCACTAAAATCTTCTTATCACATTAAAAAAAAAAAAAAATCAAAAGTCTTTTCCATGGCCCACAAAGCCATCCATGCGTGATCTTGCCCAGGTCTCTGGCCTCGTCCCCCAACCATACCCCACTCCAGCCCTTCCCCCCTTCCATTTCGGCCCATGGGCCTCTCTGCTGTTCCTTGATAAGGAAGCACCTGCTGCCCCTCTTGAGGCCTTGCATTCCTGGCTTCCCCTCGCCCAAGGTTTCCAGACGGCCTGCCTCGTTCTTCTTAAGATCTCCATTCCCCACCCCCACCACCCACCAAAAAAAACCCTAAAAGCAAGCAGACAAACCAAAAAAACAAACAAGCATGCAAGGCCCCACCCCTCCCATCCTGCTTTGCCTTTCATCAAGGTGGGAGATGTGTATTGGCTTATCTGTATGCTGTCTTTCTCCTCTAAAATATAAGTCCATGAGAACAAGACATTTGCTTTATATACTTTTTTGTGTCCTCAGAGCCTAGAACAGTATCTGCCACAAAATAGGCACTTAAAATATTTTTGTTAAATTAATTGATTCAAGTAAAAAGAAATTTTTTTTTTCCGGCTAGGAAAGTAAGGTAGAGGTGTCTAGGGAACTTCCAAGTCAAATGGCTTGGGTTTAAACCTTATTATCCCACCAATTGGTAGTGACTATAAATTACAAATCTAGATTTCTCTGCTTTTAAATTTTATATTTCAGTCGATTCAGAAGGTTCACTGTTACTGGTTATGTATGTTCTTCTACCATCCCCCATGAATACTTCCCTCCAGCACACAGTTTATAACTTGCTCAGCAAAGAAATATTTAACCCCACTCTTTTGTATATTCCTACTTTGAATTTAAAATGCTTTTATTTTTGTTAACTTTTTAAAAATTGTTTTCTTCTGGGGCGCCTGGGTGGCTCAGTCGTTAAGCGTCTGCCTTCAGCTCAGGTCATGATCCCAGGCTGGGATCGAGCCCCGCATCGGGCTCCCTGCTCCATGGGAAGCCTGCTTCTCCCTCTCCCGCTCCCCCTGCTTGTGTTCCCTCTCTCGCTGTGTCTCTCTCTGTCAAATAAATAAAATCTTTTAAAAAATAAATAAATAAATAAAAATTGTTTTCTTCTCATTATTTGAATTAAATTTAACAGAAAACAACCCTTTTATAGCAAAGTTGGTAAGAGAAAGTTGTGCCTCTATGTCATATTTAGAAATAGCCTAGTATACTGGTCGGTTACACAACAGATTTATAAAGATCAAGAGCATGATTATATATTAACAATACCTAATTAAAACAAACATACTATGAAAATCTATTCACAAGAGTAACTCTAACCATAAAACACTCGGGAATTCGTTTAACATGAAAAGTATGGTACTTTTAAAAACAAGTATTAAAGAGAAATATAACAGAAGTAGACATATATCACTTTGCTCTTGAAAGGACGACTTTTAAGAACATAAGCCAATTAGAAATGTGCTTGTTTCTTAGCTATTGTACAGCAGAGATGCCTGTGTGTATCTCTCTGGCAGAATTTATAGATATTGTCAGATATTAGAACAAATCAAGTCTTCTGTGCTCCACAGAAAGAGATCCAGGTTTTGAATGGCCTGCAGCTTATACACTTTAAGAAGAAGACTTTTTTTTTTTAAGTGCAAAATTAGAAACACAAAACTGTGAGGGTCCTTCCAGGAACCTGAGAAAGGGCTCTGGAATTAAGTCTCTAATGCTTACTTTTCTTTCACTTCATAGTAGATCCACCTCTCGTGTATGAGAATGCCAGACTGATGGAACAGCCCATTTCCCACAACCAGTACCCTGCCACGTGCCCCACGGACAAATGTCAGAGGAAAACATTCACAGCAGAGGATCCCCAATGAGAGTTCTAACAGCACCAGCTCAGAGATGCCTGGAACGTGAAACCGCCCTACTCTGAGGTACACATTTCCGCCAGTTACCACAACCCCAGAATGCAACTGACTGCAAGCAACAGAGGGTGGATCCCCTGCGATACTAGGAGAATGACACAGCTATGCCTACTGCAACAATGCCTAGATCTGGGAAAAGCCAGATGCAAGAGCAAAAACCCTGAAACACAAAAAAAGACAAAAGTGGGTGACCATGCAACGTACCTCATGTGTACAGCTATTACAGCAACCACTGGTGATCATACGGCACTTACTGTATGCAAGGAGCTATTCTGACCACTTCACATACAGTGATCCATTCACTCCTCATCAAAACCTGTGAGGGACGTACTACTTTCTCCCCAGTTTGAAAATGAGGAAAATGAGGCGTAGAGGTTAGGTAACTTGTCCAAGGTCATGCAGCTAAAAAGTAATACACTGAACCCAGGTAATCTGGTTCCAGAGTCCATAGTCTTAATCTCTCACTCTTGAATGCACAAAAATTCTATTAATTTGGAAAAATTCTATTAATTTGGCCATGACTGAAGTTCCCTATAATTAAGAGGGAACAGAAAATTGCTGATAACTGATTCCAGAACCTCAGAAAACACACTATTTCATCCAGTGGATGTTGGTTTTGTTTCCAGCAGATATTTCAGTCACAACCTCTATCCTTAGAAAGTGATTGTGACATCTGAAAATAAAGGAATGGCCCTGTTTTAAAAAAATCTGAATTATATATTGGATCTTTAGCATAAAGCTGCTCCTCTTTTTCTAAGAAAATTCAAATCTCTACCATTTCTTTTGATGATGTACTATAATCAATCCTAGTCAGGCTGAATTAACCTAAAAATCTATTTACTTTACTCTTGTAAAAAATGTTAAAAAACAAACTTAATATTATAGAAGCTTTATAGGGTGTCCTTTTCAGCTGTGACACTGGTCTCCCCTGTTGGGATTGACTATGAACGTGAATAAATTCATGCTGAATTGAATTACTTGTGAGTTTTTTCTGTGAAGAACAATTTCAAGTATTTCTGAAATGAACTATTTTACCAAACCCACTTTGAAGTTCTTAAGAGTTACCATCTAAGTATAACCGTTTTTAACCTCTTTCATATAACCACTCCCAGAAATATGTTCTTCCCGCAGGTCTCTCTTCCACAAACTCGAATTTACTTGCTTGCACCGGTAGGACCACCTCCCCCGGGCCAGTGAGGAAAAAAGAAACACAAACCAACAATGTTAAAAGAACTCCCTTTCCGAGGTCTGATACATAAAGCCAAAGCAGGGAAGGAGGAAGGAAACAATGTATACAGGTGGTCAGTAGAGTTGCGCTTAAGGAAGTCCCCCTTTGCGGTCAGTAGCACAATGCGGTTTAACAGATAGTACATTAGCCAAAAAGATAAGACATCTTGGTTCACCTAGTCAAATGGGATGCAATTCAGAGAAGGCGACCTGACTTTGTCCCCCAGTTTCCTCACTTATAAAATAAATAGTGGATAAATGTGTTGGTTATCTCAGATACACTTGACGGAGATACTACAGAGAAAGGAGCATTGCAAGTACGCATGCAAAACCCTTGTACTTTCATGAAATCTAAACTAAGTAAAATTGAAGAACAGAAGGAAATCTTGAAATCCTGTATGTGCAACCACCCCATTTACAAGTGGAAACCCAAGGGCAAGTCAAGTTCAAGAGTCACAGGCGAGGAGGGCATACAACAGTGGAGCACAAGGGTGAGAACTCCAGCTCCACTGTAGAGTAGATGCAGCATAAGAAATCTGTCATTGGGGCGCCTGGATGGCTCAGTCGGTTAAGCGTCTGCCTTCGGCTCAGGTCATGATCCCAGGGTCCTGGGATCGAGCCCCGCATCGGGCTCCCTGCTCTGCAGGGAGCCTGCTTCTCCCTCTCCCTCTCCCTCTCCCCCTGCTTGTGTTCCCTCTTTCACTGTGTCTCTCTCTTTCAAATAAATAAATAAAATCTTTAAAAAAAAAAGAAAGTCTGTCATCATGAACCCATAAAAGTAAAACTACAGTTTAACCAGACTGTAAGCTTAAAGCCAGAATCATGCATCTTTTAATTCCTCCATCTCTAGCATAGTATACATACTCAGTAAGCCTTAGTTGTACAAATATTGAATAAACTAAAACAAGAGATGTGAGTGCCACATAACAAATAAAAATTTATGGACTTATGGCCTCTCTTCTGCCAGGAAATATATAAATAACATATTAATATATATTTAATAAATCTATAATTTTTTATGATTTAGAAATTCTATAACTTATATAATTCTATATATAATTTATAAATATACAATTCTATATGTAATTTACATATTCCTCTAAAATGAGAAAAATTCTGGTTACAATCTCATGAGCAGGGAATTATACCTATCCATGTTCCTTTTTTGCTGTGGCAAGTAAAATTAAGGAATAGCTATACCTATGTGGTTACGTGGAATAAAGATAGAATGGAAAAAAGTTTTCTCATAAACAGGATAATTGGGGCAAGGGGGAATTCCCTTCCGACAATCTATTAAAAATTACTAGAGATTTCATTTAAGTCTCTTTACTTACTCATTGAATTTTATTAATAAACAACTATATTTGGTGCAATTTTTATTCTAGGTGTTTGGTAATGTGGAATCATGCAAGTATTACAGACAATTCTCTGATTAAAAATTAAAAAGGTAAATGAGCTTTAGTAATAAGACTATAAGAGTGTTTTTAATCATCTGAAGTAGTAATCAGCAAACTTCAGTATTTTATCTCAGAAGTACAGTGTGTTCACAAAACCTAAAGGCCAATAATGGGAGGAGTTCTCCTAATAGTCAGAATCACCTGCTGGATAACACAGGTGTTTCTAAGCTCCCTTCTGCAGATAATTCTCTACGTGCACCTGATCAGCATCAACCAATGGCTAAGACAGCATGTCCTAAACAACCCAGAAACAACTCGACATGCAGTTTCACTTTCTCAGATTGCTGTATGATTTCTTCTGACAGTTCAGGCTCTAGTTGTTTCAAATAATGTCCACATTTTAGTTTGGGGGCAGAGGATAACACTAATAAATATCAAATAAGAATGCAGTTTTGTTTCTAAACTTAATAATGCATCTCCTTTAAAAAAAAAAACAAACAAAATGGCATGAGAAGTAACTATCACAATGTCTCTAAAGATCTTTCCGCTTCCCCAAAACACTAACTGACCACCACCATCATAATTATTGCCAACAAAAACTTTTTTGAGAACCTAATGGGTGCAAGGCATTGTGTGATATGTTTCAATTATGAGGCAACAAACTTTGCCCTCAAGGAGATAATTACGTAGTTCATGAGAAAAAAAAAAGGACTATAATAATAAAAATACAAATAAATTTAACAGTAATTTTAAAAGGGCAAGACACTTATAACTGATATGTGGAGGGAGGGGAGAAGTAGAGATAAAAGGAAGGAAACTATTACATGCAACAAGAGCAAAGCTGCACAGGCAGAGAAGTGATCAGTGTTTTTAAGCAAAGGTGCCCAAATAGTCACTACATGGTGTCTATTCTATGAATCACCATATTGTACCAGCTGTGTAAGTGCTCTCTCATCTACTTGAGCAACCCAAACACATCCTTCCCAGAATTAGGCAGTACAATCAGAGGCTAACTCAGGAACATTCAGATCTGAGTTTAAGTCCAGGTTTAGCAATCAGCTTACTGACTGAACTCAAGCGATCGTCTCCTTACCCTCAGTTCCCACAAGTGAAAAACTTGGGGGTCATTCTTTATAATACCGTCAAGCTCTAAAATGGTATAACTCTAAAAAAATAAAATAAAATTATATAATTCTTCTTTATTACTAACAAATTAATTATCCCCTTGTATGTATGGGCAATTGTCAGTTACAGAAATCTATATAGTTCTAGAACAGAACAGTTCCACAAACACACCAAATCCCCTTATGCCCCCAGGGCCTTTGCACATGCTGCTCCCACTGTATGGAATGGGCACTCCCTGCCCAACATTGCTCATACTCCAACCCTTGGCCAAGTGGAGGTCTCCAACCCTTCCCCAACCTCCACCACCCCCTAAAATCTATAGAATCTACACTTTTGCCACCAAAGCTTCCTTCACACATATAATTTGGTCTCTTTAAGTGTCCCTCAGGATAAGTGCTATCATACCTATCTTCACCAACAAACACTTACGAGAAACTACTAATTACAGAAGTAGCTTCAAAGAATTCTAAGAATTCGTAACCCAGTAGGTCGTGATGCAACAGAGAAAAATAAAACTCACATGTTACAAAAATCATGATGCCAAACATAGTTTTTTTCAAAAACTGCCACAAGTTTCACACATTTCCAATTAAGAGAAATTGCTTTCAAGATAGACAGGTGGGAAAACAAAAGTAAGGAGAAACACTATGTTTATTTCAACAGTGATGCCATTTCCAAACATTCTGGGAACTGGTCTTAACTGCCTTCAGTATCTATGGCACAGACTTTTGAATATATTCAGTGGAAAAATTGCTAAATAAAACTTTGAGGGAAATTTGACTTTTTGATATCACTAAAAATTGCTGAGAGCTAAGTCTTTTTTTAAGATTTCTTTATTTTAAAGAGAGAGAGAGAGCATGCATGGCCGGGGAGGGGCAGAAGGAGAGGGAGAGAGAGAACCTCCAGCAGACGCTGCACTGAGCCAGAGTGGAGCCCGATCCCGTGGCCCTAAGATCACAACCTGAGCCGAAACCAAGAGTCAGACACTTAACCAACTGAGCTACCCAGGCACCCCGCTGAGAGCTAAGTCTACAAATAAAATAAACTGGTAATGCCAGTAGGTTTTCCTTATACTCTTTGTCTCATCATAATACAAATAATCAATGAATAAAAACAGCTATCATAGCCAGATCCAGGAGTGTTTTGCAAGATCTAAACTATTTTTATTATTTCACTTTTAAGTAGCATGAGGACCAAACCTTTGATTAAACTCCCTCTTCATTTACCAGTAATTACTGATACTGTACTGTTCTTCATAATATGCTTTATGTGCCTAACAACTGTTTTAATACAGAAGAATAAAAACTTAAAACTGAAGGTGGGAGGAGGATACGGAAACCAGAATAAGTGATTTTTACTCATCGTAGCAGACCATGCTAAAATAGTTTCTTTGGCAGGAGGGGGATATTCAACGCCTAATGATGACCATGAGAATGAGGAGAACGAGAACAGACTATAATGGTTTTTAAATCTGACTTCATGTTTGTGGACATTCACACACAATCACCGAATATTCATAAGATAGTTGGCATTTTATAGTATGTAACAAAAAACAGCATCTCTTCTATACATTTCTCCTCCTTGTACCATGGACATTTAAAAACTTTATGTCTTGACCAACCAAATGCAGTATGTAACCCAGGATTAGATCCCAGACTTGGCAAGGGGAGGAGGTTGAGAAATAGCCATGAATTCATCAGTGGCATAATGAACGAAATTTGACCATGGATTCTGGATTCCGTAATAGTGTTGTATCAGTGTTAACGGTCCTGACATTGATCATCATACTGTGGTTATAGAAAAGAATGGCCTTGTTCCTAGACAATACACAAAGACCTTTATAGTGGTAAAAGGAGCAATGTCTACAACTTTCTCTCAAATAGTTCAGAAAACAACACGCAATTAAAGAGAAAGACAGAGACCAAGAGAATGACAGAGCAAAGGGGGCAGCTAGAGAAAATTTGTGAATCTGAGTAAAGGTTACTTGAGAATTCCTTGTACTATTCTTCCAACTTTTCTGTAAGTTGAAACTATGGCAAAATAAAAAGTTAGCCAGAAAATTTTAGGAATGGTATGCCCACCCTCTTCTGTCTTAAATAGGTTTGCACTTCCTAGAGAAAAAAAAAAGTGAATATTATTATATGAAAATAGATTAATTTGGCAAATTAAGGGGGTAAATCAGATCCTAGGACTTCAGACCTGCACCTTGGTGCTTTAATGTAATTCATGATGAGGAAATTCAGATCCAGGACAGTAGGATAAGAAAAACAGATATGAGTGAAGAAATGGGGAGAAGAGACACAGTAAAGGAAACTGAGACACAAGACAAGGAGCTGATAAAACCTAATTTCAGAAACAAGGAAACTCAATAGCCAATAAGAAAATGAGTTTTCATTGGATAATATAGTTGAGAATTTTCAAAGCCACACACACACAAAAAAAACCCCACACCCTAGTACACTAACCACTATTCTATCTCTTAGAGCCATTCCACTTTTTACAAGATGGTGAACTACCTGGTAACCTCTAAAGTCTGATGCAAATGCTTCCAATTGACCTGTAAAAGAAACTATTTTTTCTACTCCACACCCACTCCCCCGAATCCAAAGTGCTGGAAGTTATACATGTTCAGATAGTGATTAGAAAGACCCTGTAAAGCTATGCTTCCCACTGGGAGGTCTACCTAATCTAAAGATAAATAACTAAAAGACAAACATCACATCACCTCAGAACCGTAACAGGCTCTTATCCCTTTATCACTAAGAGTCTCCAGGTTCCCAGGGTTGGTCAAGAGAACAACCCTATATGACCCAAAAGACAGAAATGTGGGAGGCTGACCAGGGTATTCAAGAAACATGCGTCATTATAACTGATTGCCTCCACCATCCTGACAGTTAACCCGGGTAAAGGATTAAAATTCCAAGCATCTCATTACAAAGGATGTTTGAATAAAACAAGGAAGCACCTATGGCATTATAGAAGCTCAGATCCTGACTCTTCTACATAGGAGGCAGTATAACAACGTTTGTGGTTGTTCATGACGTACATTTAAGATACACCTATCCTGCCTGCTTCTAACGGTTGAAGCTTGTCCATCCCTCCTTTGATCCATCCAGCCAGTACTGAGTACTCAGCTCTGCACTAGACCCTCGGAAATACAAACATGGAAAAGATACGAGCCCTGGCATCAAAGAGCTTAAACTGTAATGGGGGACACAGATATGTAAATAAAGGCAGGTTAACCAAGCCAACAACAAAAGCATGTATAGGGCACAGGGGGCTGAGGTGGGGTACGGATTCTACCTTTGGTGGGAGGATACAGGAAAAGCTTCAGAGAAGGCAGGCACTGAGGTGAGTCAGAAAAGATGAATATTGGGCACCTGGGTGGCTCAGTCAGTTAAGCGTCTGCCTTCAGCTCAGGTCATGATCCCAGAGTCCTGGGATAGTCTCACATTGGGCTCCCTGCTCAGCAGGAAGCCTGCTTCTCCCTCTCCTTCTGCCTGACACTCCCCCTGCTTGTGTTCTCTCTCCATACTCTCTCTAAAATAAATAAATAAAATCTTTAAAAAAAGAAAAATTGAGTATTTGCTAGGCACTCAACACATTTTTGATGTATAAAATATAGTGGGAAGGACAGATGGATCCTCACAGGCTGATAGAGGAATATATCACTCCAAGTAGACTGAACAATATTAAGAAAGGCACAATATGAAAGAGTGACTATAGGTAGAAGACACAGCAGGAGGTGGAGGAAGGAAAGAGGGATGAGAAGGAAAAATGGTATCAAGTAACTTATATTCCAAGCTAAGGAGTTTTTACTTGATCCTAGAGAAGATACAAAGCTACAGGGTTTGAATATCCCCATGATGGCTGCATAAATAAAATATTAAGGTCCAAGAGTAGAATCAAATAGAAAAGTAATCCATCAAGAGAATGGAGATGGGAACCACAATAAGGCTGTAACTAAAGGAAGAAGAATTCAAGGCATTAGGTAAAAGATTGGATGTATGCTGGGTTAAAATAGAAATGACAAAGGAGGAGTTAAGAGTGTCAAGAGATATATGGGTTGAAGAATATTGTTTTACGAAGTCCAATTAGATAGTGGCAGAACCAGGACAAAAACCCTGCCTAGTGCTAATTTTCTTCTGCCAAAAAGAAAATTTTTTTTTTAAATCATAACTGAGGGATGCCTGGGTGGCTCAGTCGGTTAAGCATCTGCCTTCGGCTCAGGTCATGATCCCAGGGTCCTGGGATTGAGTCCCGCATCAGCCTGCTTCTCCCTCTGCCTGCCTCTCCCCCTGCTTGTGCATGTGCACACTCTCTCTCTCTCTCTCTGACAAATAAAAATAAAAATCATAACTGAAAGTAGTAAATAAAAAATATTCTCAGGTGCCTGGGTGATTAAGCATCTGACTCTTGATTTCAGCTCAGGTCATGATCTCAGGGTCGTAAGAGATTCTCTCTCTCCCTCTGCCCCCCCCACTCATAATAAATAAATAAATAAATAAATAAATAAATAAAATCAATCTTAAAAAAATATTCTCAAAAGCTTTAAAATAAAGCTTTATCTGTGTTGCAGAGAAATCTAATAGTTTTTTTTTTTTCTAATTTTCTGGAGTATCAAGGTTGTTTCAAAGATAGGCTTTAAAGAAATAGCACTGCAATTCACTAATGAATGATCTTGTATAAGTTTTTAAACTTTCTAAGGCTTGTGTCACTCATTTTTTTAAGTGGGGGCACTAGTAAGATGTTTGTTTCGAAGAATATAGGAAATAATGTACGTAAAGTACTTAGCACAGTGCCTGGCCTGTATGTGATACTCAATAATTTGTGTCACTATTACTACTAAAGTGCAGACAATGGTCCTAAGAGACTGCTACCTGAGAAAGCCCTGCTTACTAGGCTGACCCTTGACTGGCATCTGGGAACTTGGACTTTGAGGGGGTCCTAACATTCCCAGCACTGATAAAAGAGCTCACTGTGCCTAAGCTGTTTGTACAAACAATATGGTTTATGCTCAACACCTATTTTCCTTCTGG
Source organism: Neomonachus schauinslandi (assembly GCF_002201575.2). NCBI lineage: Eukaryota > Metazoa > Chordata > Mammalia > Carnivora > Phocidae > Neomonachus > Neomonachus schauinslandi. The sequence goes on along the minus strand of NC_058404.1, from coordinate 163,772,363 downwards.
AGTCTGGAATTTTGGTACATGATAGAGAGAAGGTGCCTATGTGACCAGCCTCCAACAAAAACCTTGGGTGCTGAGCCTCTAATGTGCTTCCCTGGTAGACAACATTTCATAATTGTCACAATTGAATGCTAGAAGAATTTTGCACACCTTTTGAAGATTCCACTGAGAAAAGGCTCTTGCAAGCTTGCCTCGTTTCCTATAGAAATTTGCCCATGTGCCTCTTCCCTTTGTCAGTTTAGTTCTGTCTCCTTCCATAGTCACAAATCATAGCCATAAAGACAACTATAAGCCAAGTACTCTGAATTCTCCTAGTGAATTACCAAACTTGGGGACAGCCTTGAGGATCAAAACCAGTTTCCCTACTCCTCAACTTTATAAACTATTCGCCAGTTTCCATACTGGAGCAGTATTACAGACAACAAATGAACCAAATTAGTAGTCCCAAAGTCCAATTATAAAAAGTTCCTGGGGTGCCTGGGTGGCTCACTTGGTTAAGCGTCTGCCTTCGGCTCAGGTCATGATCCCAGGACCCTGGCCCAGGATCCCAGGAGCCTGCTTCTCCCTCCCCGTCCGCCTGCTTGTGCTCTCTTTCTCTCTTTGTCAAATAAATAAATACAATCTTTAAAAAAAATAAAATAAAATAAAAAATAAATTAAAAAGTTCCTGGTTTCTTAGCTAATGATAACTATAGATTTACATACTACTTGAATTTTTTTATTCCAAATCTCACCATCTAGAAATCTCTCCATTCCTTGTTTTCTCACCATTATTTAACAGACTTTTTTCCTGATTAAGCTCCAGCCCTGCTCTTCCCTGAATTCCATCTCAATTCCACACGGAGCTTCACCTGGCATGGCAGGGGGTCTAACCCACGTGTCATTTAGTTCCCCGACCAGAGAACAAGATCACTTACCAACCCCCCCCCAGGTCCTATGTTCTGTTTATTATTCTGAGTAAGATCAAACGACATCAATGCTAAGAAGATCTCATATCAGTTCATTAGAATATGCAGAAACATGAGCTAATTGAGGGCAGTAAGAGCAAGGAGGACAAATGAAAGAATGGCCCACAGCAGAAACTGAAACACAACTTTGCCAATACCAGACTTGGAAGAAACAGCTTGACTGAATTTCTCATCATCTAAAACAGAATTCCTTTGCATACTTTAAAAAAGCACAATAAACTGTATTTAATAGAAGAAACGCTTGTTGCCATCACGCTGAAGGAGCTGGGGTTCAGAGAACCAGAGGAGGATGGATGTCTGAGTCACATTATGATTAACTGAGAGTTTTAATAAAGCATTAATGGCACTTAATTGCCATGAAGACACTAGGAATCATAGTGACTAGATAAATCAATAGCCTACCCACTGTTTTTTTTAAAAACAGAACTATGAACAACTAAAATAAATATCTCTAGGCTATTTATCCTAACCCAAGTGCCCCCCATGGTTTTTCTAATCCACATCAAGTCCTACATTTTTAACAAAATAATTATATTTGAGATTTATTTATTTATTTATTAGAGAGAGAGAGCATGAGAGGGGGGAAGGGCAGAGGGAGAAGCAGACTCCCCGCCAAGCAAGGAGCCCGATGTGGGACTCGATCCCGGGACTCCAGGATCATGACGTGAGCCGAAGGCAGTCGCTTAACCAACTGAGCCACCCAGGCGCCCAAAATAATTATATTTGAAATGCCTATTGATTCTTTTTTTTTTTTAAAGATTTTATTTATTTATTTGAGGGAGAGAATGAGATAGAGAGAGCATGAGAGGGGGGAGGGTCAGAGGGAGAAGGAGACCCCCCGCTGAGTAGGGAGCCCGATGCGGGACTCGATCCCGGGACTCCAGGATCATGACCTGAGCCGAAGGCAGTCGCTTAACCAACTGAGCCACCCAGGCGCCCGAAATGCCTATTGATTCTTATGAGTTACCCACATCACAGCTCTTTTTGAATCAGAGCTTCTAGGGCTGGGGAGATGGAAACTGGAATGTTCATCCGTGGAAAACAGAGAACGGAGCATATTAACTCAAACAGGGAGGAAACACAATGGGGTGCTCCTAGGCTTACCTAGAACCAGGCGGAGTGTTGTTAGGCAGGAACTCAGCCCAGTATGGTCAGACTTTTTTTTTTTTTTTTTATGTTATGTTAGTCACCATACATCATTGGTTTTTGATGTGGTGATCCACGATCCATTGTTTTCGTATAACACCCAGTGCTCCATGCAGTACGTGCCCTCCTTAATACCCATCACTAGACTTTTATTTTTACAAAAATTCAGATTCTTATCTTAAAATTCCTAACTTTTTACTATGGACAACAATTTATTTTTAACCATGAGAGGCAAACAAATCTGCAACCACGTTTCAAGCTGGAAGCCCTAAATAATGTTAGTGAATGTCTGTCCCCAAGAAAAAGAATCCAGGGGGGATCATTGCAGGAGTGGGAGTGAAAGCAGGATGAGGCTCACTGGGCCAATCAGCAGCCAGAAAGGAGGTGGACCCTGATGCTAAGTGTCAGAAGCTGGGTATTTATGTGTTGTGACAACCTCCTCCTTCTGTCCTTTGTGGTTCTCATAGTGACTGAGGCTGCTTTCAGGCAAGACAGTGGGCCAGGTTCTAAAATAAAAAGGGGTCCCACTGTTCTCTTTATTCCACTTAATCTAAAACAAGTAGGGCACTTTAAACCTTGTATATTTACCATCTTCAAAGTGACCTAACAATTGCAATATGTTTCAATTTTATCAGTCCATATTTCTAAGTAGATAATACAGGTTTCTGAGGCTTTTTTGGTTAAGAAACTACCACGTTTTACCACTTTCATGGTTATATTTCTCTTCTTTTCCTAGACTTACTACATTTAATTCAAATATAACAATTACCATACAGCAAAAATGTATTGTTTTCCTAAAATCTATTTTAGATTTTAAAATAATTCGTATTTCTGGTCTTACCTGAAACCCTTTTGGAACTCTGAATTTTTCAGATTTAATAAATGAAATATAGCACATATACCATATATATATATATATATATATATATATATATATATATATATA